>NC_138768.1:201781882-202299382 GCF_965119305.1 Pelophylax lessonae
CCTGTGTACAATGTAATTGGCCTGGCCTGCACTGTCTTATATTGTGTACACTGCTAAGCAGGCTGCTGGCCTGGCATTATATATTTATTATTATTAATAGTAAATGGCTGCCATTTACTATTAATAATAATAAATATATAGTGCCAGGCCAGCAGCCTGCTTAGCAGTGTACACAATATAAGACAGTGCAGGCCAGGGCAATTACATTGTACACAGGTAAAGTGCTATGCTAAGTTAGAATAGCACTTTACCTCAAAGGGGGGGTGATCTATGCGCTGCCAGTAAGGTATCAGATCAGGAGGAAAAACAGGGGGAAGGAATAAAATATGTATGCTGGTCACTGCATTGAAGGGGGCACGCACGCTGATCTCTGCATTGGGGGAATGTATGCTGGTTACTGCATTGAAGGGGGCACGCACGCTGATCTCTGCATTGGGGGAATGTATGCTGGTCACTGCATTGAAGGGGGCACGCACGCTGATCTCTGCATTGGGGGAATGTATGCTGGTCACTGCATTGAAGGGGGCACGCACGCTGATCTCTGCATTGGGGGAATGTATGCTGGTCACTGCATTGAAGGGGGCACGCACGCTGATCTCTGCATTGGGGGAATGTATGCTGATCACTGCATTGAAGGGGGCACGCATGCTGATCTCTGCATTGGGGGAATGTATGCTGGTCACTGCATTGAAGGGGGCACGCACGCTGTTCTCTCCATTGGGGGAATTTATGCTGGTCACTGCATTGAAGGGGGCAGGCACGCTGATCTCTCCAATGGGGGAATGTATGCTGGTCACTGCATTAAAGGGGGCACGCACGCTGATCTCTCCAATGGGGGAATTTATGCTGGTCACTGCATTGAAGGGGGCACGCACGCTGGTCTCTGCATTGAAGGGGGCATGTACGCTGGTCACTGCATTGAAGGGGGCATGTACGCTGGTCACTGTGCATTGAAAGGGGGCACGCTGGTCTCTGTGCATTGAAAGGGGGCACGCTGGTCTCTTTGCATTGAAAGGGGGCACGCTGGTCACTTTGCATTGAAAGGGGGCACGCTGGTCACTCTGCACTGAAAGGGGGCACGCTGGTCTCTGTGTATTTAAAGGGGGTACACTGGTCTCTTTGCATTGAAAGGGGGCACGCTGGTCACTCTGCATTGAAAGGGGGCACGCTGGTCTCTGTGCATTGAAAGGGGGTACACTGGTCTCTCTGCATTGAAAGGGGGCACACTATACCTTAATTACTGAAGGCCCCTTTCACACTTTTGCGACCTCAAAGTCACGCAATTTTTTACAGCGTTTTTTGCCGCAAAGCAATGCCTATTACATTTTTCTGTTTGCGGCCCCCCAAAAATTTTGAGCACCAGCCGCCACTAGTGCATACTATACTGTACATATACATAGTTTTCAGTAAGCCAACATTTCTGTATTAAAAATCCTTTTTTTTTTTTTTTTTTATTGGTATTATGTAATATTCTAATTTTATGAGATACTGTATTTTGGATTTCACTAGCTGTAAGCCATAATTATCAAAATTAAAAGAAAGAAATGCTTGAAATATATCACTCTATGTGTAACTCATCTATATAAAATATGAGTTTCACTTTTTGAATTGAATTACAGAAATAAATTAACTTTTTGATGATATTCTAATTATATGAGATGCACCTGTATGTATACAATTTTTGCTCATCTTGGAGTTCTGCTTTTATTGTAACAGCTGAAATAAAGTTACATGAATTGTTTTACCTGCCAAACTATTTGTAATTCTTTCTAGCCAGTATTATGATGCAGACACACCTCCCCAGCTCAATCAGATCCTCATCACCTGTCACTGCAGCAGTACAGTCTGCTCAGTAAAGGCCCGTACACACGTACCGAATGTCGGCCGAACAATCAGCCGTCTTTTGTCCGGTGCTGTCCTGTCGGCTGAAAAGTGCTAAAGACTGCACACGAATTTTGTCGGCCAACAACAGCCAACTGCAGAAGTGATGTCGTGTGATGGTTAACTTTCCGTGTGTTTTTTCTTTTCTGAGCATGCCCAGTCTTGCTAATCTGCTGTTTGTCGGCCGAATTCTGTACTGACTGGCGAACAATCGGCCGTTCTGGTGACGGCCAACAAATATTTTAAAGTCTGCATGACAGATTCTGTTCGGCCGAAAATGCGCTGTCGGCTGTCGGAAGCATCATACTAACAAGCCTACAATCGGCCGAATATTTACGGCCGACAATCAGTACGTGTGTATGGGGCTTTAGGCTACTTTCAGACTGATGTGGTGTGTTTTGATGGCACCGCGGGAGCAGCACAGTGTACCCACGGGTTTGGTGCGGTTTATCTGCAACTTCTATTAGGTCCTGCGGTTTGGTCGCTTTCTGAAAGTACGTCAAACCTCTTGCATGATGTCTCTTTGATGCCGTTTCTGAAAGGGGGGCTCATGAGCAGAGAGGGGAATTTTTATTTTCCATAGGGCTCAGCTGAAGTATTACCATGGCTTCCAGCAGTTATAGTGAAGGTCCCTGGGACCCACTAGTTCAGCAGGAGGGCCCGGGTCAGAAAGAGGGCTTTTTCCTTTATTGTTTTTGCTTTCAGGAGCAGGAAGAGTAAAAGAAGTTACTCGGCTCCTGATAGTCACCCCAGACCCCTGCACTCTGTATGTTACATACACCTGAACCCGCACTCTGTACGATACACACACCTGACACCAGTACACTGTATAATACATACTCCTCACACCTAAACTCTGTACGATACAAGCTCCTGACCCCTGCACTCTGTATATTACATACACCTGAATCCGCATTCTGTACGACACACACCTGACACTAGTACTCTGTATGATACATACTCCTCACACCTAAACTCTGTACGATACAAACTGATGACCCCTGCACTCTGCATGTTACATACACCTGAATCCGCACTCTGTACGATACACACACCTGACACCAGTACTCTGTATGATACATACTCCTCACACCTAAACTCTGTACGATACAAGCTCCTGACCCCTGCACTCTGTATATTACATACACCTGAATCCGCATTCTGTACGACACACACCTGACACTAGTACTCTGTATGATACATGCTCCTCACACCTAAACTCTGTACGATACAAACTCCTGACCCCTGCACTCTGCATAATACATACACCTGAATCCGCATTCTGTACGACACACACACCTGACACCAGTACTCTGTATGATACATACTCCTCACACCTAAACTCTGTATGATACAAGCTCCTGACCCCTGAACTCTGTATATTACATACACCTGAATCCGCACTCTGTACGACACACACCTGACACTAGTACTCTGTATGATACATGCTCCTCACACCTAAACTCTGTACGATACAAACTCCTGAACCCCTGCACTCTGCGTGTTACATATTACTCCTGGCACCAGAAATCTATACAATAGAAACTCCTGATACCTGCACCCAGTATGTAGGCTGAATTTTTAGGCTCCCCACTACTGTCACAATTTTGCCACACCCAAAATTCAGCACTGTGTACTTGACATGCTACTTCATCATTATCCTCTTGATGTTCATAGCGGCTCTAACAGGTAGGCTGTACTGGACTCCATGATTTCTAATGGTGGCCCTGAAGACAGAAATGCATGCAGCTGCTGTTTGTCTTTTGAGCTCAGTTCCAGCTGGCCTTCCACTTTTTTCCCAACCGCAGGACCCACTAGAGAAGCAATGATGGTTAATGGGTATGAAGCCTTAGCCCATGACATAAAAGCTTAATACTACATTGATTTTTGCATGCTGCAGTGTACAGCTAAACCATATGGCACTTTACTAAGTCAGTTGGAACACAGTGGTATGCATTACCATGCAAGCAGCCTGGCGTTTTTTTGGAATATGCGAGCAGTCCCTGACGATCTTTTCCTACAAGTGAGCAGTCCCTGACAGTCTGTTGTAACATGTGAACAATGTCTAACAGTCTTAAAGTGATTGTAAAGATTTTAATACCAAACATGTTATACTTACCTGCCCTGTGTAGTGGTTTTGCTCAGAACAGCCTAGATCCTCTTCTTCTCAGGTCCCTCTTCGCTGCTCCTGGCCCCTCCCTCCTGTTGAGTGCAGCTTGCTATGGGGGCACCCGAGCGAAGATGCAGCTCCATGTGTCCATTGAGACATGGAGCTGCCATTCAGCCCTGCCCCCTCTCTCTCCAGATTGGCTAACTGACTTTGATTAACAGCAGCGAAAGCCAAAGTCTGTCTTAGCCAGTGGACATCGCTGGATAGAGATGGGCTTAGATAAGTATTAGGGGTGCTGGGGAGGCTTAAGATAAAAAAAAACCTTCTGACTTTACAACTCCTTTAACCACTTTACCGCTGCTCACTAGAGCTCTACTGCGGCAAAGTGGTTCATTATCGTCTGGCGACCAGACACTCCCCTTTCTCGGCGGCGCATGCGCGCCGCCGGAGGCTCGCTCCTGCTGTATTCAGTCACAGCGGGAGTCGGGCCAGGGGAGGAGCGGCGGTGATCACCGCCGCTCTTCCCCGATCGTCGGGGAATCGAGTGTGGAGATCCGCCCGCTTGTGTAAACAAAGCGGGCGGATCTCCTAAGTGACAGGCAGGGTCAGATTGCAGGGTTCAGCATAGCTGAACCTGCGATCTGTCCCTGTGTCACTCAGTCCCCTCCCCCCACACACGTTAGTAAGCACCAGGTATACATTAACCCCTTGCTCCCTAATAAAGTTAACCCCTTCCCTGCCAGTGTCAATTTTAAAGTAACAGTGCATATGTATAGCACTGATTACTGTAGTAATGTCACTGGTACCCCCAAAAGTGTCAAAAATGTCAGTCAAGGGTCCAATCTGTCCGCCGCAATGTCACAGTCCCGCAAAAAAAATTGCAGATCGCCGCCATTACTCGTTAAAAAAAACCCACCAAAAACGACAAATCTTTCCCTTAGTTAGTAAACGCAATAACTTTTGCGCAAACCAATCAAAATACGCTTATTGCGTTTTTTTTTTTTTTTTTTTACCAAAAATATGTAGCAGAAAACAAATTGGCCTAAAATGATAAAAAAATTAGATTTTTACATTTTTTTGGGGGGGAATTTCATATAAAAAATTTGAAAAATATTATTTTTCAAAATTGTCGCTCTTTTTTTGTTTATAGCTCAAAAAGTAAAAATCGCACAGGTGATCAAATACCACCAAAAGAAAGCTCTGTTTGTGGGAAAAAAAGGACGTAAATTTTGTTTGGGTACGGCGTTGCATGACCACGCAATTGTCAGTTAAAGTTGCACAGTGCCGAATCGCAAAAAGTGGCCCAGACGTAAGACGGCAAAATCCTCCGGTGGTAAAGTGGTTAAGCAACTTGCAAATAGTTTATGGCAGTCTTTTGTTACTTGTGAGCAGTCTCTGACAAGCTTTTGATCCAATATGATCAGTCTCTGACAGCCATTTGTAGTATGTGAGAAATTACAGTCTGCAACATGTCAATGGCTTCAAACATGCTTGGGACAAACATAGATCTATACTCAGATAAAAAAGTTAACGAAAAAAATAAAAATTAAAACAGACAGACTCGATGTACTACTCTGTCGTCACTTTTCTCTGTTTACATGTCATGAATCATGAACAGCTGTTTGTAATATGCAAGCAGTATGTAATATGCTTTTATGTATGTAAGCAGTCTCTGTCAGTTTCTTGCAACTAATGAACAGTACTAATAGATTGCAATTAGGTCAACTATTTTGTTACTGAAAAACAGATTGAAAACTGTAATGATCAAAAAATACTTTACCGCAAACTGGTCCTACATTTTTATGCTAAGAATTGTCTGTTGCTGGTAAACCATGCCTATTTAATTACACCACTAACAGTAACCACACTCACTTTCTAGCAGCATCATGCTTAGCATGCTAATTGAACCTTTTTCCCTAAGCTTTTCTGGTGAGTTCCTTGTACCCCAGTCCACTGGCAGAACCTGCCTCCCAATGTGGACATCAGGAGGATATCAGGTACAATGTACACAATGCTGTATCCTGGCCTAGGCCAACAAGGCCTGGGCCTAGGGCGGCACTTTGCAGGGGGGGGCAGCAAAAAAAGTATTTTATTATTTGTAAAATGACTATGGACTTCCTATTTATTATACTATATTATTTCATTTAAAGTGAAATGATCCTATAATTACAATCAGTGGCAGCAAACACAAGTCCATATATCCTAAAAGAGTAATCTTACTAATCCTGTGACATAAGGCTGTACTAATGGCCACTGATGGGGCTGCACTGGTGACCACTGATGAGGCCACACTGATATGCTTCACTGATGGCCAGTAAAGAGGCGGCACTGATGAGGCTGAACTTATGGGAGCTGATGAAGCTATGCTGAAGGGCACTGATAGACTGTGGTTATGGTCTGTGGTTTACAGATGACAGGGTGGGTCATAAACAGGAAGGGGTGTGGCCTTTACAGGAAGGGGTGGGTCATATTTGAATTTTGGGGGTGCACAAATTTAGTCAGGCCTAGCAGCACAAAACCTAAATACACCACTGAATGTACAGCTGAAATCCATCCTATCCTGCCTAATATCATCAGCCATACATCCAATTGCAGCCACATTGATCCCCCTTCTGAGCACACTACATAGCGTTTTTAATTTTTCTCCCATGTTAAGGGGGTCATCCCATTTAGGCTGGGGTCAAACTGATGCAAATTGGATGTGGGTTTCATTTTTGCATGACAGGAGATTGTGACTGGCTCTCAATAGAGCCGGTTCACGCAGCTCATATTGGAAAAGGGTCTGTGCGTCTTTGGCTCTCTTTCAGGTGTGAATTCAGGCAAAAATTTGGGCCTGATTTGCACCTGAATCAGTGAGCAGGGACGCACCAGACTCCCTGCTGTGACCCGTGGCCACATCAGTGTGAATAGAGCCTAAACATTTATTGTCCTGCTCTGGTCTGCTGCCATCTCTGGTGCAAGCGGGGCATTATACTCTGTTCAAGGCTACATAGTATGGACTTCAGAATCAAATTCTAAATATGGCAGGTTTTCTAAAGCCTCGTACACACAATAAGAATAATGGACAAATGATCATCCGTTATTTTGCCTGGTAGTCGCATATCAAAAATGAAGAGGTTACTCAACTGATGAAAATTCTAGTATGCCAGAATACAACTTTGGAAGTAATGTACTGTGTTGTATTGTATTGTAATGTATTCTTTTGTTTACGAGCATGAGTGGATTTTTTTTTTTTTGGACGAATATTGAACTAATTAAATGAAAATCATGAAAAAAAATGTTTCATGTTTGTCCCTTCAGATAATTTCAGATGAGCTGTCATGATCAGCTCCCGAAAGCTGTGTACTAAGGATCAGATTATCGTACGATCGCTTCGAAAGCGGTATTTTCTGATCATGAGCACAAGGCTTTATTTTTCAAATATGAATTTTATTAAGGAAGTACAGCTTAAATACATTAACATTTCAACAAGTAATACAATATCAAATAAACCTTTATTGCTCCCATTCTTTCAATGTTTACTTGGCTTATATTCCTTCCTTATTTTTCCTTTTCATCCCATGCCCCTTCCTCCCCCTTCCCTCCCCCCCCTCTCCCAATAAAAAAAAAAAAAAAAAAGGTTTAGTTAATTGCTCCACTGCCTTCAGCATGGAGGACTCACTATCCCTCCTCTCCATTATCCTCCCATCTATCCTCCTGTGAATTGTTTCCCTTCCTCAGAGATCATAAAAAGATTCCATGATTCCCATATCTTTTTATATTTCTCCTGTCTATCTTGGGAAAAAGCAATTAGCTCTTCCATTCTTCTAATATCCTCTACTCTGTGTATCCATTCTGCCCTCGAGGGGGGTTGTGTTTTTTTCCAATTACCTGGAATACATGCCTTAGCTGCATTAACCAAATACGGGATGATAGAATTTTCATATCTCCTTACTGGTATCTCTGTCCCCTGTAGTAAGAAGAAAAGCGGATTTTCTTCAATTTTGTATTCCGTGAATTTTTGGATAATATTTTTTATTCCCTGCCAAAATGGTTTTATATCTGTACAGGTCCAGAAAATATGGTACAATGTACCTTCCTCTTTTTTGCATCTCCAGCATAAACCTGATTCCCTCGGGAACCATCTATGTATTTTCTTGGGTGTAATATACCATCTTGTTATAAGCTTGTAATTCAGTTCTTGGATTTTGACGCATCCAGAAGGTTTAAAGGTAAATCTTAATATCCTCTGGACCTGTTCACTTGTCAGATTACATCCTAAATCCCTTCCCCATTTTCCCGGCCAAGACAATTCCGGCTGATCATCCGGATCTGTCAGTAGCCCGTAGGCGATTGATAATGTGTGTAGTAAGGTCCCTGGCTTCACACAGTGTTGTTCAAATCTCGTTAATGCTCTACCAAAACTTTCTGGTCTTGGTATTGAGGCCAGATAATGATGTATTTGAATTGCTTGCCAGAAAGGGATATTATATATTCCCCCTCTATCAATCAATTGGTTAATTGAAGGCCATCTCCTTTGTAACAGGAAAGACGAGGCCTGCTCAATTTTCTTCTCCCTCAAATCCCCAAACTGTCTTTTATCTAGACCTGGTGCAAACTGTGGGTTCCCCAAGATTGGAAATAACGGTGACTCGTTCGTTGTCAGTTTGGTGTATATATTTGGTTGTCTACATACCCGAAGTGTATTTCCTATTGTCAAATGGTTTTTCAAATACTTAGGTAACACCTGGTAGCACCATATCGCTCTCTTCAAGTCCACTTCTGTTTGTTCCTGCTCTATTTGTACCCACAATTTATTTTCCGAGTGGTGCCACCAGTCCAATATTCTGGCCACTTGAGTGGCCTGGTAATATGCCCGTATATCTGGGAAGGCTAGACCCCCTTTTTTTTTTGGCAATATTAAAATTCGTCTTGCTATTCGTGGTTTTTTGTAATTCCAGATATATTCCACAAACAGAGAGTGTATTACTTTGAAAAAGACACTGGGGATCTTGACAGGCAACGCTCGCAACAAGTACACAAATTTTGGCAAAACTGTCATCTTTAACAAATTACATTTACCAAACCATGAGTGCATCCCTTTACGCCATTGTTCTAATAGATTCCTCGTTTTTGCAATCAAGGGCAGGAAATTGAGATCGTACACCCGCGTTAATTTTGCTGGTATGAATGTCCCCAGGTATCTCACCGCCTCTTCCTTCCATTTGAAACCAAAACTGCTTTTCAGTACATTTACTTGGGAAATAGGTACCCCTATTCCCATCGCTTCTGACTTCCCAAAGTTGATTTTCAAATATGACATAGCACCAAATTTTTTAAACTCTTGTATTAAATTCGGCAATGATATACCTGGGTTAGTTAGTGAAAATACTAAATCGTCCGCGTAAGCGGCAATTTTATATTGTTTCTCTTTTATCTTTACCCCCTCAATATCTTGATTTAGTCGAATTCTACATAGGAAAGGTTCTACAACCAAGGCAAAAAGTAAGGGCGATAATGGGCATCCCTGCCTTGTGCCATTTCTGATTTGGAAGGCGTCCGATAATATGCCATTAGCTTTTACCCTAGCCGTTGGCTCTGTGTAAACTCTGGTGATTTTTTCCAGCATCTCTTTCCCTATTCCAATATATTTGAGCACAGCAAACATGAAAGGCCATCCCACCCGATCAAATGCCTTCTCTGCGTCTGTGCTCAACACTACGCACGGAATCTTTTTTTCCTTTACTACTTGTATTAGGTTGAGAATTCGGGTAGTATTGTCTCTTGCTTCCCTTGATGACATGAATCCCACCTGATCTAAGTGTACTAAGCTTGGGAGGACCCTTGCCAATCTATTTGCGAGAATTTTAGTAAATATTTTTAAATCCACATTTAGTAAAGAAATTGGTCTATAACTGCTGCATGAAGACGGGTCTTTACCTTCTTTTAGTATCAAAGATATATGGGCCGTGAGTGTATCTCTGGAAAATTTCCCATCTATATCTGATGCATTAAATAATCTTGCTAGATATGGGCCTAGGATATGGAACAGCGTTTGATAATATTGAGTCGTTAGGCCATCTGGGCCCGGCGCTTTCCCAGGCTTCATAGACTTAAGTGCTTGCTTTATCTCCTCGATGGTAATTTCCCTCTCTAGATCCTCCCGATCCGCCTCTATCAATTTAGGGAGCTGTGACTGATCTATATATCTTTCAATATCTTCTAAAGATGGTGGGGTTTTTTTTAAATTATACAGTGAATTATAATATTTCTCAAATTCTGCTGTTATTTGTGTTGGTAACGTTTTCTTGGCCCCTTCTGTTGTGATGATATGCGGTATGTACGACCTCAATTTCTGCTCTCTTACTGTACTGGCCAATAATTTCCCACATTTATTACCTGATTCGTAATTCATTTTCCGACACCTTTGAATAGCTGCTTTAGCTTTGTATTGTAACAGGTCCGTTATCTGTTTTCTAATCAACTTCAATTCTCCCTCCACCATCTCTGATAAGGTGTGTTTATGTTCTATCTCTAGTAAGCTAAGTTTTTCTAGAAGTTGTAACATTTGCTTCCCCCTTTCCTTTTTTATCCGTGCTCCATGCTTGATGAAGATGCCTCTCATCACCGATTTATGAGCCTCCCAGAGGGTCCCCGTCCGGCACTCCGGTTGGTCATTGATCTCAAAGAAGGCCTTCATCTCCTCTGTAAGCTCCTTAACTACCTCCTCTCTCTGGAGTAAATCCTCGTTTAACCTCCAGAAACATCTTCTCTGTGCCGAATTTGGTGTCAAGCTATATATTATTGATATTGGAGCATGATCTGACCATGTAATACTATCAATCTCTGACCTTTTCACTGCCTGTAGCTGAGCATGAGGTACGAAAAAAAGGTCAATTCTAGAGTAATTCCTATGTGGAATTGAATAAAATGTATATTCTTTTTCCGAAGGGTGCTGAAGGCGCCATACGTCTATCAACTGAGCTTTATGTAAAGCTCTTAAAATTCGTTTACTCATTCCAGGAGTGAGGGTAGTAGTCCCGGAGGATGTATCTACTGCTGATATCAATGGTACATTAAGATCACCTCCCAGAATTAATTGGCCTTCTGTGTACCCCATCAGCTCAGCTAGAGTCCTAGAAATAAATGCATCCTGTCGATTGTTAGGTGTGTATATCGTTGCGAGCGTTACCTGCGTTTCCCCTATTAATCCCTTAACAAATAAGAATCTTCCTTCTGAGTCATGCCTACTATCTTGATAAGTCCATGGTACACCCTTTGCAATCAGTATAGAAACCCCGCGGGATTTTGCTTGCGTATATGTGGAGTGATATATATGTGGGAAAAATCTATTTCTGATGAGGGATATTTTATCTGCCCTAAAATGCGTTTCTTGTATTAGTGCAATGTTAGTTTTTAATCGTCTCAATTCTGTTAACAATGTGTGCCTTTTTTCCGGGATATTTAATCCTTTAACATTGTAGGAAGTGATTTTTAAATCCTCCATCCCTGGTCAGCGGAGCACAAGAGAGAAAAAAAAAAAAAAAAAGAAAAAAAAAAAAACACCCCCCTACTCCACTCCCTTCCCTCCCCCTCTGACGATTGAGAGAAGTCGGCCTCTGTAAGAGGTCTAGTCTCTCCCTCGTCACTTCGGATATCCTTTCTTATCCTTATCTCACACGGCACTTTTCGGTGCCATTTGTGTGAACCAAAAAAGGACTGTACCCCGGAGTGTCACTCCCCGTACTCTCCCACCCCCCTCCCTTTTATCTCTAATTTCTCATGTAACTTCCTCCTATAACGCCATTCTAGTTACTCCCCTCCTTCCCCTGCATCCCAGCCTATTCCTCTCCCTCTCCCCTCCCCTCCTCTCTGGAGGGCCACCTCCAGCTCTTTACCATCTCCCCAATTGCACATCCAGAGGGGGGTAGTGGAAGTGGAAAGATTATCTGTCCATTTTCTTCAATTGTCTAACTATGAGGGGGGGGGGGTCTCCTCTTCCATGCCAAAATTTTGAGCCAGGGGGTTGGGTCCTGTTCCTTCCTTCACTGTATCTATAATACACTGATAGCTTCCCTCTCCCCTTTCTCCCTCTCACTCCCACCTTCCTCATCTTTCCATTCTTCCACCCTCCCCCCCTGTAAAACAGTCCGGACATTCACTGGTATAAATTCCTTCCATTGAAGTATTATCATTTTACTCCCACTTGGATTATCCTAGTTACCCTCCCCCTCCCTACCTCCCCTCTCAGAGGGGTTACCTTTCACTCCCCATCATAAACTCAGAATATATCTCCCTAGGGGGGGGTTAGGGGAAGTGGAAAGACTATCAATTCTTGCTTCTCATTTATCTGACTCTTGTCTCGCCAATGAGAGGGGTTCTTCCCTTCCGTAGCACTTTCTAATACAAGGGGTGGGGGGTTTGACTCATCCTCCGTTATATTTTAGTACTTCGTGGGTAACTCCCCCCCCCCCTTTCTACCTCTTTCCCCCTCTCTTACTTTCCCTGACTTTCCACTCTTCCCCTTTCCCCTCCCCATGGGGCAGTCAAACATACAGTACATATTTCTTTAATACCGGTATTATCATTTATCCATGCACTATTCACTTTAATTACATGTCTCACAATCCCCCCTCCCCTCCTCCCCCTATGTAATGTCTTTTAAGAAAGGGAACATCCCTCCTCCCCGTGTATTTAGGATTAATAAGAAGGGCAGAAAGTATTATAATAACTAACACTCTCTCCCTAAAGTGTGTTGTTTACCCAAAATGTGTCATACAAAAAAAAAAAGAAAAAGGGGGAAAAACCTCCCCGTGCAAAATGCCTATATATTAATAAAACGAGTAAATCGTATTAGAAAATGTGAGTACTCCCTCCCAAGATGTGTTCTTTCCCAAACCCAAAAAAAAAAAAAATATCCCTAATCCCTATAAAGTGTGTCAAAAATTATACGGATAGGGACTATTGAAGAGATTCAACACTCCCTATCTAAATGTGTTCTAAATCCAAAACCTGTCAAAAAAAAAAAAAAAAAAATCCCTAATCCCTATAAAGTGTGTCAAAAATTATACGGATAGGGATTATTGAAGAAATTCAACACTCCCTATCTAAATGTGTTCTAAATCCAAAACCTGTCGAAGAGAAAAAAAAAAAAAAAAAGAATTATAACAATCCCCTACAGAGTGTATCAAAAATGAGTACTGATATAGAGTATTAAAAAAATTTAAACACTCCCTCTCTAAATGTGCTCTAAACCTAAACCTGTCACACAAAAAGCAAACTAAGGGTAGGTGGTGCTCCCTCCTCACAGTCACTTAGAGTCCTTCTCTTTGGAGGAGAGGAGGAAAAAGAGAGAAAAAAAAAAAAAAAACAAATAAAATAAGCAAGTGATTTAAGAGGCAGTCCTCCTTATCCTCTCTCTTCCTCTATCCCAGCGGCTCGTCCCTCTTCTTGCCGCTGAGGGTACAGAGGGAATCTTTCCTTCGGTATCCGGGCTAGCCAGTTTACAACCTGTATTGGTTCTGTTCCTATAAACCGAAAAAGGGCCATTCGATCTTGAAAGGATCTGAGGTTAAAATATCGACCGTCTTTTTGAAATATAACCGAAAAGGGAAATCCCCATCTATAAGTGCACCCCATCTTTTTTGCTAGGTCCAATAAGGGTCTTAAAAGTGCTCTTCTCCTCAGTGTTCCTCTAGCAATGTCTGAAAAGATTTTAATCGGGGTTCCTTCCACATTTATGTCCTTTGCTCCCCAAGCCTCCCTTAAGATTGTCTCCTTATGCGTGTAATGATGTAATCTACATATCACGTCTCTTGGTCTTTTCTCATCTTTACTTCTGGGGCCCAAAGTTTTGTGTATCCTTTCTATTTCAAGACGGTCAGGAAGTTTACCCCTCAGAACCTGTTTGAAAATATTTTCCACCACTTCGGTTAATTTGTCATTATTTATAGTTTCAGGTATCCCCCGAATTCTCAAGTTGCTACGTCTACTTCTATTCTCCATTTCTTCTTATTGAAGTTGCACCGTATCTTCCGTCTCCCTCTGTGTATCTCTAATTAATTCTAATGAGGTCACTTTTCCTTCTAAAATTTTTCTGGCTGCTACCTCTTCTTCTAGACGTGTTGTAATCTTTTGTATATCTTTTTTTATCACTTGCATTTCTTTTAGATGTGTTTCTTCTATTCTATTAATCATTTGTACTATATCGTTTTTTGTTGGCAAAGCCTGGAGCATAGCTTTCAGTTCTGAATTTTGCATCAAAGCCTGTGCATGTATACCAGCTGCCATGCTTTCTCTTTGTCCATTACCTGGGCTATCTGAATAGTTTTCTGAGACTGGGGAGGTGGCTGGTGAATTAGGAGTATCCCCGACCCTGGGCTTGTCAGGACACTCTTCTCACATGCTTCCATCCTTGCGTCTCTGGATAATTTCTGGCTATTAGTGAGGAATCTTACAATCTCTCCCTCTGGTCTGCTTGTCTGTGACTTTACTGCATTCTTCTTTCCCTTCTTTCTTTTAGTAAGCGTCATCCTCCCTCCTTTCCCACTCACTCTTCTCCCTTCCCCTCCTCCACTTATAGTCTCTGTTTATAACTCAATTCAGGGGAGTCTGTGCCTCTTTAAATATAATGCTCCAAGTAATGTTCTCCACTGACTAATATCTTACATCCTTATTCAGCAGGTGGGGAGAGGAAAACTGTTTAAACATCCAGTGAGAGATAGATTTTCCTATCAAGCCTTCCTGAACCCATGCCTGAGGAAAGAGATAAGGAGAGGTTCCTGCACAGGTCTCACACTTCACCGTGCCTCACACCCATTCCATGAGGGCCGTTGGTTACACATACAATTCAAGTGATCAGTTCAGGTACGGTTTAATAGGAGCTAGTAATATAGTTGGCTGGAGGGCTTACCTACTCGACAGTCCTCCGATCCAGCTGCTCCTTTTAACTCCCTTGTGTATGGAGTGCAGGCTGCCGATTGTGCAGGGAAAATAACTGACTCTCTCCCCATATGCCAACTTGCACATAAGGCAAAGTGCCGCTGTCCCTCAGCCCGAAGGGAGAGGGTCCAGTGATGCAGGCTGAGTGAGCGTCTCCCAAGTAGCACTTTCCAAGCTACAGTCCACAGGTCTCCATCAGCAGTGCAGTCCGTACAGTCTGTGTAGCAAGCAGCTAAGTCGGGGGAGAAACAAGGCTACACACCCTGACATGCTGCGCAGCCCTCGCTCTCTCACCACCGCCGTTCTTCCGCCGCTACAGCTGGTCTTCTACCGCTACAGGCATCCGACCAGGGCTACTGCCGCCGTAACTCCGCTTCTCCTCTCCTCTCCGGGGTGGCGTGGGCGCACTATGGAGACTTGAGGGCTCTCTCAGTCCTTCGAGTTCCCGATCTCTCGGGCTTACTTCGGCGTCCTAGTTCCTTCCTGGGAGAGGTGGGCTCAGCACGGAGAGACACGCCATGCGTGTCACATGATCACTTCCGGGTACGCCCCTCACGTGGGGCCCGCCCTCTCTCTGAGCTTTCCCCCCTCTTATTTTGAGCACAAGGCTTTAGTGTGAAAAGGCTATTTCGTGTTTCTTCCATACTGCTCTAGTAATTACAAGTCATTGATGACTCAGCTTATCATCTCTCTGGTATTGCAATATATAGAAAAAATGGAATTATTTGCTTTGTGCTGCTGTCTTTTTCTTATACCTACTCTGATATGTCAAGGTAACTAATGAGACAAGACATTAGGTCCACTTTAATGATTGTCATGTTTTCTTGCTGTTATCTTTTGTATTGAGTTTAAAGTTTCCTAATATTTACTCTCCCTTTACACTACTATTAACTAACATACAGTTCATGAAGTATAATGCAAAGCCCAGTTCTACAAATATTTAACTGGGCAGAATAATCTGTAAAAAACACTTCTGGCTATTACCAAAATGGAAGCATTATTTAAATAAAAATAGAAGAAAACACTGCAATGGCTAAAGAAATAATCAGATTTCCCTTGCTGTGCATGCTGTATAATTCACTGAAGCCAGATTCCAGAGGGTTGCCTGCATACAGTATATGTAGGGTAGGTGGACCTGTTTCCTCTCTGTGGCCTAAAGTAAAATTATAGGCAAAACTTTGTTTTCTTTTTTGATACAGCAAGCGGTGGGGGGGGGGGGGGATGTAACCCCTGTCAGATTTTTTTGTTTGCCATCTGTGTCCCAGAACAGGGATTTCCCACCACTCCCTGTCCCGTAGCCAAAGAGGAAGTGAGAGGAAACCGCTATAAATTTAGGGTTATTCCTTGCGGACCCCCAGGTCACCAAAACTTGTGTCCCCCATTGAAAGTTTTCCCCTCTATTGCTTTCCTGGGGACAACCCAAGATTTGGGATTTTCTTTTACTTTCACTTTCAGTGGTAATGGTAACCAGGACAAATTGAGAGGGTGAATCTCTTTAATGGGGTCGCAGAAAACAATAAAGACTGACAAGCGTTCTTGTCCCACTGCACTCTGACCAAAACTAAGAAAAAAAAAATGTTTTGCCATTTGTTATACTTTGAAACTAATTTATGACACCATGATATATCAGGCTTTTGTTTGGGAGGGACCGCTTGTTCCCTAAAGAAGCCTTCCTCAACCTTTTCAACTAAGAGGAACCCCTGATATAACTTTCTGCTCTCAGGGAACCCCTGCCAAAAATGACTATATCTACAGCTCATGATACGTTAGTGTGATGGTCAGTGGGAAGAATGTTCCATACACTTGAGGACATTGGGAAGAATTACCCCCTTATATATAGCTAAAAAGATCAGTGGTGTCAGAGGGAACTTATCTGAGAGACAGAAATTGCTCATTGCTCAAGGAACCCCTAGCAACCTTTGGAGGAACCCTGGTTGAGAAAACCTGGTCTAGAGTGACTGTGCTTGGGAGAACCCCTCCTTCAATACAAACTGGTAACTAAAGGGAGGGATAAACAGCTTAACATATTACAGACACAAAACCAAACTGCAAATGCCTAAATTATAAAAAAAAATTCTAAAAACTGCAAATGGTACGCTGCTTGCATTTCAATTCTAGAATTCACCTTTAAAGCAAACTTATTTTCCAAGGTATTTTAACAATTTAGCAGATTTTTATTTTTTTTTTTTTTTTTGCTTAATCAACTGGTTTATTGATATAGAATAAAAAAGAAACAATATTCATCCTGTTACATTTGTATTCTGTAATAAAATGTGCAGATGGGAAGACCTAAAAGCTTAAAAAAAGGTAAATATTGCAGTAGGGCACTGTGTTAAAAGTCAAAGTGGAAGAACAGGAGATAGGAGCATCAAATAGAGCAGGTAAAGATGGCTATAAACTAGTAGATTTTTTTTCCTGACAGACTCCATGGCAGCCTACGTGTGGGTTAGTCCCGCCTCCTCCTACCTCATAGGACCCCACTCCCATAAATTTCACTCTGCCCCAGAGACCATGTTCATTTTTTGTCCTCCTCCTGTTGGATGGATATCAAGTCTTACCTCATGAAGATTTTCGGTCTATTTCCTGGTGATTTACACGATCGATTCCAGGCTGAATTCCTGAAGAGTCCAGTACGCCCTAGCTACTAGCGGGGTAGGACACGGGTGTGCAATCCCATGCATTGGAGAAGCATAAAGCCTGGCCACTGGCGGGCAAGCTGAATACGGCCAATCGTCCTAGCTACTAGCGGGAGGCCCATTAATACACGCCGAATCGATGCACTGGAGGTTTTCGTGTCCCAGGTCAGACCGTGGTTCGGAGCATGCTTGGTAACGTATGGCAGCCATTTTTTGTATATGTATTTTGTCTTGCTGTGTTTTGGAACGCAGGTGCGTTTCATCTTGCGGCCCGGCTCTTCCTGTGTCCCAGCGCAGCTTCCGGGTCACCGCTGGGTGTCTGGGGGCGGTGCTGGCGCAGTGGAGTGGCTGTTCGTGCTCACACATGCGCACGGATGCTGTCTGTCATGGGGGGGGGGGGGCGGTGACGTAATCATCTGGCGGCAGATTTAAACTGCTGTCACAGTGGATCACATTGGGATTATACTGCGGGCATATGCGGCAGCTTCCCTGTGCTTGATCG
The DNA here is from genome assembly GCF_965119305.1 of Pelophylax lessonae. Taxonomy (NCBI): domain Eukaryota; kingdom Metazoa; phylum Chordata; class Amphibia; order Anura; family Ranidae; genus Pelophylax; species Pelophylax lessonae. Next base: position 201,799,932 of record NC_138768.1, read on the forward strand.
GTCTCTGCTAGTGGTAAACTTAATCCTGCTGGATGTCTGTGTTCAGTCTGTGGTGTATGCAGCACTTCCTTATTCCTGTGTTTGTTACAGTCTTCCTGTTAAGAGCAGTATGGATACTTCACCGCCCCCCAGTGGCCAACCCTTACTCTACAGGTAAGAATGGTATTATTTTTACCTATCCCTGTATGGTTCGGATTTAGGGCAGTAGGGGTCATTTTTCCCTTTTCTCTTAGCCCTTCTAGGTCTGATAAACAAACTAAAGCACGTGAAGATAAGGACCTTACTAGGTCACAACGTCATCACACTTCTCTTGGCACTAGTCGCCACAAGTCTTCTACCAAACATCACAGGGAAGGCTCCACGCTTGCATCAGCACAAAGACACCCTGATAGAAGATCTTGCTGGGGTTGTGCAGCACGTGTTTCTGATGGCAAATCACTATGCAATGCATGTTTTGCCCATGCCTCTAGAGAAAGGGGGAATGATAACCAGCAGGTGGAATCCCTGGTTAGACGGGTGGTCCAAGAATCCCTACAAAACCTGGAGGTTGACCGCACCTGTAGCCCCTCGGCTGGTATGGCAGACATCCCTGTTAGGGATAGCCTCAGTACTCCCGGCCCTTCTCAGCAGAGCATTTCCGGCTTCAACTCCTCGGATAGTGAGGACGAATCGGATACTCCTGGCACAGGCTTTGATTTTGCCTTGGTCCCTACCCTGGTTAAGGCAGTAAAGGGAGCCCTAAAGTGGGAGGAGCCAGTAGAGTCACCATCTAAACAAAGAAGGTACTTCAAGCACCTAAAGAGAGAGCGCCATAACTTTCCCTTTTTAGGTGAACTTGGTGAAATTATCTCGGATGAGTGGGGATGTGCAGAGAGGAAAAATTCTCTGGTATCCAAAGTTTCCAGGATGTACCCATTCAAGAGTGAGGATGTGAAGCACCTGGAGTCAGCGCCCCTAGTGGACGCCGCCCTCATGAGATTAGCGAGGCACGTCACTCTTATACTCGAAGACACAGTGTCTTTTAAAGATGGGCTGGAAAGAAGAATCGACACTGACCTTAAGAAGATTTATGTGTCTGCTGGAATGGCTTGTAAGCCAGCCCTAGCCATTGCGGCTTTATCCAAGGCCATGGAGGCCTGGACAATAGAGGTGGATTCGGATCTAAGGCCCGTATCAGAAGAAGTAGCCAGAGCTTCAGCAGTGAATGAGCTCAGACTGGCGGCTTCTTTTCTGGGGGAGGCTTCCCTAGATATTATTCGTCTGGTGGCCCGAGGCAATGCTCTCTTCAGTGACAGCTAAACGGGCTCTATGGCTGCGCCCCTGGCTGGCTGATCCTTCCTCCAAGCAGGCTTGGTGCCCTATTCCATTCGAAGGGTCTTCCTTGTTCGGGAACAAGCTGGAGAGCGCTATTTCACGGGCCACGGGCCGTAAGTCGGGGTTCCTCCCGCAGGATCGTCGTCTGCTGGGTCAGAGAAGGACACAGTCCAGACAATCTTCGGATAGAGCGAAGGATGCTCGAAGTTACAGACCTGGTCGTGAATTCCGGAAAACATGGAGGAAAAATCCATCTTCAAGCCAAAAGACTTCCAAAGGAGCCTCTTCTAGTAGCCGGGAAGCGGCTAAGTCCTTTTGATGTTGGGCCTGTCCAGACGGTTCAGGTCGGTGCTCGCCTTCTCCGGTTTCGACACGTCTGGGCAGCCTCGATAAAAGATTTTTGGGTCATCAGGACAATCTCTACAGGACACACTTGGTCGTTCTGCAGTCCACCTATCCTCAAGTTCGTTCCCACAGCTCTTCCACGGTCGGAAGAAGAAAGGCAAATCCTTTTGGCATATGTAGATGCGCTGCTGCTTCAAGGCGCAGTAGTTCCAGTACCAGCCAAAGAGAGGTTTCAAGGCCTCTATTCACCACTCTTCTTAGTAATGAAGAAGAACTGCCCCTGGAGACCGGTCATAGACCTCACACATCTAAACTCCTTTATAAAAAAGGGAAAATTCAAAATGGAGACACTATTGACAATCCGCCAGGCGGTTCAGCCAGGAGATTGGCTTGTGTCAATAGACTTGAAGGATGCATATTTCCATGTGTCTATAGCAACAGAGTTACAGAAATACCTGCGGTTTGCTGTGGATCAACACCATCTTCAGTTTACATGTCTCCCATTCGGGCTCACATCTCCTCGAGTATTTTCAAAACTCTTATTGGCTGTGGTAGCCCTGATCAGAATCAAGGGAGTGCGTCTTCACCATTATTTAGACAACTTACTACTTCTGTCGCAAGATCGAGAGCAACTCCTGGTTCACAGAGATCTAGTCACGGCGACTTCTCGAGTTCGGCTGGTTGCTAAACTTGAAAAAGAGCCATCTGGAGCCCACACAGGCACTTATCTTTTCGGGGCTCAATTCAATACAGTCAAGGGCATCATCTCCTTGCCTCTAGAGAAAATCCTGATTATCAGAGACAGAGTACAGCTGGCCATGTCAACATCTCATCTCCAGGTCTCACAGTGCCTCAAAATAATAGGTACTATGGTGGCCACGACACCTAGGGTGAAATGGGCTCAATGGAGGATGCGTCCTTTTCAAACAGGATTTCTTCGCCAATGGTGCCCAGGCGACATGGATCATCTGATTTGGATTTCCCCAGTAATGCGGGACAGTCCCCTGTGGTGGTGGCAGAAGAGGAATCTACTCAATTGCCATTCTATCCTTCCCATCTCTTGGGTCACGATAACCACGGACGCAAGCAACACAGGTTGGGGCGCTCACTGCCTATCAGAGATAGCACAGGGCAAATGGAATCCTCGGTTACACAGGGAAGTTTCGAACATCCTGGAGCTTCGAGCAGCGTTTCGAGCTCTCCAAGCATTTCATCACCTTACAGTAGGAACATCTGTCCTCCTGAGGCTGGACAATACGACGGCAGTGTCGTATATAAAGCGTCAAGGAGGAACTCGCAGTCACTCTTTATTGAGAGAAGTCGAGCCAATAATGGTCTGGGCTCAGAAATACTTATCCAACCTCACTGCGGTTTTTCTGCCAGGGACACAGAACATCCAGGCGGATTTTCTCCATGGACAACGAGTGGAGTCTTCATGCCGATGTGTTTCAGTGGCTAAAATCCCTAGGGTTCCTTCCGGAAGTGGATCTGTTCGCTTCCCCGTGCAACTTCAAGTTGGAGAAGTACTACACGAGATTCAAATGCCCACAAGCTTTCGGGGTGGATGCCCTAACAGAGCAGTGGAGGTTTCACAAGGCTTACGCCTTCCCACCAGTTCCAGTCCTCCTTCGATTCCTGACGAGACTCAGGTCGGAAGAAGTGGAGGCTCTTGTGATAGCCCCATATTGGCCGAACAGGCCCTGGTTTCCAATGCTGCTACAGCTGAGCTTTCGCGAGCCAGTTCCACTACCTTCCAGGCAGGATCTCCTGTCTTAGGGAACGGTGCTACACCCTTGCCCGGCCCATCTGCACCTGATGGCCTGGTTTTTGAAAGGGAAAGGCTGGAGGCATTAGGGTGTCCAAGTGGAGCTATCTCCACACTGTTGAATGCGAGAAGAGCTGGAACAAATAGTCTACGAAAGGATATGGAAGAAGTTCATGTCTCATATCCCCGGAAATATGGATGTGCAAGGCACTCCAAAGGTTCAACACATTTTGAGTTTTCTACAATCTGGCCTGGATCTGCCTTTACCAGTCAGTTCTCTTCGAGTTCAAGCGTCAGCTATCTCGGCTTTCACAGGAACATCCTGGGCAAAGCATCCTCTAGTGAGGCAATTTTTCAGAGGAGCTTCTAGGCTCAGACCACAAAGGAAGCCCAGATTCCCTAAGTGGGATCTTCCACTTGTTCTGGATTTCTTTGCAGATCTCAGAAAAGATAACCTGGTTCAACTCTCCATCAAAGAATTGTCTCTTATAATAGCGTTCCTGGTGGCAGTCGCCTCAGCAAAAAGGGTCTGAGCTAGGAGCTTTGGGATGCAAAGAACCCTTTTTGTCGTTTTTTTCCCGTATTGGGTGGTTCTGATTCCCATGTTGGATTCGCATCCAAAAGTATCCTCTATTTTTCATGAACATAAGGAAATTGTCTTGCCAACATTCAAATCCTCTGACTCTGCGACTCATCCACTGGATGTAGGGCAAATTCTGAAACTATATCTGGAAGCCACATCTCATTTCCGCCATTCGGATTATTTGTTTGTCCTGTTCTATGGGAAGAATAAAGGCTTGCGTGCTTCATCTAGAATGATCGCATCTTGGATTGTCCAGTCCATTCAATGGGCCTATAGAGCTAAAGGTTGGCTCCCCCGGAGGCGGTGACAGCGCATTCTCCAAGAGGAATGTCGACTTCTTGGGCAGCGTTTCGTCATGTGGCTCCCGAAGTTGTATGCAAAGCGGCCTCATGGTCCTCAATCCACACTTTCATGGCTCATTATTGTGTCGAGCCAGCTTCTTTATCATCTGTTGATTTTGGTTTGCGGATACTATCAGTTGATGGTGCAAATTAAATTTCTTTTGAACAGCAGATTGCCGACCCTGGTGTGTTTGGCTAGTTATTTCCCACACGTAGGCTGCCATGGAGTCTGTCAGGAAAACGGAAAATTTATATCAAATACTTACCGTAATTTTCCTTTTCTGATGGACTCCATGGCAGCCGGAGTCCCCACCCATCTGCCGGAGGAGGCTATTTTATGGAACATGGTCTCTGGGGCAGAGTGAAATTTATGGGAGTGGGGTCCTATGAGGTAGGAGGAGGCGGGACTAACCCACACGTAGGCTGCCATGGAGTCCATCAGGAAAGGAAAATTACGGTAAGTATTTGATATAAATTTTCCGTTTTGTTTTAAGAATATTCTTTTAATTTATTAATCACTAATGGAATCAAAATGTTATTTTAAACCATAGGTATAGGAAAAATTTGATGGAGCAGCGTTCTGACAGTGTTGGCGGTTCTTGTTTTGGGAAATGACATTCACTCCTAAATCAAATGACAAATGCAAACAAAATTTTGAAGTATTTTCAAATGACATTTGTCAATAAACACCTGTGCTTTATAGGAGAATTATGGCCAAAAAAGCTTTGGCCATACTTCTCCTTTAACCTTTCACCTCCCTTAATCTAAAAATCTGCATAGTAACCCTTTCATTTTCATTCTCCCACTGTATATGACCTGTGAATTAACCCCTTCATGTCTTCTTCGTGTATAATCTGTATGCCCTGGATGTACTGCACCTTTATCAAGCTCCATTTTTCAACATTTTTCTCAATACCAGCATGTTTTTTCATTTCCAGAAAAATAGTGGTAAAAAAAGTTGATTACCTTGGGTGTCTACTGTCAAAAAAGGGGTAAATTTAGAAATGTTCATGCTGTGCTGGCATTTGAATTTGGCATGTTTTTTAACAGAAAGTAAGGGAAACAGGTTTTTGTTTTTTTTTTTTTGCAATTTTTTTTTCTATTTTTTATATAGTAAATAAAAACAAGCCAGTGGATATTATACATTTTATCTCCGGAAGGTTTTACCCCCTTCATGGCCAGAGTAACTTTAACTGGCAATTGCTTGGTCATGCAACACTAGACGCAAAAGAAATTTAAATCTTTTTTTTTTTTTCACACAAATAAAGCTTTCTTTTGGTGGCATTTAGTCGCCACTGGATTTTTTGTTATATAATCTTAAAGATACAAAAAATTTTGAAAAAAAAAATGTATCATTATTTCTGTAAACAAATAACATTTCTTCATCGTAAACCAAAATGCAGTCTTGCATTTCTTTGATAAAAACCCAAATCAGTGTATATTATTTAGTCCGTGTGAAAGTTATAAGGTCTACAAAGGATGGTGTATATATATATATTTGAAAAGTGGTCAATCCTGGTATATTGACAGCCTCTCTCATTTCTTGAGGCCATAAAATGTCAGGACAGTACAAATCCCCCCCCCCCCCCCCCCAAATGACCCCTTTTTGGAAAGAAGACAGTCCAAGCTATCTAGTAAGAGGCATGGAGAGTTTTTAGAAGTTGTAATTTTTTTTGTCGCAACTTTTTTAAAAATGAAGAATATAAATAAAATGTGTTTTTTTTTTTCACCATTTTTTAACATACTGTCACAAGTGCAGTACAGCGTCATCCTGTGACTGGTGTGGTGGTGATCAGAGATCCTCACTGGTGAAAGTATGTCATAAAAAAAAAAATGTTATTGTTTTTTTTTTTTCAATTCTTTTAAACATTTTTGTAACACTTTTTTCTTTTTTTACTATCTTTTTTTTTACATCCTGTCATCAGAGTATTTCCGTGCCACTACAGTGACACTATACTACTCTAGGGAGGAAGGGTGATCTGTGATTTTCTTTTTTCTTTTTTGCTTATAATTGTGATAATCACTGTTATACGTAATAGTTTTAGTTGTCATCAAAGCCTTTCATTCATGACAGCTTGCTTACTATTGTGATCTGTGATTGGTTACAGCTAATCTTATGGTACAGGGTGCTGTGGTTGGCCCAGGTACCATATGAAAGCTGTTGTGCCAATCACAGAATCACTATAGTAAACAAAACTGTCATAAATGGAAGCCAGTCATGACTGTTTTGTTTGCAGCGCAACCATATTGTCAATCACATCCATCACATGATTCTCCAGCCGCTTACAGCGATCACCGTGATCCAATGGACACAGCGGTCATGGGTTTGCACTGCTGCGTGCCCCAGGGTGCACATGCACTTAGCGGCATACATCGCTGAGCCTGCAGCTGCCACCCACTAGCAGTAAATCTACAGTTGGAGTGGGAAAGTGGTTAAATACCACCACTCCAAAAAAAATTAATTAAAATTCATTTTCGTACAAGTAATTGTTAGTCAATCTATCACAGCACTGTAAATTGAAAAGCAGCCTAAAAGGAAGGGGTAATACAGGCTAATGTAATCTTTTTTTTTTTACTGCTGTCTGATATTTCTCTTCAATTCCTGTCCCAGAGACACAAAAGGGAAAACAACTGTAAAATGTTGGTTGTTTTCTCACTTTTTATCCTTGTGACAATGATCACCTGGACAAATAAGGAGGGTAAATTGTTACAACAGTCAAAACAAAAGTACATGTGGCACTTCAGTGGATACACAGATTATTCAGAGCAATTGCTAACTCAAAATCAGCTTAGCTTGCAATCTAAAATTTTCACCACAGTGGAACCAATTTGTTTGGCCTGTTAACTTGTTTCCATGTCCTGTTGCTTAAAGTGCAGGCCTGCAAATACCCTGATAAATACAGCCCAGCAATACACGATTCATTATACAGAAAAAATCCTCATATGCACAGTATGAAAGGGAAATACTGTACTTTACCAGTCAGAGTATGGGACTTGCTTTTACTCTCAAAACTACTCAGGCAAAGTAGAACAAAATAAATAGTAGGGACACCATTACCAACGCCAAGTTTCCTGTTTGAACAAATAGCACAAAACTGCAAACAGGTTCAGACATTGGACTGCAGAGTCAGTTGTATGTTACATATTAATTCACTGAAAAGGGCCCCTGAAGAAATAAAATGTTTGAAGAAAATATGCCTTCAGACAGCAGCGGTCTGAGCATATAAGCTATCCGATATTGATGCCAAATCCTTAAAAGATTAATTGTTGAAACATGGAAAGTTGGGAAGAAAGGATTTTGTTGGCACTCGAAGTAGTTAAAATGTCATTTTGTCATTTATTTATATTCCCATAAAAACAGAAAAAACAAAAAGAAAACAAGAAAACAGACATATTATATCTCTATGTAAAAAGATGTGGCTTATAAATAAGCTCACAATCATATACAGATTATACAGCAGTTCTTAAATGTTCAATTTCATGCACAAGTAGGAAAACGTTATACAGATCCTTGAAGGCATAGAAATATTATAGCACCAGGAGAATCCTGCCGGCGGCTTGCCAAAGGAACAATCACCGTCCAGCCAGGTCAGCTGATGTTGTATTTGTATATCAATTCAACTGCTCAACATGTTTCGCCTTTTTCAAAGCTTCATTAGGAGCTTATATATGAATAAACTCTGTACGATTGTTGTTCAAGACATATATCTCAGCAAAACTCTCCATCCAGGGAGGACCATCATGGACAACTGAAAAGAGCACATACAAGTGCCCTTTCCAGGGCTTTATATGCAAGTTCCTTATTGGTATTGATTTACTGATGTCAGCCAGGTGTATATCACCCCTTGGCGGCTACACATCCAAGTTTAGTTCCACCCTTCAAGGTATCAAGCTCTGATAAATCCACGATTGCCTCTTCGTTAATTACAAAAAAGTTTTGCTGAGATATCTCAGGATCTCCTGTCTTAGGGAACGGTGCTACACCCTTGCCCGGCCCATCTGCACCTGATGGCCTGGTTTTTGAAAGGGAAAGGCTGGAGGCATTAGGGTGTCCAAGTGGAGCTATCTCCACACTGTTGAATGCGAGAAGAGCTGGAACAAATAGTCTACGAAAGGATATGGAAGAAGTTCATGTCTCATATCCCCAGAAATATGGATGTGCAAGGCACTCCAAAGGTTCAACACATTTTGAGTTTTCTACAATCTGGCCTGGATCTGCCTTTACCAGTCAGTTCTCTTCAAGTTCAAGCGTCAGCTATCTCGGCTTTCACAGGAACATCCTGGGCAAAGCATCCTCTAGTGAGGCAATTTTTCAGAGGAGCTTCTAGGCTCAGACCACAAAGGAAACCCAGATTCCCTAAGTGGGATCTTCCACTTGTTCTGGATTTCTTTGCAGATCTCAGAAAAGATAACCTGGTTCAACTCTCCATCAAAGAATTGTCTCTTATAATAGCGTTCCTGGTGGCAGTCGCCTCAGCAAAAAGGGTCTGAGCTAGGAGCTTTGGGATGCAAAGAACCCTTTTTGTCGTTTTTTTCCCGTATTGGGTGGTTCTGATTCCCATGTTGGATTCGCATCCAAAAGTATCCTCTATTTTTCATGAACATAAGGAAATTGTCTTGCCAACATTCAAATCCTCTGACTCTGCGACTCATCCACTGGATGTAGGGCAAATTCTGAAACTATATCTGGAAGCCACATCTCATTTCCGCCATTCGGATTATTTGTTTGTCCTGTTCTATGGGAAGAATAAAGGCTTGCGTGCTTCATCTAGAACGATCGCATCTTGGATTGTCCAGTCCATTCAATGGGCCTATAGAGCTAAAGGTTGGCTCCCCCGGAGGCGGTGACAGCGCATTCTACAAGAGGAATGTCGACTTCTTGGGCAGCGTTTCGTCATGTGGCTCCCGAAGTTGTATGCAAAGCGGCCTCATGGTCCTCAATCCACACTTTCATGGCTCATTATTGTGTCGAGCCAGCTTCTTTATCATCTGTTGATTTTGGTTTGCGGATACTATCAGTTGATGGTGCAAATTAAATTTCTTTTGAACAGCAGATTGCCGACCCTGGTGTGTTTGGCTAGTTATTTCCCACACGTAGGCTGCCATGGAGTCTGTCAGGAAAACGGAAAATTTATATCAAATACTTACCGTAATTTTCCTTTTCTGATGGACTCCATGGCAGCCGGAGTCCCCACCCATCTGCCGGAGGAGGCTATTTTATGGAACATGGTCTCTGGGGCAGAGTGAAATTTATGGGAGTGGGGTCCTATGAGGTAGGAGGAGGCGGGACTAACCCACACGTAGGCTGCCATGGAGTCCATCAGGAAAGGAAAATTACGGTAAGTATTTGATATAAATTTTCCGTTTTGTTTTAAGAATATTCTTTTAATTTATTAATCACTAATGGAATCAAAATGTTATTTTAAACCATAGGTATAGGAAAAATTTGATGGAGCAGCGTTCTGACAGTGTTGGCGGTTCTTGTTTTGGGAAATGACATTCACTCCTAAATCAAATGACAAATGCAAACAAAATTTTGAAGTATTTTCAAATGACATTTGTCAATAAACACCTGTGCTTTATAGGAGAATTATGGCCAAAAAAGCTTTGGCAATACTTCTCCTTTAACCTTTCACCTCCCTTAATCTAAAAATCTGCATAGTAACCCTTTCATTTTCATTCTCCCACTGTATATGACCTGTGAATTAACCCCTTCATGTCTTCCTCGTGTATAATCTGTATGCCCTGGATGTACTGCACCTTTATCAAGCTCCATTTTTCAACATTTTTCTCAATACCAGCATGTTTTTTCATTTCCAGAAAAATAGTGGTAAAAAAAGTTGATTACCTTGGGTGTCTACTGTCAAAAAAGGGGTAAATTTAGAAATGTTCATGCTGTGCTGGCATTTGAATTTGGCATGTTTTTTAACAGAAAGTAAGGGAAACAGGTTTTTGTTTTTTTGTTTTTTTGCAATTTTTTTTTCTATTTTTTATATAGTAAATAAAAACAAGCCAGTGGATATTATACATTTTATCTCCGGAAGGTTTTACCCCCTTCATGGCCAGAGTAACTTTAACTGGCAATTGCTTGGTCATGCAACACTAGACGCAAAAGAAATTTAAATCTTTTTTTTTTTTTCACACAAATAAAGCTTTCTTTTGGTGGCATTTAGTCGCCACTGGATTTTTTGTTATATAATCTTAAAGATACAAAAAATTTTGAAAAAAAAAATGTATCATTATTTCTGTAAACAAATAACATTTCTTCATCGTAAACCAAAATGCAGTCTTGCATTTCTTTGATAAAAACCCAAATCAGTGTATATTATTTAGTCCGTGTGAAAGTTATAAGGTCTACAAAGGATGGTGTATATATATATTTGAAAAGTGGTCAATCCTGGTATATTGACAGCCTCTCTCATTTCTTGAGGCCATAAAATGTCAGGACAGTACAAATCCCCCCCCCCCCCCCCAAATGACCCCTTTTTGGAAAGAAGACAGTCCAAGCTATCTAGTAAGAGGCATGGAGAGTTTTTAGAAGTTGTAATTTTTTTGTCGCAACTTTTTTAAAAATGAAGAATATAAATAAAATGTGTTTTTTTTTTTCACCATTTTTTAACATACTGTCACAAGTGCAGTACAGCGTCATCCTGTGACTGGTGTGGTGGTGATCAGAGATCCTCACTGGTGAAAGTATGTCATAAAAAAAAAAATGTTATTGTTTTTTTTTTTCAATTCTTTTAAACATTTTTGTAACACTTTTTTCTTTTTTTACTATCTTTTTTTTTACATCCTGTCATCAGAGTATTTCCGTGCCACTATAGTGACACTATACTACTCTAGGGAGGAAGGGTGATCTGTGATTTTCTTTTTTCTTTTTTGCTTATAATTGTGATAATCACTGTTATAAGTAATAGTTTTAGTTGTCATCAAAGCCTTTCATTCATGACAGCTTGCTTACTATTGTGATCTGTGATTGGTTACAGCTAATCTCATGGTACAGGGTGCTGTGGTTGGCCCAGGTACCATATGAAAGCTGTTGTGCCAATCACAGAATCACTATAGTAAACAAAACTGTCATAAATGGAAGCCAGTCATGACTGTTTTGTTTGCAGCGCAACCATATTGTCAATCACATCCATCACATGATTCTCCAGCCGCTTACAGCGATCACCGTGATCCAATGGACACAGCGGTCATGGGTTTGCACTGCTGCGTGCCCCAGGGTGCACATGCACTTAGCGGCATACATCACTGAGCCTGCAGCTGCCACCCACTAGCAGTAAATCTACAGTTGGAGTGGGAAAGTGGTTAAATACCACCACTCCAAAAAAAATTAATTAAAATTCATTTTCGTACAAGTAATTGTTAGTCAATCTATCACAGCACTGTAAATTGAAAAGCAGCCTAAAAGGAAGGGGTAATACAGGCTAATGTAATCTTTTTTTTTTACTGCTGTCTGATATTTCTCTTCAATTCCTGTCCCAGAGACACAAAAGGGAAAACAACTGTAAAATGTTGGTTGTTTTCTCACTTTTTATCCTTGTGACAATGATCACCTGGACAAATAAGGAGGGTAAATTGTTACAACAGTCAAAACAAAAGTACATGTGGCACTTCAGTGGATACACAGATTATTCAGAGCAATTGCTAACTCAAAATCAGCTTAGCTTGCAATCTAAAATTTTCACCACAGTGGAACCAATTTGTTTGGCCTGTTAACTTGTTACCATGTCCTGTTGCTTAAAGTGCAGGCCTGCAAATACCCTGATAAATACAGCCCAGCAATACACGATTCATTATACAGAAAAAATCCTCATATGCACAGTATGAAAGGGAAATACTGTACTTTACCAGTCAGAGTATGGGACTTGCTTTTACTCTCAAAACTACTCAGGCAAAGTAGAACAAAATAAATAGTAGGGACACCATTACCAACGCCAAGTTTCCTGTTTGAACAAATAGCACAAAACTGCAAACAGGTTCAGACATTGGACTGCAGAGTCAGTTGTATGTTACATATTAATTCACTGAAAAGGGCCCCTGAAGAAATAAAATGTTTGAAGAAAATATGCCTTCAGACAGCAGCGGTCTGAGCATATAAGCTATCCGATATTGATGCCAAATCCTTAAAAGATTAATTGTTGAAACATGGAAAGTTGGGAAGAAAGGATTTTGTTGGCACTCGAAGTAGTTAAAATGTCATTTATTTATATTCCCATAAAAACAGAAAAAACAAAAAGAAAACAAGAAAACAGACATATTATATCTCTATGTAAAAAGATGTGGCTTATAAATAAGCTCACAATCATATACAGATTATACAGCAGTTCTTAAATGTTCAATTTCATGCACAAGTAGGAAAACGTTATACAGATCCTTGAAGGCATAGAAATATTATAGCACCAGGAGAATCCTGCCGGCGGCTTGCCAAAGGAACAATCACCGTCCAGCCAGGTCAGCTGATGTTGTATTTGTATATCAATTCAACTGCTCAACATGTTTCGCCTTTTTCAAAGCTTCATTAGGAGCTTATATATGAATAAACTCTGTACGATTGTTGTTCAAGACATATATCTCAGCAAAACTCTCCATCCGGAGAGGACCATCATGGACAACTGAAAAGAGCACATACAAGTGCCCTTTCCAGGGCTTTATATGCAAGTTCCTTATTGGTATTGATTTACTGATGTCAGCCAGGTGTATATCACCCCTTGGCGGCTACACATCCAAGTTTAGTTCCACCCTTCAAGGTATCAAGCTCTGATAAATCCATGATTGCCTCTTCGTTAATTACAAAAAAGTTTTGCTGAGATATATGTCTTGAACAACAATCGTACAGAGTTTATTCATATATAAGCTCCTAATGAAGCTTTGAAAAAGGCGAAACACGTTGAGCAGTTGAATTGATATACAAATACAACATCAGCTGACCCGGCTGGACGGTGATTGTTCCTTTGGCAAGCCGCCGGCAGGATTCTCCTGGTGCTATAATATTTCTATTCCTTCAAGGATCTGTATAACGTTTTCCTACTTGTGCATGAAATTGAACATTTAAGAACTGCTGTATAATCTGTATATGATTGTGAGCTTATTTATAAGCCACATCTTTTTACATATAGATATAATATGTCTGTTTTCTTTTTGTTTTTTTTCTGTTTTTATGGGAATTTAAATAAATTACATTTTAACTACTTCGAGTGCCAACAAAATCATTTCTTCCCAACTTTCCATGTTTCAACCCCTGAAGAAATAGTATAATTTTCTATATTTATGACTTGCAGAAAGCCCCAAAATCAAACAGTAGATAATTGTAAAATTAATATTTTAAAATAAATTGCATGTAAGGCTAACAAACAAATGATAAGTACAAATGCAAATAAATAAACAAATATCTACTGTATATACATAACTACTTAGGTAAATGCATGGTATGCAATAGATTCTTTCTACCTCTGTTCAGACTGAAAGAGAGAGAGAACGAAAGACAGAGCATCTTCATAACAGAGCTAGATGTTTAGAATAAGCGTTCATTTTTTGTATATATTATTAATTTGTTAGGTTTTGCACTTACTACTCAATTCTTGCTTGATTGCATAAGTAGGCCTCGTTTACAGAGTATTGCTTTTTAGAGGGTAGCTAACAGGCACTTTGGAAGTGACATGTGGGCTCCTGGTTATCCATTGAAAGTCCACTTTACCACGCTGCAACCATATAGTGCATCGTATTGGTGCGGTTCTCCATTCACTTAATTAGGTCATGTATGGTGGCGTTACTGCCTTTTGAATGCTCCATGTAGTATAAGTTTTGCAGCGGCTTGTGTACCACCCCCTCTAACCTACTGTGGTTGGTCAAGGCAAGTTCAATAGCCTATTTTTACCAACCAAGCCCCCCTTTCCGCATTAGCTACCAATTTAAACAAGGCCCTATGCATGTAGCTAGTAGTAATTAGGTACATTCAAATTAATTTATTCTGTAATAACATGTCTAGTACAGGCACATACATCCGACTTACAAATTACTCATACTTACAAACGGAGGTAGACAACGGGACGTGAGAGGAAATCTACCCCAGGAAGGAAAATTCACTCCTGTAAGAGTTATCATGGGAAAAAAGGGTCTCCACTGAAGCTTTATCACCAATCCTTGTTTCCACAACAACCTAAAATGTTCAAAATCCAATTGTCACAGGGACAGAAAGTGAGGTGAAATCTTCTGAATAGGGGCACTGACAGAAAAACAAACGTTACAGGGGTGTTAACCCTTCCCTATTCTATACACAAAACTTTAAAATAATTTTTTGGAACTGTACCTGTTCCAGCTTACATACAAAATCAACTTCAAATTCAATCTAAAGGAGTTGTAAAGGTTAGTTTTTTATAAATCAAAATAAAAAACATGTTATACTTACCTGCTCTGTGCAAGGATTTTGCATGGAGCAGCCCTGATCCTCGTCTTCTGGTGTGCCCCGGCAGCGTTCCTGGCTCCTCCTCCTCATCGGGTGCCCCCACAGAAAGCCGCTTTCCATGGAGGGCACCTGTGCGGGCACGTTCCCGAGTCCTGCTGCTGCGTCTATTAACACAAACAGCGGGACTCGGCCCCGCCCCCTGCTCTCGTGTCACTGGATTTGATTGACAGCAGTGGGAACCAATGGCTCCTGCTGCTATCAATCTGTCCAATGAGATGAGAGCAAGCAGCTGGAGCCGCTGGACTTGTGAACGGCGCTGGAACGAATGGGCTCAGGTAAGAAAAAGGGGGGTCTGGGGGGGCGCTGCAGCAAAGAAGGTTTTTCAACTTAATGCATAGAATACATTAAGATGAAAACGTTTGCAACTTTATAATCCCTTTAACCACTTGCCAACCGCTCACATGGAGCGTACTGCGGCAAAGTGGCTCAATTCCGTCAAGCGACGTAGACCTACGTCTCTGGACTCCTCCCCTTGTGGGCGGTGCTCGCGCACCACCGGAGGCTCGCTCCCGCTGTATTCAGACACAGCGGGAGTCGGGCCAGGGGAGGGGAGGCGGTTATCATCGCCGCTCTTCCCCGATCGTTGGGGATCGAGTGAGGAAATCCGCCTGCTTGTGTAAACAAAGCGGGCGGATCTCCTATTTGACAGGCAGGGACAGATTACAGGATTCAGCATGGCTGAACCTGCGATCTGTGCCTGTGTCACACAGTCCCTTCCCCCCACACACGTCAGTAAGCACCAGGCATATATGTAACCCCTTGATCACCAATAAAGTTAACCCCTTCCCTGCCAGTGTCATTATTACAGTAACAGTGCATATTTATAGCACTAATTACTGTAGTAATGTCACTGGTCCCCCCAAAAGTGTCAAAAATGTCAGTCAAGGGTCTGATCTGTCCGCTGCAATGTTTAGTCCCGCAAAAAAAATCGCAGATTGCCGCCATTACTCGTTTACAAAAAAAAAAAAAACAATAAAAATGACATAAGTGACATAAATATTTCCCGTAGTTAGTAGCTGCGATAACTTTTGCTCAAACCAATCAAAATACGCTTATTGCGATTTTTTTACCAAAAATATGTAGCAGAAAACAAATTGGCCTAAAATGTTAAAAAATTTTGATTTTTACTTTTTTTGGGGGGAATTTTATATAGAAAAATGTGAAAAACATTATTTTTTCAAAATTATCGTTCTTTTTTTGTTTATAGTGCAAAAAGTAAAAATCGCACAGGTGATCAAATACCACCAAAAGAAAGCTCTGTTTGTGGGAAAAAAAGGACATAAATTTAATTTGGGTACAGCGTCGCACGACCGCGCAATTGTCCGTTAAATTCACTCAGTGCCGAATCGCAAAATATGGCCTGGTCAGGAATGGGGTAAAATCTTCCGGTCTTAAAGAGGTTAAAAATACGCTCATTGAGAATTTTTTTGTCAAAGACATGTAGCTAAATACATTTTGGCCTAAATATATGACAAAAATTGGATATTTTTTAACTGTCAAAGTAGAAAAATATTGTTATTTTTTCAAAATTGTTGCTGTTTTTTTATTAATATTGCAAAAAATTAAAAGCGCAGAGGTGATAAAATACCACCAAAAGAAAGCTCTGTTTGTGGGAAAAAAGGACGTATATTTCGTTTGGGTACAGCTTTGCACGACGCGCAATTGCCAGTTAAATTTGCACAGTGCCAAGTTGCAAAACGTGGCCTGGACATAAAGCAGGAAAATCCTCCGGTCCTAAAGTGGTTAAGAACAACCTAGAGAACCTATCTTGTTTGTAACCTGGGGAACACCTGTAGTTAGTACTAAAATATTATATTGATCTCATCTTCTGATGTAAAGTAGTGACATTTGTAGAAGAAAGAGGGGCAAAAGTACCCCGCTGAAGAAGTCACGCCCACTGACGCAACGCGTATGGGGGAGGAGTTGTGACGTCACCCGTGACGCTCTGGAGGGATCGATGCATCAGAGCACATCTTTGTCATATGTTTATATGATTTCCTTAATGCACTAGGAAAGTGCTATTTATGTGAGTAGTATTTTTAAGCTTTACAATAAATGTCGTTTTAAAAAATGGAGAGCACTAGATGTTTTCATGTCTTTTATGGGATGCACAACTGCTGATCGATCTTGGAGTTCGCTGCAGAGCATAGGAGATCGGGTTTGGCAGAAGTCCATCTGGTCTTTACCCTGATTAAAAGTGCAATGACCTTTAATGGTCGAGTGATGGAGGTGAGAGGCTTGTACTTACTTTGGTGATGGATTCACGATTGAAGTGGTGCATGTATTCATTCTTTACAGCACGGATCTCCTAAATACATCTTTGTGCATACTTCTGTGAAGTTGAAAGGACTACTATATTCACTATTTATGTTTTTTACTTATGGACATTTTTTGTATGCATTAAGCAGTTTATGCGATTCACTGTATGCAATTTTAGCGCTGCACCTTTTTTATACATATTTGTTCTATTGGGTATTGATAGTTTTGACTTTTACCGGTGTTTAGCTGCTTATTCACCATTTTGTATTAGATCTGAGCGCTGAATAATCTCCTTTCATTGCAAATGTAGGTCTGTCTGTTCAGACATCTTCAGGAACGCTTGTGATGGAATTATTCAACGTGTCTGTTCAAAAACTGACATTTAGAAACAACATTGATGTAAAAAAATATTTTGTAACTGTAAGAACTTCTGTAAACTTCCCTACATTTGTTTTGAACTAGAGTTCGGACAGGATTTGCTTACCCTGCAGCTTTTTCTTTTTAAAAGTATGTTAACAGAATTCTCCTCCATCACCCATGGTTAAGATAAAGTAAGGAAAAAGCTAACACGACTTATATAATCTATGCTTTTGCTATGGGATGTAATAGGACTCTCACGGTTTGAGTATTCTAGAGGTGAAAAAAAAAAAACAGTATACACATTTATCTGAAAATATTCCTTTTTGGTTTACCAGCCGTTTCATATAATGATAGAACATCTAATGGTAACAATTGACAAATTACCTGGCCACCTTTGCAGTTATTGAATAGTTACTGCCTAAATAAATAAATGAGTTATCTGAGAACTAACTAACCTCTTTTGGCAAATATGCTCAGAATTACAGCAGCTATTGCAAATCATCATGCATGGTACATTATCTAATATTGAATAATTAGACAATACTACTGTGTTTGTGATTGATTAGCAGTATCTTTATACACATTTATTATCTTCCAAAACTATTAGTCGCCCTTGGCCTTTTTTTTTTTCCTCAACATTCACCACTTTTCTTCCACTTTATACAACCTTAAAGTTTTTTTTTTTTTTTGTCAATAATAAAGGAAAAACGACACTAAAAAAGACACACCTAGAAGCAATTCTGTCACTTTAATGTTGAGCGTAAATCACTTGGGAGTAAAAGTTCAAAGCAATTCAGTAATGAGGCAGCCATGACTTGTATGCTGTTTCCAGGTACTAAGAAGTCCAAACACCAGATGACATTTTCAGATCACATGAGAATGGTCATGTGCATGATGGTCATACAGTATGTCTACGTGTAACAGATGCTAATTTACCACTTGGAAAAGTGTGCAAATAAAACACCTCATCTGTAATTTAGCCTACAAAATTCTATTGGATTGAACGAAGGAAATTGTTCTTTTCCTCAAAAGGGAGTCAGTATAATCATGTGACATACCTGTATGACATGACACTAGAAACCATCCAAATCACCTGATTGTTTATGGTAAGGATAATTTATAGTGCATTTGGATAATCACATTTTCCATGTGTTTGCTTGTCTGAAAGCAAAAGGGAGCTGTTATATTCCCACAAATGAGCCAAATATACCTGGGTTTGGTTTGTAGGACGTTTGTCGAACTGGTTGTAAGTTCAAATGTTAATTTGTGTAAATCAAAACCACATTGAAGCCAAAAGGAGCCAAATCTTAAAGTTAATTCTGGAAGATTTCAAGGTTAATAGGCAAGGGATTGTCTAACAAAGAGCATAGGAAGTTGGGCACTGCACAGAGGGACATGCACCCATGCAAAAAAGAGGGGAAATTCCCTACTTCTTGTTAATTATACTATTTATAGAATGAATCATGAAAAAGAGGAAAGATCTAAAAGTTGGCTAGCTTCTTCCAAAAACCAAATTTGTATAGCCTAGTTTTTTAACCACTTCCATACCGAGTCATGTAAAATGATGTCGGCAAAGTGGTTGTCTAGATCCGGGCCGCCGTCATATGACGTCGGCCCGTTCTAGCAGCCAGTGCGCGCCCCCGGCGGCGCGCCCCCGGCGGCGCGCAGCGGCGCGATCAGGGATGAGGCTCGTCCCTCGGACATAGCCCATCCCTGATCAAGGTAAACAGCCAATAGAAATTGGCTGTTTACCACGTGATCGGCTGTGTCAATCACAGCCGATCACATGAGCGGCTCCAGCACGAGCCGCTCGTTCTCTCTGCAATGCGCGCCCCCGGGGGCGCACAGAGCAGCGATCGGGGACGAGGCTCGTCCCTCGGACAGAGTCGATCCCCGATCTAGGTAAAGAGCCAATGAAATTGTCTCTTTACCACGTGACCGGCTGTGTCCAATCACAGCCGGTCACAAATGTCAACAGAGAACACGGTAACTAGCTGTCACCGTGTTCTCCTCCTCACACACTGATCCTGTGTGTGGAGGAGATTGTGGTAACAGCTAGTTACCAACTACAGTGCACCCTAAACACACTGATTGCCCCCCCCCCAATAAAGAGCACCTGTCACTAGCCCATCAAAGCACCTGTCACTAGCCCATCAAAGTACCTGTCACTAGCCCATCAAAGTACCCGAGTACTTGTCACCAGCCCATCAGGCCATCAGGTACTCAGATGACAGGTACTTGGGTACTCTGATGGGCTGGTGACAGGTACTCGGGTACTCTGATGACAGGTACTCGGGTACTCTGATGACAGGTACTTGGGTACTCTGATGACGGGTACTCGGGTACTCTGACGGGTACTCGGGTACTCTGATGACGGGTACTCGGGTACTCTGATGACAGGTACTCGGGTACTCTGATGACGGGTACGCAGGTACTCTGATGACGGGTACTCGGGTACTCTGATGACAGGTACTCGGGTACTTTGATGACGGGTACTCGGGTACTCTGATGACAGGTACTCGGGTACTCTGATGACAGGTACTCGGGTACTTTGAGTACCTGTCAACGGAGTACCCGTCATCAGAGTACCTGAGTACCTGTCACCTACCCATCAGAGTACCCGAGTACCTTCCACCTGCTCATCAGAGTACCTGACGCCTGAAGTACCCGAGTACTTGCCGCCTGCTCATCAGTACCCATCACTACTCATCAGTACTCATCAGTACCTATCACGTATCAGTACTGATCATCAGTACCCATCAGTACAGTATCACCTATCAGTATCAGTACTACTCATCAGTACCTATCACCTGCCTGTCACCTGCCCATCAGAGTACCCGAGTACCTGCCACCTGCTCATCAGTACCAGAGTACCTGTCACCTGCCCAACAAAGTACCCGAGTACCTGTCACCCTTCATACAGCCACCATGTCCAAGTCCAAAAAGGTTTATATACGTCCTCCGTTTAAACCTAAATACCGGTGTTATGGCAGCAGATAGCTGCCATAACCCTGGTATTTTTTTAAACGGTGGACGGTTGGCTTTCCGATAAGGGTGGTCCCAGCGGCGGATTCGCCGTGGGATCACCCTTCCGGGATGGCGGAAGAGGCGCCCCCCCCCTCCCGCCGCGTTCCGGTCCTTTTCCCCGCTTACCAGACCCGCCGGCAGCGGGGAAAACGATCCGGTCCCGGATCCTCACAGACAGGATGTCGAGTGAGGGCAAGCTTGCCCTCACTTGACTCTATGGTCTTGGAGGACCGGAGCTACGGAAAATGTTGTTGCCTAGCAACCGGTTTAAAGGTCCTTTTTTTTTTTTTTCATTTTATATAATAATTTTTTATTTTTTTTCTATCTTTTAGTGTACTTGTTAGATCTGAGGACTTTTTGACCCCAGATCTCACAAAAAAGAGGTCCTGTTGTGCCTATTTCTATTACGAGGAATATTTACATTTCTTTTAATAGAAAAAAAAATGATCTTTTTTTTTTTTTTTTTTTAAACGGTGTAAAAATAAAAAATAATAAATAAAATAAATAGTAAAAAAAAAAAAAAAATAAAGCGCCCTGTCCCCGTTAGCTCGCGCGCAGAAGCGAACGCATACAGAAACCCCGCCCACATATGTAAACTGTGTTCAAACCACACATGTGAGGTATCGCCGCGATCGTTAGAGCAAGGGGAATATTTTGAGCTCTAGACCTCCTCTGTAACTCAAAGATGGCAACCTGTAGAAATTTTTAAATTGTCGCCTATGGGGATTTTTAAGTACCAAAGTTTGTCGCCATTCCGTGAGCGTGCGCAATTTTGAAACATGACATGTTGGGTATCTATTTAACATTATCTTTCACATTATGGAAAAAAATTGGGCTAACTTTACTGGTTTCTTATTTTTTAATTTAAAAAAGTGAATTTTTTCCAAAAAAATTGCGTTTGGAAGATCGCTGCGCAAATACGGTGTGATAAAAAATATTGCAATAATCTCCATTTTATTCTCTAGGGTCTCTGCTAAAAAAAAAAATATAATGTTTGGGGGTTCTAAGCAGTTTTCTAGCAAAACAACTGATTTTAGCTTGTAAACACCAAATGTCAAAAATAGGCCTAGGCAAGTGGCTAGGATGCATGATGATGCTCCTTGGATGTTAGGCCCCTGTATATGGCTAGGCTGTGAAAAAGTCTCACACATGTGGTATTGCCATACTCAGGAGGAGTGGCAGAATGTATTTTGGGGTGTCATTTTTGCTGTGTACATGCTATGTGTTAGGAATATCCTATAAATTGACAACTTTGTGTAAAAAAAAAAAGTTTTCATTTTTTTCCCACATTTTCCAAAAACCTGTGGAAAAAAATGATATGTTCAAACGACCCATAATGCCTCATAGAATATACGTTGGAGTGTTTGCTTTTCAAAATGGGGTCATTTTGTGGACTTTTCCATTGTATTGGTGCTCTAGGGCCTTGAAAAGTGTGATAGGTAGTAAGAAAGTTTTATGTGTATTTATGCTCCTAGAACGCCTGAATGTGCTTCTTGGACGTGGAGTCTCTTTTTGTGGCCAGGCTGTGTAAAAGTCTCACACATGTGGTATCGCCATACTCGGAAGCAGTAGCAGAATGTATTTTTGGGTGTAATTTTTGCTGTGTACATGCTATGTGTTAGAAATAGCTTATAAATTGACAACTTTGTGGGAAAAAAAAAGAAAAAAAAATTTTTTCTTCATTTTCCCAAGAATTGTGGGAAAAAATTACAACTTCAAAAAACTCACCATGCCTCTTACTAAATACCTTGGACTGTCTACTTTACAAAAAGGGGTCATTTGGTCGGTATTTGTACTGTCCTGACATTTCAGGGCCTCAAGAAAGGAGATAGGCAGTCAGTACATCTGGTGTGATCAATTTTCAGCAATTGGTACCATAGCTTCTAGACTCAATAACTTTCACACAGACTAAATAATATACACTAATTTGGGTTAATTTTGCCAGAGACATGTAGCAGTATACATTTTGGCCCAAATGTATGAAGAAAAATTAATTTTTTGCAAAATTTTATAATTGAAACTAAAAAAAAAGTGTTTTTTTTTTCAAAATTTTTGCTCTTTTTTTGCATATATCACGAAAAAAAAAAAACCCAGTTGTGATCAAATACCACCAAAAGAAAGCTCTATTTGTGTGAAAAAAATGATAAAAATTTTGTTTGGTTACAGTGTAGCATGACTGAGCAATTGTCATTCAAAATGTGAGAGTGCTGAAAGCTCAAAATTGGTCTGGGCAGGAAGGGTGTCTAACTGTTCTGTATGGAAGCGGTTAACAGCAGTCGAACAGGTAAATACAGTGAAAACTATAACTTTTTTTCAGCGCCATACTTTACAGTTGATATGAGGTTCTTCTCCTGAAATACTGTCTTCAGTTTGTCCCAAACATGTCTACTGTTACTATGACCAAACCATCTATGTTTGGCTAGTCTACAGCACATGGGTCCAAAAAGCCTGTTTTTTGTCTATAGGTTAAATGGCAATCTATAATCTGTCTTTAATGTTCTTTTAGGACACCAAAGGCTTTTTCTTAAAATTGAACTTAACTCCGGAAAATACTAGTCTCCACCTTCCAGCGATGCAGCAGTTACATTCCTGGTCATCTTCTCCAGGGCTATTTTAGAGTGCTACGTTTTCGGCCTCTTGATTGGTCGGCATAGGGGAAATTACGGTATCGTGCTCATATGCATGGGAGAGAGTCATGCCAGTAGGTTTCCCACATGCGCAGAGTACATTCAATAGAAGACTGTGAGCAGGGAGGTAAATGTGTGGTATTGCAAAAGAGGCATAGCATGTCTCTTCTGCAATAAATTGCTGCCTGCTTGTAGTCTTTTACAAATTAGGTTTAGTTCCACTTTAATACACCTATTATGCAGGTTAAATCGGTGTAATATCTTTCTGATTGTATATCCCTGCACTTTGATCCCAGCTCTTGCAACTAATTTGCTGGTCCGGACAGTCCTGGACAAATTAGCACTTGTTAAAAATCTATGGCAACTGCTAGTATTTTCCTTACAGTGGCATGATTGATTTCAAATCATTTGGTCATGTTTTTAAATCCCTTTCCTGACTTATAAACATCCACAACTTTCTTTCTCTCTTCTGATGTAAATTTGAAGAAGAAAAAGGGGTGAATTCAGGTCTCTCTGTTCAGACATCTCTAGAAACACGTGCAATGGGATTATTTTATGAATTTGTTCATAAATTGACATTTGGAAACTACGTCGATGTAAAAAAAAATATTTTGTAAATGTAACCCTATGAACTTCTGTAAGCCTCCCTACATTTGCTTTGAACTCGAGTTCAGATAGGTTTTGCCTACCCTGCAGCTTTTTCTTTTTGAAGGTATGTTGACAGAATTCCACCAACCCCCATGGTTAAGATAAAGTAAGAAAAAAGCTAACATAAATTGTAAAATCTATTTTGTTGTGGAATATCATTAGAATCTCAAAAAAAAAAAAAATAGTGGGTCCAACTGAACAATATACAGTATCTCACAAAAGTGAGTACACCCCTTATATTTTTGTAAATATTTTAATATATCTTTTTATGTGACAACACTGAATACATTACACTTTGCTATAATGTAAAGTATTGAGTGTACAGCTTGTATAACAGTGTGGATTTTCTGTTCCCTCAAAATAACTCAACACACAGCCATTAATGTCTAAACTGCTGGCAACAAAAGTGAGTACACCCCTAAGTGACAATGTTCAAATTGGGCCCAATTAGCCATTTTCTCTCCCCGGTGTCATGTGACTTGTTAATGTTACAAGGTCTCAAGTGTGAATGAGGTGTTAAATTTGGTGTGATCGCTCTCACTCTCTCATACTGGTCACTGGAAGTTCAACATGGCATCTCATGGCAAAGAACTTTCTGAGGATCTAAAAAAAAGAATTCTGGCTCTACATAAAGATGGCCTAGGCCATAAGAAGATTGCCAAGACCCTGAAACTGAGCTGCAGCACAATGGCCAAGACCATACAGTGGTTTACCATGACAGGTTCTATTTAGAACAGGCCTCGCCATGGTCGACCAAGAAGTTAAGTGCATGTGCTCAGCATCAAATCCAGAGGTTGTCTTTGGGAAATTGACATATGAGTGCTGCCAGCATTGCTGCAGAGGTTGAAGGGTGGGGGGTCAGCCTGTCAGTACTCAGACCAAACACCACACACTGCATCAAATTGGTCTGAATGGCTGTCGTCCCAGAAGGAAGACTCTTCTAAATGTGATGTACAAGAAAGCCTGCAAACAGTTTGCTGAAGACAAGCAGACTAAGGACATGGATTACTGGAGCCATGTCCTGTGGTCTGATGAGATCAAGATAGACTTATTTGGTTCAGAGGGTGTCAAGCTTGTGTGGCACCAACCAGGTGAGGAGTACAAAGAAAAGTGTGTCTTGCCTACAGTCAAGCATGGTAGTGGGGGTGTCATGGTCTGGGGCTGCATGAGTGCTGCTTGCACATGAATGCCAACATGTACTGTGACATACTGAAACAGAGCATGATACCCTCCCTTTGGAGACTGGGCCGCAGGGCAGTATTCCAACATAATAACGACCCCAAACACACCTCCAAGATGACCACTGCCTTGCTAAAGGAGCTGAGCGTAAAAGTAATGGGCTGGCCAACCATGTCTCCAGACTTAAACCCTATTGAGCATCTGTATCTGTGGGGCATTCTCAAATGGAAAATTCACCAGTCCCGTGATGTCGTCATGGAGGAGTGGAAGAGGACTCCAGTGGCAACCTGTGAAGCTCTGGTGAACTCCATGCCCAAGAGGGTTAGGCAGTGCTGGAAAATAATGATGGGCACACAAAATATTGACACTTTGAGCCCAATATGGACATTGTCACTTAGAGGTGTACTCACTTTTGCTGCTAATGGTTTAGACTTGAATTGCTTTGTGTTGAGTTATTTTGAGGGGACAGCAAATTTACACTGTTATACAAGCTGTACACTCACTACTTTACATTGTAGCAAAGTGTCATTTCTTCAGTGTTGTCACATAAAAAGACATAATAAAATATTTACAAAAATGTGAGGGGTGTACTCACTTTTGTGAGATACTGTAACTCCTCATCCCAGTGATGTATCAGAAAAAAACAATAAGAAGAATAATCATTTATTTATATTGTACTAAAACCTCCCCACAGAAGGCACTTAGATAGACATGTTTATAAAAGCAAAAATATTATTGCAAACAATCATTAAAATGTTTCGGGGTATCAATCCCCTAAAATGCATAAATCGTAATCAGCTCAGCCACCCTCAATGTCATCTTTCCTCACATAACAGTCATAGTGGAAAATAAAATAGGTATTATAATGATCTAATATGCAAAAGAAGGTAATGATGAACCAACCCGTTTTGCAGTTATAGCTTCTTCAGGGATTCAGAGAGTGTTGTTGAGCATAATTACAAATGTGTGTGATCTGAGCTGGTGAAAGCCTTACAGGGCCTGGCTGAGGGATATAAGGCAGTGGATGGAAAATAGAGATGATGGTCACGTATCAAGCCCGAAAGCCCGGTAGATTATGCATGAGGGGAAGGAACCAGAGTTTGATCCTCAAAGCCTCTTCACTACCACTCATTATGCACTGGCTGGGGTAACATTTTCTATCAATTATTGCCTCTTATATATAAGGCTATGGACTGTTGCAGGATATCCTCATTTTATGGATGTTTTGTCTCAAAGGAGATTTTAAGGATCAAGCTATGATTCCTTCTCCTCATGCATAATCTGCTGGGTTTCTGGGCTCAATACTAGGCGAATCAACTCTATTTTTCATCCACTGCCTTATACTCCTCAGCCAGGCCCTATAAGGCCTTTCACCAGCCCAGGTAACACACCCCTTCAGTGATTTGTTTTAATTATGCTTAACAACACCATTGTGTTGTTTGTAATAAAATTCTTATTTAAAGGGTAACTCCAATTTCATGGGGGAAAACAAATAGCTAATTAAGAAATAATATAGTGTATACAATTACGTCACAAGTCATATTGTAATTGAATGCTTTTAAATAAAATACCTTTCATTTTCAATCTGCAGCTGCTGTCATTTTCTGAAAATGCAATGCAATATGGCTACCTGGAGGTGTTCTGTACACAGAATGTTTACTGACCACATCCCAGAAACATAATTTCCTGCTTGTGTGATTGTCTAACTGATTTTACCACAAGTATGCACTAATATGTAAGTCAGATTTCAGGCACCCCCTGCAACAAAAAAAATGTAATCTTTGGTGAGATACTCCCAATAGGAACACGTCTAAGTGGACGCAGGCCCAGCAGCTTTCCTCATCAAAGCTCTGCAGCTGATTGATAATTATGAAACCACTCCCATTAGACCCACTCAGAACAGGGTCACAGAGGAACAAACAGTGATTTCTTCAGAATAACAAAAGGTAGGAGTCTTCACCAAAGTTTGTTAAAATCCTTGCAATGTACTTTGATCACCCAGAGGAGATACGCTTTAGCATCTCTCTCTAAGTGCCTTCTGTGGGGAGGTTTCAGTACCATAAAAATCCCATTTACTCTTCTTTTGTTTTTTTCTGATATATCATTAGAATCTCACTGCTTGAGTATTCAAGAAATGTAAAAAAAAAAAAAAAAAAAAAAAAACAAGTATACACATTTAATTGAAAATATAGATTTTTGGTTCACCAGCTATTTTATGTAATGGCTGGTGAACCAAACATCTACTGATTAACAACTGACCTGGCCAACCTTGCAGTTGCAAATAGTCATTGCTAAATCAATCTGTGAGTTATCTGAGAACTAGGTAGTCTCTTTAGCAAATCTATTCTAATTACAGGAGCCACCGCAAATACATCATGCATTGTACATTATCTAATATTGCATAATTAGACAATAACATTGTGTTTTTGATTGGTTACCAGTATCTTTATTATTATGTTCCAAAACTATTGGTCAACATGGTTTCGTATTTTTCCTTTATATTCACCACTATTCTTCTACTTCATACAACAATCCTAAATGTTTTTTCTTTGTCAATTATAAAGGAAAAAAGACACAAGTACTACATTTGCCCTGAAAGCAATTCTGTCACTTTAATGTACAGTGTAAATCCTTAGGGAAAAGTTCAAAGCAATTCAGTAATGAGGCAAACATAACTTGCGTGCTGTTTCCAGGTACTACAAAGTCCAAACACCAGGTGACATTTCAGATCACGAGTGTGATTATGTGCATGATGGTCATACCGTATGTCTTCCTGTAGCGCTTAACCCCGCAGGAGTCGCTGGTGATAGTGGGTTCACTGTCCTGCAGCTCGATCCCCACTGGCACACTTGGTTGTGGTTTGAAATTCGATCACACCTTTGTGAACACTGGCCTATAATTTAACTAAGCTGCAGCACTATTAAATCGTGTTTTTACTGGTGTAACCAGTAATAGGCAGCATAAGAATTAGTTAATTGAATAATAATGCTCTTGGGTGCACCCTGCACTTTCCACCCTTTTTAATGGATGAATTAACAAGTGCCTAATAAAGGGGTACAACGGAAGGTGACTGTAAGTACAAGGTGCCTGAATATCAATAGTAGCTGGCTTTTGGTGGGGCACTTCTGTAGGTGGTGCACTGTCCCTTTACGAGTATGGGTGATGAGTGGCAGGTGAGCTTCTAGGTAGGAGAAGTCTCTATTACACTGTGCTAACTGTGTGTAGCAGGAGTTTATGATGTGTAGTTCAGCTCTTCCCTTCTTTCAGGCAGCAGGTCCGGTCCCAGGTACTCGGCAGTTATGTGTCTCAGTACTGCTGCCACACATAGCAATGGGTCCATCCAGATTCAGGCTCTGGTGCGGCTACATGACACTCAAAGGCTCAATTCTTTGGTCCCAGGTATGTGCACAGACACCCCAATGTTGGGTCTGCACTGTCCCTTGTCTCCACATGTACAAAGGCCCACAGTGTTTCAGTCTTTCAGCTGTCTGGGGTGTATAGACTAAGACACTCCAGGTAGCAAGTCCTCACTTGCTCACTCTAGCCTTAGACTGTCCCAGTGCTGCTAGTAAAAACACTGATACACTCCTCCTCTGACACAGGTAATGCTGGGTATTGCAGTTGTGCCACCCATAGCCTCTATTCCCAGTGTCCTCAGCAGCTCCTCTAAAGAGCCGCCTCAATCCCATTGATTGCCAGAAATCAGTTGTGGAAAGGGAGGGGGAAATCAGGAGTGAGTGGGGAATTTTACACAGAGCATGCTCTGGCTTAACAACAGAGAAGTGAGAGTAGCTGGCTGTTGCACACAAAGCCCATAGCTCCTCTCAGCCTGTACAGCTTTCCAGTGGGGGGGGGGGGGAGAAAAGAAGAGTGGGGCACACAGTGAGCGAGGGGGGGAAGTGAGCAGAAGATAATTCTCTCACACACACCATGGGAATACATAAAATTACACCCCAAAACATATTCTACTACTCCTTCTGAGTATGGTGATACCACATGCGTGAGACTTTTTGGTCTAAATATATACTGGACATTGTATCTTGTCTATCACACAATTCAACCAATTGTATCAAAACCAATGTACTGTACTGTAATGGTCATCGCTATACAAGTGATTGGGGTGTATAGCGTAAGACGGCCATAGCTTATCTGATTTTTTTTCCTACCACCACGGGTTGCAGGAAAGAAAACCACTTGATTCTACCATCAATACAGTCAGTGTTGATGGGGAATCCCAACCGCAGAGCTTTTGTGTTCTTCTGGCATGGAGTACGCAGTGCCGTCCCTGCTGGGAGAACACAGTGATTACTGCTAGTGGCTATAGTGACTGGCAATAATCGCATGCTAAAAATCCAACATTCTGGTTGTATCCAGGTTCATCGATGGATCGACTTGGGTACAATCAGCCTGCCCATAGATGGATTGAGCCTCGGCTGGTCCCTGCTGAACTGGTTGAGATTTAATCCATCTATGGCTGGCTTTAGTGTAGCATCATCTATAGCAGTCCCAATTCCTATAAGCCAAGCAATCCTAGCCTACCAGGGGCGGACTGGGCCGGGGGGAAGGGATGCATTTTCCCCCTGGGCTGATCTGATGCTTTGTAAAAAAGGCCGCTGTGTCCCCAGCTCAGAACTGCGCACGCGCAGTTCCGGAGTTGGCCGAGTGCGGCTGTACACAAGTAACTCCATCCAGGACTGCGAGGCAGGCAGAGGCAGTGTTCTGTCACAGGGCTGAGTGACTGCATTACCGTAGGAGCTACCCAGCCCCTCCCTCCTCCACAGGAACAGCTGCTAGACTCGAGGCTGGAACCTCTCTCTCTCTCTTTGCCCGCCCACATTCCGATCAGCCGAGTGCAGTTGGTGAAGAGAATGTGGAGAATGTGTGGGGCGGGCGGGAAAGTTCAAACTAAGCTGTCAGCTCAACAGATAGAGAGCTCCAGTGAGTGAACGTCCAAGTAAGTGAGTGTAACCTCTCCTCCCTCCCTTTCTCTCCCAAATCCCTCTCCCTCCCCCTTCACTGCAGAGAAAGATTTTTCTTTCAGCCTGTTACAGTACCTTGCCCTATGCTATGTACTGGGCTCACACTGGCATGCTGGGGTTTGGCTGCAATGCTGGTGTACTGGTAGCCTTCCTGCATGTCACCCCCAGTCCCATAGACCTCCTATTAGACTGCACATTTTTACTGCATGTTCTGAAAGTGCACAAAAAATCCTGCATGCTGCTTCCTTGGTGGAATTTCAGAAAATGCAGCAAAAACGCACAACCTAAAAGAGTCTAAGGTCCTGCGGCTAAGGAAAAGTGCGAGCACTGCAGCCAAAGCACAGCACACCGTGTGAGCCCAAAGGCTTGTATGCACTTACAGCAGGCACTTACACTCCTCTGAAAAGTGATCCAGTTATGCTAGTTACTTGGCTGTCATGTTTATCCTCCTGCTTTAATACATGGTATCCTTTATGTGGGACAGGATATACATAGGAAACATATACATCATCTTAGCATTGTGACAGCCAGACAACCTGCATCTTCAGGAGTGGATTGGGGATGACAGTCTCCATGCATCTCTATGGATAGGTTTGCTTTAAAGAGACGATAACATTTTGTATATTAAAAAATATATATATAATCATGTTGGGGGGACCATGTGACTGAGGGGGGGAGGGGGTACTGCCTACCCAGGAGTTGTGTTTGAAATACTGAAATCGCTAGAAATGCGCAGGAAATCCACCATACATAGTCCATTGACAAGTAATAAAGACCAGTCTAAGGCAATCACTCTCAGCTGAGTCCAATGAGAGATGAAAATGAGGGTCACATGGTGTTCTATTACACTTCATAGAACAAAGACTGAGACTTCTCTGTATGGTAAAGTCATTGTCCGCCCTTATAACAAATGTAAAAAATGTGGCAACAATCACCTGCAGAGCATTGCAACCACATCACTGCCTCAGTGTGTAGAGCGTCGCTCGCCTTCGGGACACCATGCCGATCACAGACACTCTGGACTGGAGCGCAGCGGGGGCCGGGGGCGGGGCAGTGCAGCCTGCAGTGACCCCAATCAATGTAGCGGCCCGGCCGGCAATGCAAGCAGGGGGCGTGTGACGTGACGCGTCAACGCCTTTCACGCACGTCGACGAATTTTTGTAGTCGACGAGCCGTGGCAGCCCTAATAGAGACCAATGGAAAACGCCTGTAATCTGCCCAAAAAGAAGCTCATGTACTTTTTTGAGCGTTGGGCGTTTTGCTCACAGCATCAAAACGCTCAGATGTGAACAGGGGCCATTGAAATGAATAGGATTTGTCTTGTTGGGCGTTTTGAGAGCTGATCCTAGAGCAGAAAAACTCCCCAAAAACGCCCCAAAACGCCTACATGTGAACGGAGCCTAACTGTGACTCTCGGCTACACTGCTTGCTTGGCTTGCCCAGTGGTGTGGTGCTCACTCACCAGAGAAGATCCAAACTCCACAAGTAGCTTTAAGCCTCGTACACACGCAATGATTATCGGCTATCTTTTGTCCAGAGTGGTGTTTTGTTGGTTGGAATGTGCTCTAGACTGCACACAAATTTTCTCGGCCAACAAAAATCTACTTCAGAAGTGATGTCATGTGATGGTTAACTTTCCGTGTGTTTTTTCCTCTCTGAGCATGCCCAGTCTTGCTCATCTGAATTTTGTCTGCCGAAATCTGTACTGACTGCACGAAAATCGGCCGTTGTGTTGACGGCCAACAAAAATTTTATAGCATGCACACCAGATTTTGTTCGGCCGAAAAGTCTGAGTCGGTTGTCGGAAGCATCATACTAACAAGCCGACAATCAGCCGATCAGACGTTGGCCGAAAATATACGGCCAACAATCGTTGCATGTGTACGGGACTTTAGTGTGGCAGCAGTGACTGCCAAGACTTTAGTCTTCATCTTCCTGCAGTCTCTTTGGTCTGTGTACTGAGTGTGGGGAAGGGGCAGGCTCTCTGTCTCATTCTCTCTGGGACAATCATGTGGAGCAGTCTCTGAGAGACTGCTCCACATGATTGCCCAAACAGAGAGTAGCCCCCACAGAGAGTGACCGCTTTCACGCTGCCCGCACAGAGAGTTACCGCTGCCCGCACAGAGAGAGAGAGACCGCTCCACATAGCCTGCACAATGTTGAGTGGTCTCTCTCTCTCTCTCTGTGCAGGCAATGTGGAGCAGATGGATGGTGAGCTCATTCGGTGGTTCAGTGGGCCACTTGACTGGACTTGCCCCCCAGGCCTAAGGCTGCCAGCCCTCCCCTGTAGCCTACTAATGTCATGTTCACTGACCAGGAATTACAGGAGGCTGAAGAAGAGTCCCTGTGGTTCCAGGAGTGTAGGTGTCTGCAGGGGATGGTTGGGATGCAGGCAGATACTGTACATGGTCAGCAAACAGGCAAACGATCAGTCCAGGCAACAGGCAGAAATGTAGTCAATAAACAGGACAGTATCCGTACAGGCTGCAGACAAAGGAAACAATGCACTGGTGTTGCCATGATCAGAAACATTGTTGCTGATTGGGTTGTCCTGGGGAAACTAGTGTGGCAGAATTCATGAGCAGTGCTGCCTACGTTCACTGGTCAGGTAACACTGTGACTGGTGTGGCGACAATTAGGGACACCTTTGATGGCTTACACTGGTGTGAGAACACTGAGATTGGTGTGGAAGTGAACAGGGACAATATGACTTGTGTGGCGATGATCAGGGACACTGTAACTGGTGTGGTGGTGATTAGGGAGAATATGACTGGTAAATAAAGTGTGTAAATGAGTGCGCTAACCTAAAAAAGAGGTGGGGGAGGCAGCACCTAAACTCTTGAAACAAAAGAGTACAAACATGGAAAGAAAATATAAGTGCACTTCCCCAAAAAAATGTATATACATGTGTAAACTAACGACAAATGTATATCTGGATAATAATCAACTGAAATAACACCAAAATACAATGTGAGAAAAATTTAAAAAGGTATAACGTATGTGAAATAAGTTATAAAAGTGCGCTTCCATGTAAACAAAATAAAATTGACATAGCATCCAATGTGACAATATGAATGAAAAACAATAGTCCAAACTATGCAAAAATATGCTAATATGGTGAAAAAGTCTCTTTCATCTGAGAGTAAAGGTGAACCAAAATTGCCCAAAGTAACTGGTGAAAAGGGTCCAACTGCTGAAATAGCACTGGCATGTGTAGAAAGTGCTCAATTAGCCTCTTACCAAATAATCAATCCAAAAATGTGATATTAAACAATGGTGCAATAGTGATAGTGACACCCGGTGATAAAGATGGACTCTTACCACAAATAAGGGAGAAATGAGCCAAAGCTGTGGTACCAAAGAATCCAGTATCTGATCGGCCAGAGATGGTATGGTGTCCAATGGGATGGATGAATCAAACAGTTTCCTATCTACATGGGTCCGGAAACTTCCGGTAATGGGAATTCCGGAGGGAAAAACCACCATGGAAAGAAGGAAGGAAGGAACTGATAGTGCATTACCCACGTTTTTTATTGAAAAATAAGAAAGGTAAACACTTACAAACATCCGTGGATATACAGCAAATGCTCAGATAAAAAATCACGGTCGCCTGCAGTGCGGTCCGTGACGAATAGCAGCGCGGCTGGCTCCCTCTGACACGTTTCCACTGAAGAGTCGGCTTCTGGGACTGGAGCTAAAGCCGCGCTGCCCTTCTCCCTGCCTAAATGTCTTTAGAATGGAGACTTCCGGGACCGCCGTAGCGGGGACCCGGAAGTGCAATGACGCACTTCCGCTGTTGTAACCAACATGTAACAACGGTCACTCCAGTGGCGGCCCGTGCATAGGGGGCGCCAGGGCGCCGCCCCCCTACCCCTAAAAAAAGAAAAAAAAATGACAAAGCGAACAAATAAAGTTTTACAAAAAAAAAATTGGGTTCGCCGGCCTCTGTAATGGAAGTGGTGGCTAGGGGGGGGGTGGGGTTTACGTCCCAGAAGAAGCGCCAATCGGCTGCCTTCTGGGGGCGTAACCCGAGCGCAAGTCTATGCGATTGGACACCCCCACTTTCTGATATCCTGGCTGTGATTGGTCCAGTCTCCAGCCTGGACCAATCATCATCCAGGACATCCGATCCCTGACGTCACAATGGGGGCGGTGCCGGTGCGTGAGTCAGTCACTCACCGTCACCGCCGCTCGGAGGATGAGGGAGAAGCCGCTCACCTTCCCGCCGCCGCCGCAGAGAGGACGGACTGGATCGAGGAGGGAAGAACCCGCCGCCGCCGCCAGGTAAGTGCATTAAATTGAAGGGAGCACGCACGCTGGTCTCTGCATTGATTGGGGGACAATGCTGTGGGCACTCTGCATTTATTGGGGTACAATGCTGTGGGCACTCTGCATTTATTGGGGTACAATGCTGTGGGCACTCTGCAATCATTGGGGTACAATGCTGTGGGCACTCTGCATTTATTGGGGTACAATGCTGTGGGCACTCTGCAATCATTGGTGTACAATGCTGTGGGCACTCTACATTTATTGGGGTACAATGCTGTGGCACTCTGCAATCATTGGGGTACAATGCTGTGGGCATTCTGCATTTATTGGGGTACAATGCTGTGGGCACTCTGCAATCATTGGGGTACAATGCTGTGGCACTCTGCAATCATTGGGGTACAATGCTGTGGCACTCTGCAATCATTGGGGTACAATTCTGTGGCACGATGCAATCATTGGGGTACAATGCTGTGGCACTCTGCAATCATTGGGGTACAATTCTGTGGCACTCTGCAATCATTGGGGTACAATTCTGTGGCACTCTGCAATCATTGGGGTACAATTCTGTGGCACTCTGCAATCATTGGGGTACAATTCTGTGGCACTCTGCAATCATTGGGGTACAATGCTGTGGCACTCTGCAATCATTGGGGTACAATTCTGTGGCACTCTGCAATCATTGGGGTACAATGCTGTGGGCACTCTGCAATCATTGGTGTACAATGCTGTGGGCACTCTGCATTTATTGGGGTACAATGCTGTGTCACTCTGCATTTATTGGGGTACAATGCTGTGTCACTCTGCAATCATTGGGGTACAATTCTGTGGCACTCTGCAATCATTGGGGTACAATGCTGTGGGCACTCTGCAATCATTGGGGTACAATTCTGTGGCACTCTGCAATCATTGGGGTACAATTCTGTGGCACTCTGCAATCATTGGGGTACAATGCTGTGGGCACTCTGCAATCATTGGGGTACAATTCTGTGGCACTCTGCAATCATTGGGGTACAATGCTGTGGGCACTCTTCAATCATTGGGGTACAATTCTGTGGCACTCTGCAATCATTGGGGTACAATTCTGTGGCACTCTGCAATCATTGGGGTACAATGCTGTGGGCACTCTGCAATCATTGGGGTACAATGCTGTGGCACTCTGCAATCATTGGGGGACAATGCTGTGGGAACTCTGCAATCATTGGGGT
The DNA here is from genome assembly GCF_965119305.1 of Pelophylax lessonae. Taxonomy (NCBI): domain Eukaryota; kingdom Metazoa; phylum Chordata; class Amphibia; order Anura; family Ranidae; genus Pelophylax; species Pelophylax lessonae. The sequence continues at coordinate 201,835,301 of NC_138768.1, forward strand.
ACAATGCTGTGGGCACTCTGCAATCATTGGGGACAATGCTGTGGCGCTCTGCAGTGATTGGGGACAATGCTGTGGCGCTCTGCATTGAAAGGGGCATGCACGCTGAACTCTGCATTGTGGGGGCACAGCACAGTGTTCATTGCATTGAAGGGGGCACAGCACAGTGTTTATTGCATTGAAGGGGGCACAGCACAGTGTTCATTGCATTGAAGGGGGCACAGCACAGTGTTCATTGCATTGAAGGGGGCACAGCACAGTGTTCATTGCATTGAAGGGGGCACAGCACAGTGTTCATTGCATTGAAGGGGGCACAGCACAGTGTTTATTGCATTGAAGGGGGCACAGCACAGTGTTTATTGCATTGAAGGGGGCACAGCACAGTGTTTATTGCATTGAAGGGGGCACAGCACAGTGTTCATTGCATTGAAGGGGGCACAGCAGAGTGTTCATTGCATCGAAGGGGGCACAGCACAGTGTTTATTGCATCGAAGGGGGCACAGCACAGTGTTTATTGCATTGAAGGGGGCACAGCACAGTGTTCATTGCATTGAAGGGGGCACAGCACAGTGTTTATTGCATCGAAGGGGGCACAGCACAGTGTTCATTGCATTGAAGGGGCACAGCACAGTGTTCATTGCATTGAAGGGGGCACAGCACAGTGTTCATTGCATTGAAGGGGGCACAGCACAGTGTTTATTGCATTGAAGGGGGCACAGTACAGTGTTTATTGCATTGAAGGGGGCACAGCACAGTGTTCATTGCATTGAAGGGGGCACAGCAGAGTATTCATTGCATTGAAGGGGGCACAGCACAGTGTTCATTGCATTGAAGGGGCACAGCACAGTGTTCATTGCATTGAAGGGGGCACAGCACAGTGTTCATTGCATTGAAGGGGGCACAGCACAGTGTTTATTGCATTGAAGGGGGCACAGTACAGTGTTTATTGCATTGAAGGGGGCACAGCACAGTGTTCATTGCATTGAAGGGGGCACAGCTTCAAAGTCACACAATTTTTTTACTGCGTTTTTTGGCGCGAAGCAATACCTATTACATATTTCTTTTTGCGCCCCCCCCCCCCAAAAATTTTGAGCACCAGCCGCCACTGGGTCACTCCCAGGAAGGAGATGCATTTCCTATATGGCCCAAGCCAAAAACCAGAGGTATGATGACTAAACATCCGGTGCTGGGACCTACTCTCTGAACAGAGCAATATAGGAGGTATAGAGGCAATTGACAATGTGAGAGGCTTTTGAAAAGAAGTATATAAACACAAAACACCTCTCATATAACATGTAAATTGTCTGATATGGTTGGAATCTCATATAAGTTATGTATAAAACACCTTTAAAAATTCATCCTAAGTTTAAAAACTTTATAGGCCATATGCCTAAGAAGGAAAATAAAAATAAAAATAAAAGAATATTGAAACTAGAAATAAAAATAAAAAAAATATATAAAAAACAAAAATGAAAAGTGTGAAAATAAAAATCAAATAAAAATTAAAATTAAAATAAAATGAAAAAAACAATATAAATAATAATGAATGAAAATAAAACATAAAATAGAAAAAATAAGAATAATAATGAAATAAAAATAAAAAATAAAAATAAAATAAAAATAAAACTAAATATAAAAATAAAAATAAAGATGAAACTAAAAAACAATGATAATTAACTGAAAAAACTTTTATTAAAATGAAAATTTTAAAAAGTTGTTTTTAATAAAAAAAATACTATTATAAAAACAAGGGTGACCACAAAAAATTGTGTTATTGTACTGTCTCCCCTCGGGCCGTGGGGGAAAACGAAAGTCTCCATCCACAGACATAAGTACAACTAATTAAAATTTATCAATAAAAACATGTGCAAAACTCTTGACAGGTCTTATCAAAAATGGCTTAAATATAAAGGGAAGAGAGTAAAAATCCCACAAAAGAATATGAGTGTGTGACTTGGGTGGAGTATAGTTGTCTCGCATCTAAATTGACAACTATTGATTGCTAATATGGGCATTTATATCCCACTCCACATTCATACCCCAGGGTTGATAACACTTCAGTTCATGAATCCAAAATGTCTCTCTCCTGGAGATGCTTCACTTCATGTTACTCCCTCTCCAATGAGGGGAGTAACTCTCAATCACAATAGCTTTTAACTCAGAGTACTTCCTCCTATGACAGCGGAAGCCCATTCGGGGGAAATGCGTAGGATTTGAGGAGAGCCGCGCCGTCACTATCCTTTGCACGGTCCGCACTGCAGGCGGCCGTGCCGGCTTGAATCCATGCTTGTTTTTTTCGTCTGTATGCAAGTGCATTTTCAATAAGATTTTTATGTGTTTTGAAGATAATGCACTATTAGTTTGCCTCCTCTTTTCCAAACCCTCCTTGTGAGGATTCAACTCGCTTTTTAGTGGCTTCGGGTGTGAAACTAAGGAGAAGAGTGATCCTCCCAAATGTTCTTCTGGAGGCTGGATGGAAACTACTTTATAGGCGAAAAACCAACACATTTTTGAGCTCAACATATGTTATCTCTGGTAAGGAGCCATACATTATTATTTTCCCCATGAGCACGAGGTGTGTGTGGTGAGGATGGGAAGATATACTGTGAGGAATTACCCCTAGAGTCACCTTTAATGTTGCTTGCTAGCAGTTTCTTTCTGGTAAGAAGCCATCCACAGTACCTATCCCTATCCCAGGGTGAAGAATTTGGTGTTTTGGACTTTCCTTTCACTTGTCACGTTTTGAGAAGAAATTATTGGAATTGTGTTACACGTTTTTCCCAGGATTTAGTTGGGAAATCACCAATATACAGTTTTTTTATTGATTTTTATTATCACCATTATATTTCTCACAATGTATTTTGGTGTTATTTCAGTTGATTATTATCCAGATATACATTTGTTGTTAGTTTACACATGTATATACATTTTTTTGGGGAAGCGCACTTATATTTTCTCTCCAGAATATGACTGGTGTTGAGGTGAACAGGGACACTAACTGGTATGGCGCTGATTAGGGACAATATGACTAGTGTTGCAGTGATCAGGGACACTATAACTGGTGTGGTGGTGATTAGGGGCAAAATGACTGATGTGACAGTGATCAGAGACACTGTAGCTGGTGTGGCAGTCATCAAGGACAATGTAGCTGGTGTGGTGGTGATCAAGGACAATATGACTGGTGTGGTTGTGATCAGGGACAATGGGACTGGTGTGGCGGTGATCAGGAACACTGTGAGTAATGTTGCAGTAATTAGGAACACTGTGAGTGGGTAGTGGTGATTGGGGACACTGACTGGTGTGGTGGTGATTAGGAACACCAACTGGCAGCACTGGTCTGGTGACATTGTACTGCTGTGGTGATGATCATAGATAATTGCTGGTGGCACTGTCTTACAGTAATGTCAGAGCAGCCAGACATTGTACAAGATCAACGCCACAGCGCTATGATGTCATTAAGTCACACTGAACTTACTCTGGTAAAAAAAAAAAAAATGTATATATCAATTTTTTAATTACAATCTGTCATCAGAGCAGTGCAGTGTTACCATAGTGACATTGGACTACTCTAGGGAAGTGATTGGGATTTTTTTTCACTATCATTGCTTATACAGCTATGATGGCTGTATAAGTAATCATTTCTCTGCTTCAATCCTGCAGCCATTGAGAACTACTGTGATAGCTGTGATTGGCTACAGCTATCACATAGTACAGGGAGGCAGTGCTTGGCCCTGTACCATGTGATCATTGTGACCAATCACAGAGATCAAATAAACATGAATTGCCTGTGTGACTTAAGATGAGGCCCAACACACTCAATAATAAAATCAATAAAGTAAAGATTTATCGGTAAATACAATTTTCAACATCAACACTGACATAATTGCCATACAGTCAAGCAGACTTGTCAATATATACATATTAATTTCATAGCCAGGTATCTGGCTACGTAATTATCTGCTTGACTATATGGCAGTTATGTCACTGTTCTGTTGGAAATTGTATTTACCAATAAATCTTTACTTTATTGGCTTTATTATTGAGTGTGTTGCACCTCATCTAAAGTCCCACGGCCAATTCATGTTTCTTTCTTTGTATATTGTAAGGGGGTGGAAGCGCCCCACGGGGCAAAGCCAACCATACTTCATTAGTTAATCAAAGAGATAACAGTAGTCCCCAATGGCTGTATGAATGGCAGCCAAGTTTACTATTGTTTACTATTGTACATATGATCGCTGTGATTGGTCACAGCGATTACATGGTACCAGGGCAGACAACCACTGTTCAGTACATGGACCAGTGGACACAGCAGTCACAGGATCACGCCAATGTGTGCCCCTGGAGGTGTACATGAGGTTTAGATCTGGGAGGAAATTTGGCTGCAGCTTCCCAGATCAACGATTGTCCCGCTCGGCTGTTTATATGCAGTGGCCGGACAGGAATCAGTTAATGAAGGGAATAAACTAAGGTTAGAAAAAAACATTTTGCCTTTATAACTACTTAAACTGTATAAATTAAAGATACAGCAGTGTTATATGGTTTGTCCATACCCCTGTAGCCATGGCTGGGCAGCTTGGTCTGGGTGAAAATGTAGAAAAATATAAATAAAGACATTAAATGAAAAAAGTAGTAGTTCATATTTTGAAGAATATTGTTACAGGTATCAACCCCATAAGTTGGGCAGCCCATACTTTAACAGCTTGCCAACCATATACCGTACATACGGTGGCAAGGCGGCTCTTATGTACAGGTGCTCCGCTAATAAGTGGGACCCACTGATCGTCCTGGACAGAATCAGAACTGCGGTCTGCCTATGTAAACAAGGCAGATTGCTGTTCTGTCAGTAGGGAAAGTAGTGATCCTGTTTTTCTGCAAAGCAGGCACATGGATCTCTGCCTTCCCATAGTAAAAGCACCCCCCCACAGTGAGTAAGCGCATTTTAGGCACACATTTAACCCTTTGATCGCTCCTGATGGAAAGTCCTTTCTTGCCAGTGTCCTTAGTACAGTGACAGTGCATATTTTTAGCACTGATCACTATATTAGTATCACTGGTTCCCAAAAAAGTGTCAATAGTGTCTGATTTGTCCGCCGCAAAATCGCAGTACTGCTATAAGTTGCTGATCGCTGCCATTACTGGTAAAAAAATTAAAATAAATAAAAAATTCCATAAACATATATCCCATAGTTTGTAGACTTTTTGCGCAAACCAATCAATATACACTTATTGGGATTTTTTTAGCCAAAAATATGTAGCAGAATGGGCTAAACTGATAAAGAAATTGGATTTTTTTACATTTTTTTATTGGATATGTTTTATGGCCGAAAGTAAAAAATATTTGTTTGTTTTTTGTTTTTCAAAATTGTCGCTTTTTTTTGTTTATAGTGCAAAAAATAAAAACTGCAGAGGTGATCAAATACCACTAAAAGAAAGCTCTATTTGTGGAGGAAAAAAAGGCATACATTTTATTTTTTATGGTGTTGTACAACCTTGCAATAATCAGTTAAAGTTACGCAGTGCCCTATTGCAAAAACTGGCCTGGTCATGAAGGGGGGTAAACTTTCTAGAGCTAAAGTGGTAAACATTTTTTTTTTTTGTTCAGTTAGCAGTTTGAATGATAAGAATGAACTGTAGGTGCAGTAAATATCTCCTAAACATGCGCTCACAATTTACTTTCTTGAGAAAGCACCTACAGTAGGTAATGAAAACACAGACCACTCTCTGCGTGGTTGAGCATCAGGGCTCTAGTGATACAGAATACTAATGGTTTTCATAACTGTTTGTATAGAGATTCCAAAATTTTCTATACATTAACTTAATTCAAATACACAATATTTGCCAAATGCTGTTGTAAATGCTGCAGAAATCATTGTGTAGTCTAACAGCTCTGGGTCCCATGTGCTTCTTAGTCTCTTAGATGTCACATGGTCTGCCATGACAAGATAAACTTTAGAAAAATGTTGGGACAACTTTACCCACTCTGGAGAATTTCCCCTCACCTTATGTCACAGTGACACCTGCCACCAAGCCAAGAAGGAAGAGGAAATATCCACAAAAATCTGTGAATTTGTCCAAAAAAGAAGACGTGCAAGCTAGAGGATGTCATATAATCCACTGTTTATGATGTGTGTATAACCGACACATGACTGGTGTCAGATGGTGAACAAGGGAGCGTATTTAAATAGAACAGAGTCAGAAAAGGGTGATCACACTGCCATATAGTATGCATTGCAAATGTTTGAAAAAGTATTTTAATCTTTTACATTTTACTGCTTCGCACAATGTGACTGAGTTTTACAGTTTGACATACATAATGACTGCTAGGAAATCACTGATCCTTGGGTATGACTCCTCTCGTATGAGGGTAAAATGTTTCAATAAACATTTATGTAATATACTGAATAATGGAGACTTCCATGTATAGGTATAATTTAACGGACAAAAGACATGCCTGCTGAGGTAGAAAGGAAAAAAAAAATCAGTCGAAAAATCCTGTCCATGTTGGAAGTAAGAAGAAACTTGGACAACTTGGTAGAAAAAAAAATGGTGGTTTTGCATGTTGTATATTTGGAGCTTGCTAACATAGGATCTCAACAAAGTCCAGTGTCTATTGGTGTACAAAATACATGACTGCTGGGGAGCATACTGTAGGCTTGAATCCCAACTGATAATTCAGTAAACCTTGTCCATAAAAAATAACACATGTAGAAAAATGTAGTTGGAAAGGGCAAGGTGTTTCATGCTAAAATAGAAGCTGTTCTTTTGGATAGGATCCCTAAATATGAAAAACTCTGTAGCCCTTGGGTTGAACATTATTTGCTACCCAACTTTGACAAAACTCTTTTACTTCCATAGAGGTTCCATAGAGGTTCCAGTGTATGAGCGGGGAGCAATGCACACAACACCCCCTAGATGACCCAATCTCCCCCAGGGATTGCTACTCCCTCCCCTTTCTTTTCTTCTACTCTATCACGATCCTCCATCTTTACTCCTATCCTCTGTACCTAATATCCTCTCACATGTCTCTCTCCACTATTGTGGTTTATCAGAACAATAATATATCTCAGACCCAATCGTTACCCAGACCACCATCTACTATACAACACAAGCCCACCATAACACTCAGGGCAGGAAAAAAACAGCATATACCCTTTTTCAATCTCCCTCCCCTGACTACACATATCGCTGTATAAACTGATTATGTGTCTCAGTTTTATTGGGTACATCCCCATGGCTGGGGTGCCATTGGCCCAACAAACCTTGACCATTCATATTTTGAAGCAATTGCTCTCCACGTTGCACTACTGTCCTGATTGTTTTCTCTTCAGTTCAAAGAAAGATGATTGTACCCATCTTTGTATGCCACAAATTTCTATGTGACATGTTCATTGTATTTTAAATGTACCGATTTTCTTATATCACAAATTTTCCTGTGACATGTTCTTTGTATTCCTTTTTGTCTTCAATAAAATACTTGAACAAGGAAAGGGCAAGGCCAACAATTTTAACCAGTGCCAGTCACAGTTGTACATTAGGTTAACCAAGTCTAAAGGGCCCGCCCTTACCAGAAGCGCTGGACAGACATTAAACTAATTACAACTTCCAATCAAGGGCATTACAGCAAACTTTATCGCGTGCAAGGTAAAAAAAAACCCTGATAATGCTGTGACAGACCACAAATAGGACGGGACAGTGGTCCACTCTTAAGTCGCAGTTTCTTAACCACTTAAGCCCAGGAAGATTTTACCCCCTTCCTGATCAGGGCCTTTTTTTGCGATTCGGCACTGCGTGACTTTAACGGACAATTGCGCGGTCGTGCGACACTGTACCTAAACCAATTTGACGTCCTTTTTTTTCCCACAAACAGAGCTTTCTTTTGGTGGTATTTGATCACCTGTGCGATTTTTACTTTTTACGCTATAAACAAAAAAGAGCATAAATTTTGCAAAAATAACAATATTTTTCACATTTTTTTATATGAAATTCCCAAAAAAATGTAAAAATCTAAATTTCCTGACAGACTCCATGGCAGCACACGTATGGGTAGGCTCCGCCTCCTCTCCTACCCTATAGGACCCCACTCCCATAAATTTTTGCTCCGAGCCAGGAGCCGTGTTCCTTTTTTGTCCTCCTTCCGCAAGAGAAGTCTTACCTTATAGGATGCGTTTTCTTACATACCTGGTGGCGTGTGGCTTTCCTGGATGATGAAGAAAAGAAGTCAATTCTTCTGTCATACGTAGATTCCCTGATCTCTCAAGGTGCTGTCATCCCAGTTCCGGCCGAAGAAAGGTTTCAAGGCCTTTATTCACCTCTATTCATGGTGCTAAAGAAAAGCGGTTCCTGGAGGCCGGTCATAGACCTGACTCATCTAAACTCTTTCATAAAGAAAGAGAGGTTCAGGATGGAGACACTCTTCACTATCAGCCAAGTGGTGCAACCAGAAGATTGGATGATCTCCATAGATCTAAAAGATGCCTATTTCCAGGTCCCAGTGGCAGCAGAACTACAAAAATTTCTTCGCTTTGCCGTGGGTCAAGTGCATCTCCAGTTTACCTGTCTCCCTTTCGGGCTTACCACCTCACCTCGAGTCTTTTCAAAGATCTTACTGGCTATTGTAGCCCTGATCAGATTGAAAGGGATCCGACTGTTTCACTACTTAGACAATCTGCTTCTTCTTTCTCAAGACCAAGCACAGATTCTACAACACAGGTCTCAGGTAATCTCCACCCTTCAAGAATTCGGGTGGCTCTTGAATCTGGAGAAAAGCCATCTGGATCCGACAAAATCCTTGATCTTCCTGGGGGCACTCTTCAACACCTCCAGAGGCACCATCTCTCTTCCAGTGGAGAAGATTCCGGTGATCCGCAGCAGAATACAACCGGCAATGTCAATCCCTTATCTTCGGGCCTCACAGTGTCTAAAAATAATAGGGACTATGGTCTCCACGGCCCCCATGGTCAAATGGGCACAGTGGAGGATGAGGCCCTTTCAAATCGGTTTCCTCCGTCAATGGAGCTCCGGGAATCCAGACACTCCTGTGCGGATAACATCCTCTATGAGGGCGAGTCTGTTTTGGTGGCTACAACGGGAAAACCTCCTAAATTGTCATTCGATCGTTCCCGTTCCTTGGATCGTGGTAACATCGGATGCCAGCCGGACGGGCTGGGGCGCGCACTGCCTGTCAGAGGTGGCCCAGGGCAGGTGGGACTTTCCCACCCTCGGGTTGGTCTCAAATGTCCTGGAGCTTCGGGCAGCTTTTCGTGCCATCCAGGCTTTCCGTCACTTGGTGAAAGGGTCCTCGGTCCTCCTACGGCTAGACAATACAACGGCAGTCGCATATATCAAGAGACAAGGCACCCGCAGTTCCTCCCTTCTGGAAGAAGTGAAACCGATCATGGCATGGGCCCAACGGAATCTTTCCAATCTTTCAGCGCAGTTACATCTCATGGCATGGTCCTTGAGAGGGAAAGACTAAAAGCTCTTGGCTGTCCAAGTGCGGCAATGTCCACAATGATGAGTGCCAGGAGACCGGGCACCAACAAAGTCTACGAGAGGATCTGGTCTAAGTTTGAGAATTACATGTCTAATGAGTCTGATTCCATCACTAATCCTGAGATCCTTCACATTCTGGGGTTCCTCCAGACAGGCTTAGACCTATCTCTGGCTGTTGGCTCTCTCAGAGTACAGATCTCAGCAATCTCTGCCTTCACGGGGACCTCATGGGCAAAACACCCTTTGGTCCGGCAGTTTTTCAGAGATGCGTCAAGAATGAGACCTCCCAGGAAACCCAGGTTCCCCAAATGGGACCTTCCACTAGTCCTTGAGTTCCTTCTTCCTTAAGAATCTGTCTATGAAGACGGCCTTTTTAGTAGCCATCACATCGGCTAAACGTGTCTCTGAAATTAGTGACTTGGGTTGCAAAGAACCATTTCTGACATTTTTTCCTGATCGGGTCGTCCTGGTCCCTATGCTAGGGTCCAATCCGAAGGTAAATTCAGTTTTCCATGTCAACCAAGAGATCGTTTTACCTACATTCAAGTCTCAAGATGACCAGAGTACCCATCCGTTGGATGTGGGCGAAGTCCTACAATCGTACTTGAAGTTCACAGCTTCTTTTCGCAAGTCAGACTATCTATTTGTTCTCTTCTATGGAAAGAACAGAGGCAAGAGGGCTTCTTCCAGAACTATTTCTAGTTGGATAGTTCAGACCATCCAGTGGGCATATAGAGCCAAGGGACTGGCTCCTCCAGAAGTGGTGACGGCTCATTCCTCCAGAGGGATTTCTACGTCTTGGGTGGCTTCCCTTCACGTTGCAACAGATGTAATTTTCAGAGCGGCCTCATGGTCCTCAATTAAAACTTTCATGTCACACTATTGTGTTGAACCTGCTTCTTTATCCTCAGTTGATTTTGGTTTAAAAATATTGTCTGTTGACGGTGCAAATTAAACCTATTTCTGTTTGACCAGCAGTTGCCCACCCGGGTGTGTATGGCTAGTTATTTCCCATACGTGTGCTGCCATGGAGTCTGTCAGGAAAACTGAAAATTTATATCAATACTTACCGTAATTTTCCTTTCCTGATAGAACTCCATGGCAGCAGGAGTTCCCTCCCATCTGCTGGAGTAGTCTATATATGGAACACGGCTCCTGGCTCGGAGCAAAAATTTATGGGAGTGGGGTCCTATAGGGTAGGAGAGGAGGCGGAGCCTACCCATATGTGTGCTGCCATGGAGTTCTATCAGGAAAGGAAAATTACGGTAAGTATTGATATAAATTTTCCGTTTTTTTAACATTTTTGCCCAATTTGTTTTCTGCTACATATGTTTGGTAAAAAAAATCACAAAAAGCGTATTTTGATTGGTTTGCGCAAAAGTTATTGCGTTTACTAATTAAGGGAAAGATTTCTGTAATTTTTGGTGGGTTTGTTTAATGCGTAATGGCGGCGATCTGTGATTTTTTTTGAGGTACTGCGACATTGCGGCGGACAGATCGGACCCTTGACTGACATTTTTGACACTTTTGGGGTTTCCAGTGACATTACTGCAGTAATCAGTGCTATACATATGCACTGTTACTGCAAAATGACACTGGCAGGGAAGGGTTAAACTTTATTGGGGAAGGAGGGGTTAAGTGTGTCCCTAGGAGCGTGCTTCTTACTGTGATTGGACATGGCTACTGGTGTAGGAACAGTGATCAACGGTCCTACATAGTAGAACCGTGTGATCACCATTCCTACACAGGGGAGAATGACAGGCGGCTTGTTTACATTAGCCGCCTGCCTTTCTCCCTTCACGGCGGACGATCGCGAGTGACCGGTGGACATTGGGTCCGCCGGTCACACGCACGGACTTCCCAGGGAACGAGCCGGGGCGGGCGCGTGCCTCCGCGGGCACGCGCTTGCCCGCTATTGGCTCACAAGCAAGTGACAGGCTAGTGACGTACCGGTACGTCACTTTGCCTGGACGGGGCTGACTGCCGCAGTATATGTACTTGCGGCGGTCGGCAACCGGTTAAAACACAAATTTTACCTTGGGAATTACTTTTAAAGAAGCTCAGACCCCACCCCATGTCATATAGCCAATCATCTTTAACCACTTTCCATATTACGTGTTATCACGCCTAAATCCTTGCCATGCCTCCATCAGTCAAGGCTCCATTTTCCTATGGGGTCAAGGGGCATTCAATATGGAAACATAAAGAAAACTGAATTAAAGCCCACATCCAGTTCTGATCAATAAATCATAGTCAGAACAGTCAGAAGTTAGCCATATATGGGTAACAACAGACACAGTATTGCAAACCCCCTGTGACGTTGTTTACAGACAAAACATGATAAATTTACTGATGGAGCACATTTTTGACTGACAACCTGAAACATGACAGAAACTCCTATTATAAACTAAGAGAATTAATATTTAAAGGCTAAATTCAGCTTTAAATGTACATATTTTTTTTTAAATTCTTTTTATTTCAATATGTGCATAAAAACTAACATTCCAAATGTCCTTTCAACAAAAGGACAAAACAATATTAAATAATAAAAAATGATACAATATCCAAATAATTATCTGTTTACTTATTATTCATAATCTCTTTATGCCAATGTATATCCATTTAGCTTAATTGATCGCCGTTGTCCCGGTGTGCCCCAACCCCTTGCTCCATTGCAATCATAGATTTATTACCTCATCATACTGTGTGCATCCCTCTATATCTTCTTGGTTATCTCCTTATATTCAACCATTGGTTAATGTTGATTGACACCAATTATCCCAAATTTTATTATATTTCGTTGAGCATCCTCTATGCATATAAAATACTTTTTAAAATGGTAAAATCTGATTTACCGCTCTTATCCAGTTCTCAACAGCAGGGGGCTTCTCTTGAATCCACTTAACTGTGATTGTTTTCCTTGCCTTGAGACCCGGTTCACACTTCTGCGAGTGCCGGGTTCGCATGTAATGTCGGAGCGCACTGCCCGGCAGTGCGCTCCGACCCAGCGGTTCACACTTGTGCGATCCCATCCTGTGCGAACTGCACGATCGCACTGCGATATGCGATCAAACTGGGGGTGTCGTTAAGATTACATTGACACCCCCAGCGTATCGCATATGGCAGTGTGAACTGCCGGGGGTGCGTGTGCGATGCGGGAAAAGGCTGCGAATTCGCAGCCTACCCGCATCGCATATATGTGAACCGAGCCTAAAGGAAAAAAAATGTGCATTTATTATTTTTTCCTACAGGAGCCTGCAAGGCATTGCATCCACAATCAATTAATCAGCTTAGCAACATGTTACACTCTAAATATGTTTGCACCAATAACATGTTCTTAACCACTTCCATACAGGGCAGTTACACCCACTTCCTGCCCAGACCAATTTTTAGCTTTCAGCGCTCTCACACTTTGAATGATAATTACTCAGTCATGCAACGCTGTACCTAATCACATTTTTTATCATTTTTTTTTACACAATTAGAGCTTTCTTTTGGTAGTATTTAATCAACACTGGGTTTTTTATTTTTTGCGATATAAGTGAAAAAAAAAAGCAAACATTTTGAAAAAAAAAACATTTTATTTAGTTTAGTTTCTATTATAAAACTTTGCAAATAAGTAATTTTTTTCATAAATTTGGGCCAAAATTTATACTGCTACATATCTTTGGTAAAAATAACTAAAATTAGTGGATATTATTTAGTCTGTGTGAAAGCCCTCCGTAGAAGTCCTTTTACGACGAAACGCGTTAGCGTGAGCATGCGATAATCACGGTAACCAATGTCTGACGCCACACCACGGAACTCTGCTGGCTAGGTACCGAGTGGCGGAGACGGACAGCGGTGTCGGCTCAGGAGTGTAAGGTTACCGCTACATTTATGTAATGCCCTAAGTTTTATGGTGAATGTGAGTGTGTTATACAGGGGAAAGGGGACCTTTTTAACTAATAAATGGTGTATGCATGTTACGCTATGAGTCCTCCTCCTTTCTTTACATGTCACCTGTTTGAACTGGGAGCTTGATCGGGATAATCCTACAGTGTACTCAGCAGTGATTGGGGATAAGAGGAAGATCTTTTTCCTGACATTGGGCAGCAGATAGGTACTCAGATACCGTGATGGGCTGGAGACAGGTACTCTGATGGGCTGCAGATAGGTACTCAGGTACTCTGAAGGGCTGGAGACAGGTACTCGGGTACTCTGGTGACAGGTACTCTGGTACTCTGATGGGCTGGTGACAGGTAATCGGGTACTCTGATAACAGGTACTTGGGTACTCTTATGGGCTGGTGACAGGTACTTGGGTACACTGATGATATGTTCTCGGGTACTCTGATGGGCTGCAGAGAGGTACTTGGGTTCTCTGATGGGCTGGAGACAGGTACTCAGGCACTCTGGGCTGGAGACAGGTACTCGGGTACTCTGGGCTGGAGACAGGTACTCGTGTACTCTGATGGGATACAGAGAGGTACTCGGGTACTCTGATGGGCTGGTGACAGGTACTCGGTTACTCCGATGACAGGTACTCTGGTACTCCGATGACAGGTACTCGGGTACTCTGATGACAGGTACTTGGTTACTCTGACAGGTACTCAGAGTACCCGAGTACCTGTCATCAGAGTATCTGATGGGCTGGTGACAGGTACTTTGATGGGCTAGTGACAGGTCCTCTTTATTGGGGGGGGGGATCAGTATGTTTTGGTGTGCACTGTAATCGGTAAGTAGCTGTTACCGCAATCTCCTCCTCACACAGGATTGTTGTGTGAGGAGGAGAACACGGTAACAGCTAGTTACCGTGGTCTCTGTTGACTTTCATTGGCTCTTTACCCTGATCGGAGATGGGCTGTGTCAGAGTGACACTCTCCATCCCCTATCGCCACTCTGCGTGCCCCTGGGGGCGCTAACGAGCGGCATGCACGAGGAAAGTGCATGTGGCCGGCTGTAATTAGACACAGCCGGTCACATGGTAAAGAGCCATTTTTTTAATGGCTCTTTACACCGATCAGGGAGAGCAGCAAGAACAGGCGGACGTCATATGACGCTTGCCTGGATCGAGGGAGTGTTCCTGCCAGCGTCATTTTATAATGCGCCGGGAAGGAAGTGGTTAAAGCTAAACTTAGCCTTTAACCACTTCAGCTCCGTAAGGTTTAACCCCCTAATGACCAGGCCATTTTTTGCTATTCGGCACTGCGTTACTTTAACTAACAATTGCGTGGTCGAGCAACGCTGTACCCAAATACAATTGATGTCCTTTTTTTCCCACAAATAGAGCTTTCTTTTAGTGCAATTTTGCAATTTTTTAATTTTGCGCTATAAACTAAAAAAGAGTGACAATTTTTTAAAAAAAAACACAATATTTTTTAGTTTCTGCTATAAAACATTCCCAATAAAAAAAATTAAAAAAATCTAATTTTTTTTTATCAGTTTAGGTCAATTTGTATTCTGCTACATAATTTTTGATTAAAAAAAATACCAAAAAGCGTATATTAATTGGTTTGCGCAAAAGTTATAGCGTTTACAAACTACGGGATAGATTTTTGGACTTTTTTTTTTATTAGTAATGGCGGCGATTAGCGATTTTTAGCGGGACTGCGACATTGCAGCGGACAGATCGGACCCCTAAATTACATTTTTAACACGTTTTGGGGACCAGTGGCATTAATACAGTAATCAGTGCTAAATAATATGCACTGTTACTGTATAAATGATACTGGCAGGGAAGGGTTTAATTACTGGGGGTGATAAAGGGGTTAAATATATGCCTAAAGTGCTTGCTAACTGTGGGGGGGGGGGGGCTCTATGAAAGGCACACAGAGATCAGTGTTTTAGCTTAGCTGAAACACACGATCTCTGTGTGCCTATCTGACAGAAGAGCCGCCTGCTTTGTTTACCTAGGCAGACGGCTATTCTGTCAGTTTCCCCGAAGATTGCGGGAGGCCAGCGGCGATCGAGCCTTCTCCTCCGGTGGTCTGGCTCCCACTGTGTCTAATCACATTTAATTTACATTTTAGAGTCAAAACAGCATGACAAAATATGAGCAAGGCTAGAATTATGAAAGACAAGGGGCTCCCTAGGAAAGCACAGAAAAATAAGTTCTGCAGTGTGCATGGCGTGGCATGGTGAAGAAAGAACATGGCAGGTGACAGGGTCTTAAAGGGGGATTGAACAGAATCTGCACCTGCTGTAAATACTGCACACATATACCACAGTCCTTGTACCCACAAAATAAATAATTACTGTGTCAAAATTGACAGTCTCACAGACACAAATAAACCTCAGGACAAGGAAACATTTTTTCTTTTTCAATAAAACATTTCCATTATATATGTATTCATGCACACATGATATTTTAGTCTTACTGAGTCTTGCGGAATTGCATTAAAGTCAGCAACTGCTGAGACAATGAACACCTCGGTTAGATCTACAGCACAATTTATAGAGTGCAATGGTCACGAGTAAGTAAAAAATAAAACAACATATAGAGTGCAGCAGTCGGGATGAGCACCACGTTCATGGCAGAGTCCTCTCTTACATAAAAGTCCCCAACATTCTCTCTATAAATCAGAGTCCCCAGAGTGCAACCTTGCATTCGTGTCCCCAGAGTGCCACCTTAAATCAGTACCCCTAGAAAGCCCCCTAATATCAGTGCCCTCAGAGTGCCCCCTTACATCAGTCTCACCAGAATACCCCCTTAGACGATCCTAATCCAGAATGTCCCTTTAGAAGATCCTCCTCCAGAGTGCCCCCTTAGATGATCCTCCTCCAGAGTGCCCCCTTAGATGATCCTTCTCCAGAGTGCCCCCTTGGAAGATCCTTCTTTAGAGTGCCCCCTTAGAAGATCCTCCTCCAGAGGACCTTCACCAGTGGTGGGCCGCAAGCGGCTTATGGGAAAAAGCTTTTAAAAAAATCCTTGCTATAGGCTCTGTACTGTGCATGTGCAGTCTGCCAATAAGTGAACTGCCATCCTCTAGAGTGCCCCCTTAGATGATCCTCCTCCAAAGTGCCCATTTACATGTTCCTCCTCCAGAGTGCCCCTTAGATGATCCTCCTCCAGAGTGTCCCCTTAGATGATCTTCCTCCAGAGTGTCCCCTTAGAAGATCCTCCTCCAGAGTGCCCCCTTAGATGATCCTTCTTTAGGGTCCCCCATAAATGATCCTCCTCCAGAGTGCCCCCTTACATAATCCTTCTCCAGAGTGCCCCCTTAGATGATCCTTCTCCAGAGTGACCCTCTTACATGATCCTCTAGCAGAGTGCCCTCAGAGATGATCCTTCTCCAGAGTGCCTCCTTACATGATCCTCCTCCAGAGTGCCCCTTAGATGATCCTGCTGCAGAGTGCCCCCCTAGAAGATCCTCCTCCAGAGTTCACCCTTGAAAGATACTCCTCCATAGTGCCTCCTTATAAAATCCTCCTCCAGAGGACCTTCACCAGTGGTGGGCCGCAAGCAGCGCATGGGAAAATGCTTTTCAAAAAATCCTTGTTGTTGCGCATATGCAGTTAGCTAACTAGTAAAATGCCGAGCTCGTTGCAACTTCTGCGGTGGAGTGTATGAATATAAGATACACCTGTTGAGTGCCATGATGCCACTGTGAAGACATGTACCTAGACCTGACCCGCTTCCTGATCCGTGACAGAGCCTGGCAGTTCTGTAATTGGTTGGTTCCACAACTGCCCATGTGCAGTTCAGAATCGCCAACAAGGGGATTTTTTACAGGCACTTTTGTCCTGTCTACAGACATTGACAGACAGGAGAAAAGTGCCTGTTTTTTACAAACTATCTCTAAATTTACGGACAGTTGGCAACACTGAACAGACATCACCAGTTGACTAAACATAGGAGGAATAAGGGCTGGATAGCCCTGAAAGCATAGTACAGGTACAGTTTTTTTCCTTAACGTAAGTTAGTGCTAATGCTGGCTGACCATGGTCCTCCTTCCCGTTGCTCCATTGTTATAAACATGATAGATAATCTGAAGATAATTGTTTATGTAAAAATTTATGAAGGGACTCTCTTCAAAGGTCTACGGTAATATTACTAATATCCAAGTGCTCTCCATTAGAGGCTGTTTGACTAGATAACAATCTACAAAAGTGGCAAAATGGATTTTACTAAATAACAAAATATGAAATAAAGCTGCAAAATATTGTCCTTGTGGCATTAAATATTTTTCCCTCTTTATTTTTAATGGAATAAGGGAAAACTCCCTGTTTTGTCTTTAAGGTCCAAAGATGCGAGTCATACAAACGCACAGTACAAAACTGCTCCTGCATTGGTACAGGAGCGAAGAAATACCTGGCCGGCATTCCGTATACACAGGTTGGTATTTCAATAGCTTGAAGACCACAAGCTGATACTGTTATGTGGAGCTTTAAAATTGGGCCACTTATTCAAAATGGTAGATTGTTGATGACAAGCCCCAAGCCCTTTTACATCAGAAGCTAGTGTAGTAATTGAAGGGTTTTAGATGCAGCTTATCTGTCTCCTGTGGGGTGGAGGGAGGATACGTTGCTACTTTACCCCTAAAAAATAGTTTCAGCAAGTTGTTTTTCTAAGATCCATGATGCTGCTTACATGTGACCTTTTTAATGATAGTTGTAGGCATCACAACCTTTGAAGGTTTATCAGCAGGTGTTCCGCCTCCGTAGGCGGATCCGTGCTGCTCAGCGGGGAATCGATCCGCCGATCCCCGCTGAGCCGGCGGATGACAGCTCCGTCTCCGCTTGCAGTGCGGAGAGGGAGGTGTCACAGCTCCCGCTGCTCTCTATGGGGGATCGGATGAGAGCGGACAGACGATCATCCAATCCGATCCCTGAACGGATGGAAAAATAGGGTTTCCACCCGTCCAGATTTCACGGACAGGATCGGATACGGATGGCAGCGGGTGTCAGCGGAGGTGTCTCCACTGACATCCGCTGCCCCATAGAGCTGCATGGAGGATCCGATCAGATCCGCCTAAAAAACTGACAGGCGGATCTGATCGGATTGCCCGTGTGAAAGAGCCCTTATGCTGGCCATACACGCACAGAATTTCGGCCGTTTGCAGACTGAACGATTATTCGGCGGTTGAAAGCGAATTGGCCACTAACCGATAGAATAAACTTGTTTCAAGAATCGTTTTGATGAGCATAATGATCGTTCGATAACAATATGCGCAGTACGATTCAGTATATTATTTTAGTTTTTCGATTTTACCATAGACGTATACACTTTCGTTGAAGCGATAGGAATTTTCGCTATGGATCCATCGACATTAGCCGGGAGCAGGATCTAAATCGTAGGTAAACTTGTGTTCACTAACGGCCCCATAATCGAACGATCTTTCCTAAATCGACCATTTTCAGCCGAAATTCTGTGCGTGTATGGCCACCATTACTCTCCTCTACATCTTATGTGGATATCACCAAATCTAGTGGTCTTCTGCTGGATTTTGTGAGCTCACCTTGAAACTTTTCATGTAAATGTGTTTACCACTTTCAAATGCAAGTCAAACGCAAATTAACCTTTCTGACAGGAATTGGGAATAGCCATGATGGGAAGGCTGTGAGGACTGGAAAGTTTTGTTCCATTGAGTGCTATCTCAGCTTTTGTCCTTTCTGTCACTCCGTAATTGCACCTTATTCCTCTTACTTTTTCAACTGAGTTTATAGACCCATAATACAGCCATCAGTAGCTAAGTATCCATCTCTTCAGGAAGGAGAAAAATGCAGTTCTGGCCACCAACAGGATGCAAAGAAAAACAAACTGATGTATGAATACAGCATAATCATGCTAAGAGGGACAAAGCCTACTTAGTCATCTATCTTGTCCATCTTCTACAATAACCTGTGTGAAAAGCTCGGAAAATCAATTAAACAAAAGATGTTCCCTGTATTTACTGAGTGTTTTTTCTTTACAAACAACAAAAAAGTGAGTGAGCATGTGCCTTCGCTGTCATGCTAGCAATAGATTTTACAAGTTTGTTGTGGTAGAATGTTTTGTAATAACGGAGTAAATCATTGATTTCTACAAGTTGAAGCATATCACCACCATATGAGGAATAGTAAATAGATTGCAAAGCTTTCATAACTGTGGACTAAACTATAGAAATGAAGACAAAGCTGCTATGTAGTTGGGTACATTTACACGTGGACCATTTACTTGTTTACATATGTAAAATAAACCTTCAGGTTAGTTTACCTGTACTGTTTGTATTGGAGTGTTAGCCTGTTTACCCACGCTTTACATACACCTATACCAACTGCTCATTTTCAAAACAAACTAATTCTGTTTTTTTCTCTAAGACATTTTCAAGTAATCTGGACTGTTCATTGATTGATAAATCTGAAGGGGTGCTTACAATTGCAGGAGCTGATGAAATATTTAACAGGCCCTCCCAAGCTTCCTAATTGCAAAGCCATCTGTATTTGCACCTAGACACTCAGTGACCCACTGACAGACAGACAGACATTTTGGGGTTTATTTACCAAAGGCAAATTTACTTTGCACTCTGCATGAGCAATTGCTTCTGGGCTTAGTAATTGAGTAGAAGCTCTGCTGACTTCCTCATCCAATCATGTGCAAGCAAAAATTGTTTTATTTTTTTTAATTCTCCTTGCATGTGATTGGGTGTTGTTTACCAAGTGATTCTTTACCTTTTTTACTAATATCTGGAGCAATTGCAATTGTGGAGTTCATCTGCACTTTGCAAAGTGCACAGTCTAGTTGCTTTTAGTAAATCAATCCCAGCAGACAGCTATCGTCTTATTTTCTAGATCTCTGCTACAGACCAGTGTAGATTCTGTTAGCCCAGATGCCTTTTAGTTTCTTCAACCTCTGCTGCAGGCCATCTTAGAACTTTTTAGGCCTCTCCCATAAGCCAGTTTGGATACTTTAGGCCTATTCAGCCAGATAATAAACATATTCCTTCTTTTCTTTGTCTTTGCACCCTAGGCAAAGGCATGGGAGGCAATTAATGAACCTCTGTACTTACAGTCTCACCAGCCAGAGCATGGGAGGCAAAGGCATTTCTAGAAGATCTTACCAAATATTTATACTCGTCTTCAGCCCACATCAATGCCATAAACCCCTGACTGACCGAGGCACAGTGTTGGGGGTAACTAGTTACAAAGTAACTGATTACAGTAACTACATTACTTTTTTTGGTAACGAAGTAACGTAACTAGTTACAATACTAATATTGGTAACTACACTACTTTACTAGGCTATAGGACAGTGATGGCGAACCTTGGCACCCCAGATGTTTTGGAACTACATTTCCCATGATGCTCATGCACTATGCAGTGTAGATGAGCATCATGGGAAATGTAGCTCTAAAACATCTGGGGTGCCAAGGTTCGCCATCACTGCTATAGGAGGTAACTACACTACTTTACTAGGCTATAGGAACGCGCTTTCCTGCGTTACCCGAGCCGTGCGATACAATCGTTATTTCGAAGAATAGAGAGGGATGAAGTTTATGACTTTTTGTTGCACTTTATGTTTTATTCTGTTTTTTCAGCTTTTGTTCTCATGTTTCCCAAAGTCTGTGTTTATACAATAAACTCTATGCAGAAAGAGTGTCATGTATCTTCTTCTACACGGTCAACTAAGAAAGAGGAAAGTAAAGTAATAAGTAGTGAAGTTACTTTTCAAATGCAGTAACTAGTAAAGTAATCTCGTTACAATTTACAGAAGTAACTAGTAACTACCCCAACACTGCCGAGGCACAATAACTATTCATAACCCAGTACATTGTAAATTCTCATTCTATCTACTGGAGAGGACTCACAAAAAAGTTTTGCTTTACATACAATTTAATAAATTGGCTGATAAAGATTTTTGGATATCATTACAGTTTCCCCCCATAAATAAATCTTATTATCTTAATTAATTTAGTGACTGTTTTATCTTCATTTTCTATATTTAGGTATACTTCAGGTATTTACCTTTCCAGCATTGTTCACCTTAACATGCTTTTCACAGGATCTATCGTTACTTCCTGAAGTTAGACAGTGGCAGCTTCCAGCCCTGGGTGGAAGCCTCAGATGTGTCAGGTAACAGCTCTACAGACAGCTTGTCAATTATAAACGAATGGGCCGCACACTGATGCCATCACCAATGTAAACCAGCTTTAACATAATCAATAGAGGATTTACAACATATAAGGGTTGATTTACTAAAGACAAATAGACTGTGCACTTTGCGAAGTGCAGTTGCACTCTGCAAGAGCAGTTTCTCCAGAGCTTAGTAAATGAAGTAAAGGTTCACTTTGCAAAGAATACCCAATCACATGCAAGGAAAATAAAAAAAGCTGTATTTTTGCTTGATCATGACTGGATCATGGAAGTCAGCATTGCTTCTGCCCATTTACTAAGCCGTGGAGCAATTGCTCTTGCAGAGTGCAACTGTACTTTTCAAACTGCACAGTCTATTTGCCTTTAGTAAATCAACCTCATAGTCTTGTCTGTCCACCTCCTACTCCAATGTGTTCACCCCACAAAGGGCTTAATCATTGTCACCATCTCTTTGTGAGGTGAAACGCATTGGGGCAGGAGGTGGACAGGCGTGACTCTATGTTAGTCATCCTCTATTATATTAGATGGTCTTTGGTCAGTTATGGCATACTTGGCAAATGGTACAGCTGAGCAGGGATGTGCTCTTAGGCATGTACCTCATGCCAGCTGAGGCTACAGGAGAAAAGGCAAGTTTGGATCGGCATAGCTACTAGGGATGATCGAACTTTTGAAAAGTTCGGTTCGACCAGAACACCCGAATTTCCCAAAAGTTCGGTTCGGATTTCAGAACCCCATTGAAATCAATGGGACCCGAACTTCGGTAATCAAAAAACACAATTTTTAAGCCCTAAAACCCAATAAATGCCCCTAAAAAGTGCCTAGGGTTCTGGGTCATGCCCCATTAACTATTAATCACACAAAAAAAGTTCTTAAAAATTTTAATTTTTGATAAAAAAGCCAATTATTGACAAAAAAAAAAAAAGAGAGAGATTTTTTTGATTTAGTATCTGGGGGGTCTAAAAAGTGTACATGTGAAGTTTCAGCTCTGTAGCATGTCCAGAACCATGAAAAAAAAAAAAAGATAATTTTTCAGTAGAACAGGGATGTGGGACCCTCCTTTAACACCTATATGATCTTTTTTTCTGGTTCTGGACATGCTACAGAGCTGAAACTTCACAGGTACACCTTTTAGACCCCCCAGACACAAAATCACACAAAAAAAAGTTCTTAAAAACTGTTGATAAAAAAAGCCAATTATTGAAAAAATTAAAAAAAAAAGAGAGATTTTTTGATTTTTACTTTGGATTTCAGATCTGGTGGGTCTAAAAAGTGTACATGTGAAGTTTCAGCTCTGTAGCATGTCCAGAACCATACAAAAAAAAAAGATCGTTTGAATTAGAAAACTTTCAGCTCAGGGGGTTGGCTTCGCTGCTGTAACACCTTGCCGGTTTAATAGAAGGCATTTTTTTGGGTTCTTTGCAGTCAGGAAAAACATCTGAACTTGTGTATAGTGGTACTGTGCACAAGTTCTGATGTTTTGCCTGCCTCCAAAAACCCCCAAAAAATGCCAGAAAAATCACACCTGGGCATTTTTTTTTTTGACGCTAGCGTTTTTTTTGGCATATTTTGGGGTTCTTTTGAGGCAGGCAAAACATCTGAACTTGTGTTTAGTGGTATATATACACACATAATTATATGTATATAGACACCTAGCCATATATAGGTGTGATAGTAGCAGAAATATATTACTGTAAATGATTTCATTAGCGCAAGCATATATTTCTGCTACTATCACACCTATATATGTCTAGGTGTGTATATAAATATATGGATGTGTGTATATACACCACTATACACAAGTTCAGATGTTTTGCCTGCCTCAAAAGAACCCCAAAAAATGCCAGCAAAAACACACCTGGGCATTTTTTTTTTTTTTGACGCTAGCGTTTTTTTTGGCATATTTTGGGGTTCTTTTGAGGCAGGCAAAACATCTGAACTTGTGTATAGTGGTATATATACACACATAGTTATATGTATATAGACACCTAGCCATATATAGGTGTGATAGTAGCAGAAATATATTACTGTAAATGATTTCATTAGCGCAAGAATATATTTCTGCTACTATCACACCTATATATGTCTAGGTGTGTATATAAATATATGGATGTGTGTATATACACCACTATACACAAGTTCAGATGTTTTGCCTGCCTCAAAAGAACCCCAAAAAATGCCAGCAAAAACACACCTGGGCATTTTTTTTTTTGACGCTAGCGTTTTTTTGGCATTTTTTGGGTTCTTTTGAGGCAGGCAAAACATCTGAACTTGTGTATAGTGGTATATATACACACATAATTATATGTATATAGACACCTAGCCATATATAGGTGTGATAGTAGCAGAAATATATTACTGTAAATGATTTCATTAGCACAAGCATTTATTTCTGCTACTATCACACCTATATATGTCTAGGGGTATATATACAGACATATATGTGTATATATACCCCCTATACACAGGTTCAGATGTCATGTCTGACATCAAACATGTCCTCAAAAAAGCACTGGCAGTGGCAGCCCCTGCAGCATAAAAAATGCTTGGCTGGTGAGAAGCCATATGGGTGTGCCGAAGCAATTCAGAGAAATTATCATTTCTCTATAGCGGTCACCCTGCTATGAAAGGGTTTTGTCACCCTGCCATAGCAGTCACTGCCAGTTAACCCTACACT
The DNA here is from genome assembly GCF_965119305.1 of Pelophylax lessonae. Taxonomy (NCBI): domain Eukaryota; kingdom Metazoa; phylum Chordata; class Amphibia; order Anura; family Ranidae; genus Pelophylax; species Pelophylax lessonae. The sequence continues at coordinate 201,859,517 of NC_138768.1, forward strand.
ACACTACGGTCCCCTTACACTTAACACTTTCCCTACAGAAACTAAATTTTTGAAGCTAACTTAAGTGTAAAGGAGCACTCTAACTACACTAGATATCCCTTTCCTCACACTAATAAATAGCTAAATTACACTTTTAAAGTAAAATTAACAGAACTGCTTCCACTCTCTTCCATATCAAGTATAACAATGCTAGGAATATGGCGGGGGCGATCTTATATACTGGGGGGCGTATTCACTAATGATTGGTCTAGGGACCCCCTAGTCACTCCAATCACATTCCTAGCATTCTCCCGCCCCCTCAATTGGCTTTTGCTAATGGTTCTGGTCCAATCACGGGCTTTTAAAGCCCATTTCCTGAAGCATTGCATTTTGGGCGGTTCTGGTTGCCGAATTCCGAACTTTTTGGGCAAAAAGTTCTAAATTCGGCCGAACCTCGAACACCCAATGTTCGGGCCGAACCGATGGTCGACCCGAACAGTTCGATCATCCCTAATAGCTACTACTCATTACATAAACTGTGAACTCTCCAGACAATTTCAAAACATTATATATTTTTTAATGCATTTCATATGACAGGCTTTCCTGATAATGTGCTCTGCTCCAATCACTACATGAACATTAACCCAAAGCTTTTAGGTCCCGTTCACACCTTCAGCCATTTTCTACTTAAAGCTTGTAGCTCTAAAACACTCAAAAAGCCAAATCCTATTCATTTCAGTGGCCCCTGTTCACATCTGAGCATTCTGTTGCCTCAAGCCAAACGTCTGTCCCTCAGAAAAGTACATGAGCTTCTTTTTGACCCCTTAAGCGTCGTACACACGCAACGAATTTCCGCCGACCGGTCGTCCGTCTTTTGTCCAGAGTGGTGTCTGTTGGTTGGAATGTGCTCTAGACTGCACACGAATTTTCCTGCACGACAGAATTCTACTTCAGAAGTGATGTCATGTGTTGGATTGCTTTGTATGTGTTCTTTCATCTCTGGGCATGCCTAGTCTTGCTCATAAGATTTTTCCTCTTTGAAATCTGTACTAATGAGACGAAAATCGGACGTGTTTTGATGGTCGACAAAAATTGTATAGCCTGCACACGAGGATTTTTTCGGCCGAAAAGTCGGAGTCGGTTGTCGGAAGCATCATACTAACAAGCCGAAAATCGGCAGATCGGTCGTCGGACGAAAATTCCCGGCCGAATTTCGACTCGTGTGTACGGGCCTTAAGACTTAAATAGAAACACCTGACGTGAGCATTTTAGGAGCATTTTACAAGCATTTTCTGCTCAAATGGCAGCTCTCTATGCTTGTAATACACTTCTAAAACGCATTAATAATGCTTGTAAAAAGCTGCAAAAACGCTTTAAAAAATGCCCGAAAAACGCTAGGGAGGGCTACGCTCAGGTGTAAATGGAGACTTATTTTATGCAAGTACAAGCAATTCCATGAACTAGAAACTAAAGCAGCCTTTTCCATGTTCAGTGATCAAGGCCAGCAAATTCTTTACAGGGACTAATGTTCAGTTTTACAGATCAGGTGTTGTTATCAGTTTATGGTATAATTGTAATATTTACTTTAGCATAATAGCTGTCATATGCCTACTATTATCATTGACGTTATCTTTCCTACTAACAGATGCATGTGTAGGTCAGTGTCCTTCCCCTTTGATCACTTCTAACTGTGTGATTGCTTTCGAGAATCTTTAGGAATCAGGTAATCAGCAAATCTTCAGCAAACAAGTCACATGATAGCTTATCAAAAGCAGAATCCTAAAAATTTTACTTTCTTTCATACATAAGAAAACAACAGCAAACCTCTTCAAAGAAAATCTTTACTAAGAGAAATAGGGGGGCTGCCACTGCTGACTCCTCATTCAGAGAATGCCTATTGCCTGGCTGTAAAAATTATCAAGTGGTTCATTAATCTGAAACAAAGCACAGATCAGTTGCTCAGACTTCACTTTAAAGCGGAGTTCCGGACCAATTCTTTTTTTAAGCAAAAAATACCCCTAGAATAGTCAGGGCTAGTACATTTAAACAACTATATCATCTAAACTGTCCCCTGTTTAGTTTAAATGCAGCATGAATTACTTACTTTGTGAAGTTCTTGTCCAGCGCGGCCATCTGCGGAGTGGGCAGCTGAAGCCACAGTGTACCTCTTCCTGGATTTTGCGAATCCCAGAATGCTATACCCTCGTCACTTCCGGGGCAGGCGTGTCATCCCACAGCTTCCTGCGCATGCCCAGAAGCTGTTCTCCATCCATAGGCAGAGAATGACGTGCCTGCACCTGAAGTGACGAGGGTCACCGGTGCAGGCGCATTGACTCCTGGGATTGATGACACTCATCTCCCAGGAGTCCATGGAAAGCAGGAAATGATGTTGGTGGCCGCATAAGGAGGAAGTGGGAGGAAGTGAAGTTATTCTTTATTAACAATAAGGTAACGGAACATAAAAAAAATAGCCAAATCGAGTTTAGAAAGGGATATAGGTATGCAAGATGTGAAGTGTAAAATTAAGGTGGAACTCCGCTATAATTTCTTCTGCTGAATGCTTGATCCAGCTCAGCAAATGGGACAGTTGGGTAACAAGCATTTTCAAAAAGAAGTCAGCAATTGTATACCCCTGCATGGTCTCAACTGTAGGTTTCTCTTTACAAGGTTGACTATATGGTTTTACTATTCATGTGTATGTGAAACTTATCTGTGCATGTTATTATTTAGGAAACCTTGTTTCAATGTATATGTAGCACTACTCCCATGGGAGCTGCTGGTTATGGGTTCCCCTGGGTTACCATTAGCAACAACAGAACAGTCTGGCATTATTCCAAGTGTTTTACCTAAGACAATAAATAGTCCAGTATCTTTGGTTTTTAGATTTTATTTGGAACTTGGATAGAAGAAGGAAATGAGTGGGATACTCCAACTTAAAGAACTATGCACAATAGGCTGTGACAACTTAAATAGAGCTGAATAGTGCTGGTTAACGCTGTATAATGCTGAGCAATACTGAGTAACGCTGAATAGAGCTAGTCACTTTGCCCTTGGCTGTGAATGAAGTAATAAAGCTTCCTGAGGTAAACTGTATCCTGAGGTAAGCTATACTCTGAAGTAAACTGTACTGCTGAACAACTTCAGTGCCCTTCCTGGCACCCCCTTTGTCCCTAATCTTCAGGGTTAACTACTTAGCACCCCCTTTCCTGTAACACTCTGTGTGAGCTGGCTCCTTGATCCCCTGACTTCTCTGGAGTGGTCTCCTCTCCTAGGCAGACCCTTAAGTCTTCTGCCCAACAGCTCCACTGGATCCTCTGCAGCCCAGCTCCACACTTGGTTCAGCAGGCTGACTGCCTGAACCACCTTCCTCACATCAGCAGGAGGAGAGACAGCCATCCACCTCCTCCTGGGACTTTGCTCCCTCCAAAAGACGCTCTGTCACATGCTCCCTCTGGATTTATAGCCAATCCCAGGATGCATTGCAGCAATGCCCACCCACTGAGACAGCCACAAACCCTAGTGTGCTACTGGTTAGGTTTCCTCCACTGTCCAACAAGCTCCCTTATTGGATACAGGGGGGAGACTCCCTTAGACCCAATAAATCACACCTGGAAACATGTGACAGGCTAAACTAACAGATCTGGCTCTCCTAATAAGCAGAACAGAGCCACCAAATGTGTATTCCTAGCACCTACCTAGGAGGGTGCTACATAAAGATTACAACTACATATGTTCACGAAGCAGACATATTTGCTATTGTGTATGCACACCTGTATTCCATAGTATTACGGAACAGCAATTGTGTTTTAGGCCTCGTTCACACTGGGGCGATCCGACTTGGGGGGGGCGACCTCCGAGGTCGCGGTGCGAGCAGCGCGCCGCGACCTCGGAGCGGCCGGCACGGACTTCATAACATTGAAGTCTATGACGGTCGCTCCGGGTCGCCCCAAAGAAGCTCCGGACCCTTTTTCTAAGTCGGAGCGACTTGTGTCGCTCCTATTAGAACGGGTCCGCAGCTTCCCTATGGAAGGCGACCTGTGAGGCGACCAGGTGAACGGGGACTAACTCTTTTATTTACAATAAAGTGAAACTTCTGACTAACAGCTGAAAGCACAGTTAAAGCAGTAGTAAATCCCGCTTTGTGATTTTACCTACAGGTAAGCCTATAATAGGGCTTATCTGTAGGTAAAATTAAAATCTCCCACACGTGCACCGTTTAGGTGATATTCACCCTGGATACAGCCAGTGACATCATTGCGGCTCGGCCAATCACACAGTCGGAGAGCATGAACATGGAAGGAAGACCAAGGGAAGATGTCAGCCCTCTCAGCAGTGACAGCGTGCCACGGGAGGGCTTTGTTCTAAGGTAAGTATTTCATAATGTGCGTATGCGATGCATACTAACACATTACGCCATTGTCTTACAGTTGTTTTTTTGTTTTTTACCATCTGCGGTTTACAACTGCTTTAAATATATATATGTTTACTGTTTTACTAACTAAAGGTTTTGGAATTTTGTAAAAGCAAACTTGTGATCCATGCACTTTGGCCACACTGCACACCCTAATTTCCAACATCAGCATTTCAGCTTCTTGGGAGAAAAATGCAGCATACTGTTTCCCTTCAAGCTGGCCATACATGGATCAAAACTCCGCTGGTTCAGCAGGGACCAGCAGAATTTCGATTCATGTATGGGCACTGTGGTTGTTCAGAAGTTGATCTACCAATCGACTTCTGTACAACTGCCCTGTCCTGTTTTTCCTTCTCCATCAGAGCCACAGGTTATAGACTGCATCAGTGTATTCTGACGGCGGGGAAATCTTTCTGCTGTCAGATTCTCCTTTCCACTTTGAATGTGTGGATGGGAGAATCAGGTAAGTTTTCAAACTGCTGGTTGAATGAAAAAAATGACTAATGTATGAGCTGGCCATACATTAAAGGAGAAGTAGGGAAAACTTTCTTGGCCTTCCTTCTCCTGTAGGTCACAGGAGTGCACTTGGTTCTGCATTCCTGTGACCTGTATTCAGCTAACAGCTAAAGCCCACTGTCGGCTGACATCAGCTGGTCCAGGTACCTGGATCAGAAGCTGGCTCGGCCTCTCAACATGGCGCTGAGAGCCTGAGCCAGCCTCTTCTGTCCCCTCCACAGCCAAGCACTCCAGTGACCTCTGGAGGGGCAGAGCAGAGAGCCGATGACTGACAGTCACCAGCTCTCTGCTCGCTGAAGACTGAGAAGGAATTGAACAGCAGTCTCAGTTATTGGTCTTAGAGGTGGCAGGGGAAAGATGCAGCATCCCACTGAGGTGAGTATGTATGTTCATTTAGTTCACAACCCACACTTCTTCAGCCCACACCAAACTTCTGGTTCGTTCTCCTAGGTGTTTCCACCAGAAGTTCACCCCCCCCCCCCCACAACCTTCTTGGACACATCATAAGTCGCAGAAGGTTGTGGGACCATTTGCAAAGCACAGCATTGCTCGCACATACGCAGTGGAAAGCTGACTGTAAAGCCACAAGGATTCATAGCCGGGTTCCCACAGCTAACATACAGGGGACCTGTAAACCAGCAAAAAACTGGCCTGGGTGAGCTGATACAAATTTTCTCATACACTGATAAACTTTTTATATAATTGTGAAATGCATTGAAAAAGACTGTTCCCCTTCTCTCCAAGTAAACTTATGCTTCATTATTCAAAAGGTGGAATGTATTCCCGACAACAACCTGTGATATGTAATAAGGTGAATAGTCATATAGAGCAGGTTATCTTGCAAAAGGTACTTTTTTAGTGTTAACCCAGCTGCCAGCCCTGAACAAATTTATCCGAATGCAGTAGGGAAAACGTGAAGGTCATATGAAAACCACAGTTCTCACTTAAAATTTACTATTATTACTTTTTAAACTGCCTAAGAGCAGATACACCAAGATGCCTCCTGTTACCTTTATTTTTTAAAACAAATAATTTTGTTTAAGTTTTTGCAATTTTTTAACAGTTACAGTATCTCACAAAAGTGAGTACACCCCTCCCATTTTTGAAAATATTTTATTATATCTTTTCATGTGACAACACTGAAGAAATGACACTTTGCTACAATATAAAGTAGTGAGTGTACAGCTTGTATAACAGTGCAAATTTGCTGTCTCCTCAAAATAACTCAACACACAGCCATTAATGTCTAAACTGCTGGCAACAAAAGTGAGTACACCCCTAAGTGGAAAGCTCTGAATTGGGCCCAAAGTGTCAATATGATTTGGTGGCCACAATTATTTTCCAGTGCTGCCTTAACCTTCTTGGGCATGGAGTTCACTAGAGCTTCACAGGTTGCTACTGGAGTCCTCTTCCACTTGACATCAAGCGGTTGGATGTTAGAGACCTTGTGCTCCTTCACCTTCCATTTGAGGATGCCCCAAAGATGCGCAATAGGGTTTAGGTCTGGAGACACGCTTGGTCAGTTCACCACCTTTACCCTCAGCTTCATCAGCAAGGCAGTGGTCTTCTTGGAGGTGTGTTTGGGGTCAGTATCATGTTGGAATACTGCCCTGCGGCCCAGTCTCCAAAGGGAGGGGATCATGCTCTGCTTCAGTATGTCACAGTACATGTTGGCATTCATGGTTCTCTCAATGAACTGTAGCTCCCTACTGCCGGCAGCACTCATGCAACCCCAGACCATGACACCCCCACCACCATGCTTGTCTGTAAGCAAGACACACTTGTCTTTGTACTCCTGGTTTCCTCCACAAACGCTTGACACCATATGAACCAAATAAGTTTAGCTTGGTCTCATCAGACCACAGAACATGATTCCAGTAATCTATGTCCTTAGTCTGCTTGTCTTCAGCAAACTGTTTGCAGGCTTTCTTTTGCATCATCTTTATAAGAGGCTTCCTTCTGGGACGACAGCCATGCAGACCAATTTGATGCAGTGTGCGGCGTATGGTCTGAGCACTGACAGGCTGACCCCCCACCCCTTCAACCTCTGCAGCAATGCTGGCAACACTCATACGTCTATTTCCCAAAGACAACCTCTGGATATGACGCTACGCATGTGCACTCAACTTCTTTGGTCGACCATGGCGAGGCCTGTTCTGAGTGGAATCTGTCCTATTAAACTGCTGTATGGTCTCTGCCACTGTGCTGCAGCTCAGTTTCAGGGTCTTGGCAATCTTCTTATAGCCTAGGCCATCTTTATGTAGAGCAACAATTCTTTTTTTCAGATTCTCAGAGAGTTCTTTGCCATGAGGTGCCATGTTGAACTTCCAGGGACCAGTATGAGAGAGTGAGAGCGACAACACCAAATTTAACATACCTGCTCCCCATTTACACCTGAGACCTTGTAACATTAACAAGTCACATGACACCGGGGAGCGAAAATGGCTAATTGGGCCCGATTTGGACATTTTCACTTAGGGGTATACTCACTTTTGTTGCCAGCAGTTTAGACATTAATGGCTGTGTGTTGAGTTATTTTGAGGGGACAGCAAATTTACACTGTTATACAAGCTGTACACTCACTATTTTACATTGTAGCAAAGTGTGAAAAGATATAATAAAATATTTACAAAATGTGAGTCGTGTACTCACTTTTGTGAGATTCTGTAGGTGCACATAAAGTACCGAAGTAACAGAGTACATCTTCTTCCACCAAATAAGAGTACAATAAAAAAAAAAAAAATCAGAGAACAAAATTCTGTAGAAATCGTATCATATGAAGTGTAATTACAAACAGATCTAAGAATGATATATCCTAGCAAACTCCCAAAAAAGATGGCTGACTGTCTCAAAAACATACATATCAACATACATGGTAGTGCAATAACATTGTCAATGGGATTGGTTAAGAGATAAAGAAGTACATGAAGCCAGTTCTGAGGAAGACACCTATGGAGACCATATTTTCTTGCAGCCCCTCTATTGATAGGTTCATTTTTTCCTATCTAGAATGGTATATACAGTGTTACGCCACTGCAATAAGGTGGGGGGTGGGAAAGGGGTGGGGGGGGGGGATGTGAGAATCAACGTTGTAGTGTTAGTTTTCGAGCAAATAATAATGTATGGATCCATAGAAGTCCATGCGTAGGCGGTATCAAATCATCGATAATAATGCCTAAGATAGCGATTTTGGGATCTAAGGGCAAATGGCTCCTGTCACATTTATAAGCCAAAAAAGCAAATTAACTTATGGCCCATACACACGATCCGAAAATCGGACGAAAAATAACGCTTGTGAAAAGATCGGACGATAATCTAATCGTTAGTACACAGCTTACAAGAGGCGATCACGACAGTCCGCCCGATATTATCCGGTCGTGCAAGCATAAAAATTTTGATCGTATTATAACACATCGTACGATAATCGTATTATCAGTATGTTGTTCGTCCGAAAAAAATGGTGAGCAGTAGACAGCGCATGAGCAGTGGACATCATTTCCCCTCACACGCTACAACATGGTTATGCATACCGGAAGCTTTTGAATAATCGTCCGAGAAAATTCGTATCGTAAGTAACCTCTCCCATTTGCGAATATAATTGAGAGTTCCTAGCAACCAAACAAAAACGGATGGAACGTCGTCCGATTTTCGGATCGTGTGTACTCGGTATTATCCTGATTTTATAGCTAAGCGCTGCCAGTTGCCATCCACCTATACAATAAGAGTGCCTTTATTACCCATTGGACGGTGAAATAGTAGTTGGCACAGCCTAACTATGAAGTTAAGTGCCAGTAATAATGTAGCACTGGTTGAGAAAAACACAGTCAGGCCCTAGTAATAATATGAAATTAAATCAGAGAGAGGCACAAAACAAACATTGCTTCTAAAAATGTAAATTTGAATACAGGTTAACTTTCAAATAAACACAAATATATGAATTGTTAAAAAAAAAACACTTTTTGCTTAATTACGGAAACCTATTTTGACTGTCATACAGTATGTTTGATTTCAAAGCCTTTGAGTTGTCTGACTGATTGATGGAGCAGCTTTTATTTATTATTGTGTTATTATTGTAATTTAAAAGGTGGCTTTTACATTTGTTCCACATATTCTATCTCAAATTTGTGGTAAATTATAAAACATTCAAATTTGTAGCCTTGCACCTAGAGTGAGATCTGCATTAAAATGTGTTAAAATAAAATAGATTTGACTTCCACCAGCTACGTCCGAAACTACTGTATTCATAGTTATTGTTATTACTATGGATATTTGATTATCTGTAATGTATATCTATAGTTTCCAGTTTCTATAGCAGGGCACTTGACCTTTGACCCTGCTAGACTGTTTAGGTCACTAAGGGTAGTCCTTTTTATATTTTTTTAACCGTGTAATTTCAATATGTTAAATAAAGCTTATAGCATTTTATAAATATTGATTGTCACCCATGCTGAGCCAACAAAGTCCGGTGTTTTTTTTTGGTTGGGCTTGAGCAATCCACAATTTTTGCTTTCCCATAAAATGTGATCACCCAGCCTCCTTGATTAACAACTCTAAAGATAAGACAACAGTTAGAAAGGGAGTGCTCTGTTCTTAGAGAGTTAGACCAAACAGAGACTTGAATAGAGAGAAATTCTAAGGTGTCTATAGCCAATAATGGGCATTCAGATGAGCAACTACGATCCAAATGTCCTTAAAGCCCTAAGCTTTACTAAACCCTGCTAGTTGTCACATAGATACAAATGCTAAGCTTGAATCATTGTGTGTGTTTATACAATGTCGATAGGCAAGGCAGACACACACAGACACTTCCAGTGCCAGCTTATCTTTAAAGAGAACAGCGGAGATCAGACAAGGTATTCTAACGTGCAATTGCTCTGAATCCCAAGAAGTGTCAGCTTGCTGTTTTTATAAATTATTTATTTAGCATTCAAGGAATCCCACAATATAAATGTAAAACAGAATGGAAAGAATATACAGTATGACAGCTCCATATGATTAAGTAAGACCGGGCATTACAGAACACAACTAAGAATGCAGAGCATACACAAACAAATAGTATAGTTTACATTTATGTCAATAGATCATACAGCAGGTATAGTACAGAAAAGACTTACATAAAGAAAGGTCATAGAGAGCAAAAAGAAAAGGGGAGGCGGTAGGGAGAGGAGAGTGGGATGGCAATAATAAAGGGGTAAAGCAAAATTAAAGAAAGTAAAACATTCTCCCTCTCGGACAGTGCCACATATCAGGGTTAAGGAATTCAGATACTTGCCAAGAGAGCAGGTCATGATTGAAATGCAAGAGAGGTCTGATCTCTGTAAAAGAAATAGGGAGTCCAAACTTTCCAGCAGTTGTCTTCCCTTTCCTTCAGAATCATGGTAAGGTTTTCCATTTCTTGAATCTCCTCAATCCTCGCCTTCCAATAGGATACAAGCCTTGGCAGCTGTTTGTAGGTGTTTAAGTAGGGAATTTTTATATTTCTCATTAGATAAAGGAATATTGTTTGGGCCTTGATCGTATTTTCCACCTCATCCCAAAAGATGTCCAGGTTTGGGCAGTTCCAGAAGACTTGAAGGAGCATCCCTTTGGACCCCACCCCCCCCCACAGCACCAACATGTGTTAGGTACCAGGGGAAACATACGGTGTAATTTTGCTGGGGTTCTATACCATTGCTTGAGGACAAAGGGCAAATTAAATCCTGCTTTGCCTTGTTTAGCTAGTGCTTTATAAATGTATTATAGTTTTTAGTAATCCCATTTCCAGAAATCCTGTATAGCCAACTGCTATATACATCTAATCCATATTTATCAAAAAGGCTTTCTACATTGTTCCAGCATGTAAACCACATGGTCAAGGCCATGTTTTATAATGTTGTAGTGCTACTTCCCATAAGCAAAGGGGGGAAAATGTATGAAACATATTAAGAGCCCATATTAAATCTCTTCTTAAAAATACAATGTTGTAAATTTTATCCATATTGAAAACAGACTATAAGATATATTAGTTGAATAATCAGACTTTATATTCTATTATATTCTATTCTACAAAACATTAGACAAGAAGAACATATCAACATACAGGAAAGCAGATAAAATCTAAAAAAATAAAAATGTTCCTAATGCTCTAAGAAACAAATCACAGTATTTTCTTATTGTTCTTTTTTCATTAAACACATACAGATATCATTACAGGTTCACAATAAGATCCGGTGAACCATTGTAGAACTTTTGCCATACAATTGCAACAAAAATTCCCATAAATGAGGCCTAGCTTCAGTATGTACCCCTATATTTAAAATACAGCGACTGTTACAGCCACAGGTCCCAATATCCTTCTTATGGTGGAACTATTGTACTGATTCCCTGAGTGAGTACAATAGCATACCCTGATTCTGTTAGCACCATTAGCGTAATTTGACCTTTCCTTGCTAGGAAGTCATACATATTCGGTAAGATGTATGTACACACAAATGTGAATTCCTTTCCTCATTGGCTCTTTGGCTGAAGATTCCGTTGCGTCTTTATAAGGAAGTTCTAACTCATGTTGTTTTTGCAGTTTTTTTTATTTCACTTTGGACATTTTCACCTGGATTTGTGTAATAATGTTGGACACTTGATTTGATACATTGATTTATTGAATTTTTCAATATTATATGTTTTTTAGCGCTGCACTTTTTTATTCAATATTAGTATTTCTGTTCTGAATTTAAGCACTTTGTAAAGACTTATAAAAGAAACACTGCAGTATAACAGGTAGAGAATCAGGGAAGAGTGTAAAGGCCTTCAAAAGCATAGGATCTTTGGAAATGCATACACGTAATGACAAAGCAAGATTCCAGACTAGATTTTCTGGAGTCTATGCTTGTTGTAGACAGTTCTGATGCACTGAAATGTTTTCCTTTGTTTGAAAGCCTGCTGTTTCAGTACATATGTGAAGGTAGTTCCTGGAAGAGGAGTTTACATGAATTTATTGTGTGATCTAGTCATGATGATTACTAGTTTTGGGAAAACATCCTTGATATTCAAAGATGGATTGTAACCACTTTAAGACCAGGCATTTTCTGGCACTTTTTTTTTAGAAGTTTAAATTAGTATTTTTTGCAAGAAAATTACTTAATACCCCCAAACATTATACATTTTTTGGCAGAGACCCTAAGGAATAAAATGGCAATCGTTGAAATTTTTTGTCACACTAAAGAGCAGGTCATGATTGAAATGCAAGAGAGGTCTGATCTCTGTAAAAGAAATAGGGAGTCCAAACTTTCCAGTAGTTGTCTTCCCTTTCCTTCAGAATCATGGTAAGGTTTTCCATTTCCTGAATCTCCTCAATCCTCGCCTTCCAATAGGATGCAAGCCTTTGCAGCCATTCGTAGGTGTTTAAGTAGGGAATTTTTACATTTCTTATTAGGTAAAGGAATATTTTTTGGGCCTTGATCGTATTTTCCACCTCATCCCAAAAGGTGTCCAGTTTTGGGCAGTTCCAAAAGACATGAAGGAGCATCCCTTCAGAAACCCCCCTCCCCCCCCCCCCCCCCCCACAGCACCAACATGTGCTAGGTACCTGGGGAAACATACGGTGTAATTTTGCTGGGGTTCTATACCATCGCTTGAGGATCTTATAGCCCCCTTCCTGGTATCTGTTGGCCAGAAAAGCTTTGTGACAAAAGAGAAGCATTCTCTCCCTTTGGACTTGTGAGAAAAAGGTATTAAGATCTCGTTACCATTGACGCAAAAAGGGAGTTTGGTGTATTGTCCAAGGCAAAGATAACGGTATAGAAATAAGATAGTGTTTTGCACTCTAGGCAGGTCTGCTCAAAGGGATTGCGCTTGCATAGTGTGTGATGATCGACGATGTCAGCGTGCTTTGTCTACAGACTTAAGCCTAGTACACACGAAGAGATTATCAGACGAATTATCGACCGTTTTTTTTTTTTTCTGCATGTTTTTCTATATCAAAAAAGTATTGGTTACTAAAGTATGAAAATTCCACTATGACAGAATAAAATTCAGAAGTGATGTAAGTGATGTAATGTATTGGTATTATATTTTCAAATGAAAACTGTGTTGATTAAAGGAAATTCATAAATTCTGGTATTGTAGGAGAAAAAAATGTACTAACGATCAGATTATGGTACGATCGCTTCGAAAGTCGTATTTTGTGTCCGATTTTGTGATCCTGTGTACTAGGCTTAAGTCTTAGTTACATTTAGCTGATTATTTTCACATGAAAACCTACAATTTCCTTTTTAATCAGGCAATATTTCTACAATTTTATTTAAAAAAAGAGCATTATCATGGCATACAAAGTGTCCTAGGTTCTTAATAAACTAGCTGAGTATGCAATCATAGTCATTAACAGAGTAATAATACACTAAAATAACTAAGTCAGTATAGTAAATTCCTTTAACACAGAAGGAAATTGTATGTACATCATACATATTTTCTCAGACACTGTGCAAGATAACCTTTTTATATGAATGTACTAAGTACAGGCGAGTAAACAGGGCGTGGGAGCTTCCAGTTTGGAGGGATGTTGAGTATTCTACATTCAATAGTTAACTTGTATGATTCTTTTAATGAACTGGGTTCCTAAGTAAATGCCAGTTGTTTTTCTTTTAAAATACTGGAGAAATCTACAGTGTTCCTAGACCACCCTGCATCATAGGCCTACATGTAAATGGTCACTTACAGTGGCCGTTGACATTTAGGTAGGCACCAGCACAAATGTCTAAATTGTAGTCAGATTCTGCCTCCATGCCTGATCACCCTTAGGTTTATATGGGCAAATTAAATCCGGCTTTGCCTTGTTTAGCTAGTGCTTTATAAATGTATTATGATTTTAACCACTTGCCGACTGCCGCAAGTAAATATACTGCGGCGGTCAGCCCCTCACAGGCAAAGTGACGTATATAAACGTCACTAGCCTGGGAGGGTCTAGGGAGCGAGCGCTCCTGCGCAGTCACGGACCCCCCCGCGCGTGTGACCGGCGGACCCGATGTCCGCCGGTCACTCTGCGATCGTCGGGGGAGAGGGAGAAAGGCAGGCAGCTTGTGTAAACAAGCTGCCTGTCAGTTCTCCCTGTGTAGAGACACTGATCATACGGCTCTACTATGTAGGACCGTTGATCAGTGTCCCTACACCTCAAGCCACAGCCAATCACAGTTAGAATCACGCCCCTAGGGACACACACAGCCCCTCCCTCTCAAATAAAGTTAACCCCTTCACTGCCAGTGTAATTTTACAGTAACAGTGCATATATATAGCACTGATTACTGTAGAAATGTCACTGGTAACCCCAAAAGTGTCAAAAATGTCAGTCAGGGGTCCGATCTGTCTGCCGCAATGTCGCAGTACCGCAAAAAAAATCGCAGATCGCCGCCATTACGCGTTAAAAAAAAACAACAAAAATGACAAAAATCTTTCCCTTTGTTAGTAAACGTGATAACTTTTGCGCAAACCAATCAAAATACGCTTTTTGCGATTTTTTTACCAAACATATGTAGCATAAAACAAATTGGCCGAAAATGTTGAAAAATTTGGATTTTTACTTTTTTTTTTGGGAATTTCATATAAACAAATGTGAAAAATATTGTTATTTTTGCAAAATTTACGCTCTTTTTTTGTTTATAGCGCGTGATCAAAAAATCGCACAGGTGATCAAATAACACCAAAAGAAAGCCGTTTGTGGGAAAAAAAGGACGTCAAATTCGTTTGGGTACAGCATCGCACGACCGCGCAATTGTCCGTTAAAATCACGCAGTGCCGAATCGCAAAATACCCCCTGATCTTTTAGCAGCCAAATCCTCCGGGGCTTAAGTGGTTAAGTAATCCCATTTCCAGAAATCCTGTATAGCCAACTGCAATATACATTTATTCCATATTTATCAAAAAGGCTTGCTACATTGTTCCAGCATGTAAACCAAATGGTCAAGGCCATGTTTTATAATGTTGTAGTGCTACTTCCCATAAGCAAAGCGGGGAACATTTATGAAACATATTAAGAGCCCATATTAAATCTCTTCTTAAAAATACAATGTTGTAAATTGTATCCGTATTGAAAACAAACTATTAGATATATTAGTTGAATAATCAGACTTTCTATTCTATTATATTCTGTTCTACAAAACATTAGACAAGAAGAACGTACCAACATACAGGAAAGCAGATAAAATTTAAAAAAATAAAAATGTTTCTAATGCTCTAAGAAACAAATCACAGTATTTTCTTATTGTTCTTTTTTCATTAAACACATACAGATATGATTATAGGTTCACAATAAGATCAGGTGAGCCATTGTAGAACATTTGGCATACAATTGCAACAAAAATTCCCATAAATGAGGCCTAGCTTCAGTATGTGCCCTATATTTATAATACAGCGACTGTTACAGCCACAGGTCCCAATATCCTTCTTATGGGGGACCTATTGTACTGATTCCCTGAGTGAGTACAATAGGATACCCTGATGCTGTTAGCACCATTAGCGTAATTTGACCTTTCCTTGATTGGAAGTCATACATATTCGGTAAGATGTATGTACACACAAATGTGAATGTCAAGGTGCCTTTCCTTTCCTCTTTGGCTGAAGATTCCGTTGCATTCTATCTCATGTTGTTTTTGCACAGTTTTTTTATTTCACTTTGGACATTTTCACCTGGATTTGTGTAATAATGTTGGACACTTTTTGATTATTTACATTGATTTATTGAATTTTTCAATATTGTATGTTTTTTAGAGCTGCACTTTTATATTCAATATTAGTATTTCTGTTCTGAATTTTAAGCACTTTGTAAAGACTTATAAAAGAAACACTGCAATAGTACACATAACAGGTAGAGAATCAGAGAAGGGTGTAAAGGCCTTCGAAAGCACTAAGATCTTTTAAAATGCATACATGAAATGACAAAGCAAGATTCCAGACTAGATTTTCTTGAGTCTATGCTTGTTGTAGACAGTTCTGATGCACTGAAATGTTTTCCTTTGTTTGAAAGCCTGCTGTTTCAGTACATATTCAAAGGTAGTTCCTGGAAGAGGAGTTTAAAGGAATTTATTGTGTGATCTAGTCATGATGATTACTAGTTTTGGGAAAACATCCTTGATATTCAAAGATGGATTGTAACCTCTTTAAGACCAGGCAATTTCTGGCACTTTTTGTTTAGAAATTTAAATCAGTATTTTTTGCAAGAAAATGATTTATAACCCCCAAACAATATACATTTTTTGGCAGAGACCCTAAGGGCTCTTTCACACGGCCGTTCCTTTTTTTTTTTGCCCGATCAGGTCCTTTTTTTTTTTTTGTAACGGACACGGATGACACTTGTGTCATCCGGTCCGTATGTCCGTTTTTCATCCCATCCGTTTGCGGATGAAAAACTGACATAATGCATGTCTATGTAAATACGGATGTCTGCGGATGACACCACTGACATCCGTTTTTGCTTCAGTTCCGTTTTTTGAAAGGAAGAAAAAATAGGGTTCTCCTCCGTTCAAAAAAACTGAACTGAACTGAACTGACAAAAAACGGATGTCAGAGGATGATCATCCGCAGACATCCGTATTTACATAGAGATACATTATGTCAGTTTTTCATCCGCAAACGGATGGGATGAAAAACGGACATACGGAACGCCCGTGTGAAAGAGCCCTAAGGAATAAAATGGCAATCGTTTACATTTTTTATGTCACACACTATTTGCGCAGCGGTTTTGCAAATCCAATTTTTTGGGAAAAAATACGCTTTACAAGGAACTCAGTAGGGTTATATCTAGACCATTGTTCCTAATCTTCGCAGACAGTATATTGACCGGAACTGTACCAGGTGACTGGAGGAAAGCTAATGTGATACCAATATTCAAAAAAGGGAGGAGGGATATTCCGGGAAACTATAGGCCAGTCAGCCTGACATCTATTGTGTGTAATTTACAGTAATTAGCACGGGTTCACAAAAGGACGTTCTTGCCAAACCAATCTGTTAACATTTTCCGAGAAGGTGAGCTGTGAGCTATATAGGGGGAGACCTGTGGATGTGGTGTATCTGGATGTTGCTAAGGCATTCGACACAGTTCCCCACAAACGCTTAATCTACAAACTAAGGTCTGCAGGCATCGACCTCAAGGTTTGTTCATGGATAGAAAACTGGTTACATGGACGTGTGATGAATAACGCGTACTCAGACTGGTCTGGAGTGGTAAGTGGGGTCCCCCAAGGCTCAGTCCTGGGACCAATTTTGTTCAATTTATTCACTAATAACATTGAGGACGGGATCATTAGCTCAATCTCAGTTTTCGTGGATGACACAAAAATATGCAGGGCAATAACTTTGCATCAAGATATAGAAATCTTACAGAATGACCTGAACAAATTAACAGTTTGGGCAACTACGTGGCAAATGAGATTTAATGTAGAGAAATGTAAGGTATTGCACTTGGGGGCAAAAAACATAAACGCAAATTATACTCTAGGGGGGAACCTCTGGGGGAATCCAGGATGGAGAAGGATTTGGGCGTTCTAGTAGAAGATAGACTAAGCAATAGCATGCAATGTCAAGCTGCAGCTGTCAAAGCCGGCAGAATATTATTAGCATGCATAAGGAAGGGGAAATATTCCAGAGATAAAGCTATAATCCTACTACTTTATAAACACTGGTCGAGCCTCACCTGCAGTATTCTGTCCAGTTCTGGTCTCCAATCCTCAGAAGGGATGTGATGGAACTGGAGCGAGTCCAAAGAAGGGCAACTAAACTAATTAGGGGATTGGAGGACCCTTATTACGAGGAGCGATTACAGGTGCTTAATTTATTCTCCTCGGAGAAGAGACACCTGATAGGGGACATGATAGCAATTTACAAATACCTCAATGGTGATCACAGCATAGGAAAAAAATATATTTAATCTCAAGGAGTGCACGAGGACACGTGGCCAAACAATGAGATTAGAGGAGAGGTGGCTTAACCTTAAGCTGCTTAAGGGGTTCTTCACTGAGAAGTGGAACTCTCTTCCACAATTGGTGGTAACTGCGGGGAGTATGGCTACTTTTAAAAGACTCTTGGACATGCATCTCACAGATCACAACATTCAAGGTTATGGGAACTATGGGTAACTATGTAATGAATTAACAAAAAAATACAATAAAAACCCCAATTCTTTTTGTAAAATGTGAAAGATGCTGTTACGCCGAGTAAAGAGATAGATAGATAGCTAACATATTACGCTTTAGGCCTCATGCACACTGGACATTATAAAAACGCCAGTAGCTTTGTAGTACGTTTTGCAGCGTTTTTTAGCTATTTTACATTGGCGTTTTTCAGCGTTTTTAGCGTTTTTAACTAAAAATAACCTCTCTGCAGTTTTAGTAACTCCAACTTTTCCACAATTCAATGCTTTCCAGAATTGCATCGCATGGGTGTTCACACCCATGTGATAAGATTTAAGTGCTGTGAACAAAGGGTCCTACAACATTTTGGTACAAATGTGGACCCTTTTTTCCCTGCATCAAAATCTCATTGCATGGGTGCATGAACAATACCCCGAAGCAGATTGCAAAATGCAGTGCGCTTGTGAGAATCGTATTGCATGGTTGTTCACACCCATGCAATGCAAGTAGGTGTGGAGAAAAAAAGGGTTCTACAACATTTTGGTGCAAATATGATGCAATTTGAGACATACAAAATATATGTCTCAAATCGCATCGCACAAACTTGACACAAAATTGGGCAGGGCAATAACTGCACAGCATGAAGCAGATATCCTACAGAATGACCTGGACAAAATAACAGAGTGGGCAACGACATGGCAAATGAGGTTTAATGTGGAGAAGTGTAAGGTTTTGCACTTGGGGACTAAAAACATAAAAACACAATACACGTTAGGGGGGGAACCCTTGGGGGAATCAAAAATGGAGAAAGATCTGGGAGTCTTGGTAGATGATAGACTAGGCAATAGCATGCAATGTCAAGCGGCAGCTGCCAAAGCCAGCAGAATATTAGCATGCATAAAGAAAGGGATGTATTCCAGAGATAAGACTATAATCCTTCCACTTTATAAAACTCTGGTCTGACCGCATCTGGAGTACTCTGTCCAGTTCTGGTTGCCAGTTCTCAGGAGGGATGTGTTGGAGCTGGAGAGAGTCCAGAGAAGGGCAACTAAACTGATTAGGGGATTGGAGGACCTTAATTATGAAGAGCGTCTGCAATCGCTTGATTTATTCTCCCTGGAGAAGAGATGCCTGAGAGGGGACATGATAGCAATTTATAAATATCTCAATGGTGATCTTGGCATAGAAAAACAGCTATTCAGTCGAAGGGATTGCATGAGGACTCGAGGGCATACAATGCGATTAGAGGAGAAGCGTTTTAACCTCACGCAACGTGAGGGGTTTTTTACTGTTAGGGCTACAAGATTGTGGAATTCTCTACCACAAGAGGTGGTTTCCGCGGGAAGTATGGTGGCTTTCAAAAGACTCATAGATGTACATCTCAAGGATCAAAACATTCAGGGGTATGTGAGATGATTACAGCCACACACACCTACACAGGTTGAACTAGATGGACTATTGTCTTTATTCAACCTCACCTACTATGTAACTATGTAACTATGAAACAAACATCACATGTGATGTACACAGGAATGTGGTGCGTTTTTGGTGCAAATCACATACGGTGTTCAGCATGCACAAGTGTGAACCCATGAATGACACCTCGAAACAGAAACCAGGCTTAAAAAAGCAATGGAATAAAAAACGTCCAAAAATGCTAGTTAGGGGCATTTTATGGTGTTTTTTTGGCGTTTATCAGCATTTATTAACGTTAGAGTGTTTTTACAGCTGAAAGACACCACTCAAAACCCACTAGTTTTCATTTTTTTCTACAGCCAGAAACTGCGCCTGCCAAAAACTGCTGATAACAGCCTATATGTGCATGGACACACAGGATAACATGCCGGGGAGTTTACTGGCTGTAGAAAAAAACATCTGATGCCAAAAACAGCAGCTGTAAAAACGTCCAGCATGCATGAGGCCTTAAAATTGTGCACGCTCGTGGACTGGTAACAAACATAGGCGACGCGTTAAACACCTTAACAGGTTACTTGCTTAGACGTACAGGGGAGTTCCTGCACTAGAATTATTGCTCTTGCTCTAACGTTTGTGGTGATACCTCACGTGTGTCCTGCGAATACTGTTTACATATGCGTGCTTGGCTTACGTATATAATTTTTATTTTTTATTTTACTTTTTTTTTTTACACTGTTCCTTTGTTTATGTCTCTTTTTTTATCACTTTTATTCCTATTACAAGGAATGTAAACATCCCCTGTAATAGAAATAAGGATGACAGGTCCTCTTTATGGAGAGATCTCGGGTCAAAAAGACCCAACTCTCTCCTTTACCTTTAAAAGCAAAAGATCAATTTTTTTTTTTTTAATCTTCTGCTGTAAAAGGTTTACTTCCAGCCTTGCCTGGAAGCGACACCATGAGGTCGCTCCAGTCCTCCAAGGCCATAAAGGCGAACAAAGAGGATCTACTAGCGGAAATGTTAAACTTGAGAAACATCAGCGAGTGGTGGGGAAGGGGGACGCCCCCTCCCGTCTCCTCTGAAAGTGTTCCAGTGGCTCATGAGTCACTCCGATTGCTTTAATAAGAAAGCCAGTCGCCGGCTGTAAAAAACAATATCCGGTTATGGCTGATGTCTTCAGCTATGACTAAGCAGTAAGTGAGTATGAAATGCGTTAGCTGGTGATGCTGTTTCCCCACTATTTGTATTTTTGGAATTGTTTAAAAATGGACTTGCTGAATTGAAGATGTGGCTATCCAGATTTAGTTTTTGCCCATTGTAATCTGTGACCTTCTGGAGCTGAGGTGGTAAGGGGGAGTCCACACAAAAATGTGTGCGATGCCCCTAAAAACCCATAACAGACAATTAATCCAAGCATGCAGCCTGGCTGGCCAAAAAAGGGTAAAACAAGCCTTCACCCCCCCCCCCAACCATGCCACCTGCCCTCAACTTGGGGAGAGGGTGTCTTGGTAGGGGGCAGTGGCGTAGCGTGGGGGGTGCTGGGGGGGCCACTGGCACCGGGCGCAACATTTAGGGGGGCGCATCCCACGCCCATCATAGTGTCCAACACCCCCTGCCCGCACTCCTCTTGGCTCCGTGACTAACTTTGTGCAGGACGAGCAGCGGCCAGGGGGCGGGGCTGGTCGTGGGTGAAGATGCTCTGTGGCTCGGTGCATGTGCAGCACCGTTTCCGGAGTCTCCCCCTGCTGTCCGGGTCGGCCCGCTGTCTCTCCTCTTCGCTCCAGATCGCCTCCTCAAGTCGCCAGTGTTTTTACACAGAACAAGGTAAGTGATGTGCTGCCTGCCCCTGGGAGCCGTGGGAAGCTGACATGAGAGGGGAGGAGGTGGGTCAGTGTAGGGGGTGTCAGTATAGGTGTCAGTATAGGTGTCAGTGTAGGGGGGTTCAGTGTAGGGGGGTCAGTGTATGGGGGGGTCATAGGTCAGTGTAGGGGGTCAGTGTAGGTGTCAGTGTATGGGGGGGTCAGTGTAGAGGGGTCAGTGTATGGGGGGTCAGTGTAGGGGGGTAAGTGTAGGGGGGTCAGTATAGATGTCAGTGTAGGTCTCAGTGTATGGGAAGGTCAGTGTAGGTGTCAGTGTATAGGGGGCCAGTGTATGTGTAAATGTAGGGGGGGTTAGTGTAGGGGTCAGTGAATGGGGGGGTCAGTGTATGTGTCAATGTAGGGGTCTCCCCCTGCTGCCCGGGCCGGCCCGCTGTCTCTCCCCTTTGCTCCAGATCGCCTCCTCGAGTCGCCAGTGTTTTTACACAGAACAAGGTAAGTGAGGTGCTGCCTGCCCCCGGGAGCCCAGGGAAGCTGACATGGGAGGGGAGAAGGTGGGTCAGTGTAGGGGGTGTCAGTATAGGGGGGTTCAGTATAGGGGGGTTCAGTGTAGGGGGGTCAGTGTATGGGGGGTCATAGGTCAGTGTAGGGGGGTCAGTGTAGGTGTCAGTGTATGGGGGGGATCAGTGTATGGGGGGGGATCAGTGTAGAGGGGTCAGTGTATGTGGAAATGCAGGGGGGGGGGTCAGTGTATGTGGAAATGTAGGGGGGTTCAGTGTAGGGGGTCAGTGTATGGGGGGATCGGTGGTCAGTGTAGGGGGGTCAGTGTAGGTGTCAGTGTATGAGGGGGGTCAGTGTAGGGGGTGTCATTGTAGGGGGGTCAGTGTAGGGGGGGGGTCAGTGTATTTGGGAATGTAGGGGGGGTCAGTGTAGGAGGGGTCAGTGTGGGGGGGTCAGTATAGGTGTCATTGTGTGGGGGGGTCAGTGTAGGGGGTGTCAGAATAGGTGTCAGTGTGGGGGGGTCAGCATATGTGGAAATGTAGGGGGGTCAGTGTATGGGGGGTTAGTGTATGGGGGGGGTCAGTGTAGGGGGGTAAGTGTAGGGGGGGTCAGTATAGGTGTCAGTGTAGGTCTCAGTGTATGGGAAGGTCAGTGTAGGTGTCAGTGTATAGGGGGTCAGTGTATGTGTAAATTTAGGGGGGGGGGGTCAGTGTAGGGGTCAGTGTATGTGTCAGTGTAGGGGGTTAGTGAAGGGGGGTCAGTGTAGGTGTCAGTGTATGGGGGGGGTCAGTGTATGGGGAGGTCAGTGTAGGGGGTCAGTATAGGGGGTGTCAGTGTAGGGGGTCAGTGTATTTGTCAGTTAAGGTGTGAGTGAAGGTGTCACTGTAGGGGGGTCAGTGCGTGGAATCAGTGTACTGTACCTGTCAGTGAAGGGGTCAGTGTATGGGGGGGTCAGTATAGGTGTCAGTGTAGGTCTCAGTGTATGGGAAGGTCAGTGTAGGTGTCAGTGTATAGGGGGTCAGTGTATGTGTAAATTTAGAGGGGGGTCAGTGTAGGGGTCAGTGTATGTGTCAGTGTAGGGGGTTAGTGAAGGGGGGTCAGTGTAGGTGTCAGTGTAGGGGGGTCAGTGTAGGTGTCAGTGTATGGGGGGGGGGGGTCAGTGTATGGGGTGGTCAGTGTAGGGGGGTCAGTATAGGTGTCAGTGTATGGGGGGGGGTCAGTGTATGGGGGAGTCAGTGTCGGTGTCAGTATAGGGGGGTCAGTGTATGGGGGGCTCAGTATAGGTGTCAGTGTAGGGGTCAGTGTATGGGGGGGTCAGTGTCGGTGTCAATGTAGGGGGTCAGTATAGGGGGGTATGTGTAGGGGGGTCAGTGTATGTGGGAATGTAGAGGGGGTCAGCGTAGGGGTGTCAGTGTAGGGGGGTCAGTGTAGGTGTCAGTCTATGGGGAGGTCAGTGTAGGGGGTCAGTATAGGGGGTGTCAGTGTAGGGGGTCAGTGTATTTGTCAGTTAAGGTGTGAGTGAAGGTGTCACTGTAGGGGGGTCAGTGCGTGGAATCAGTGTACTGTACCTGTCAGTGAAGGGGTCAGTGTATGGGAGGTCAGTGTAGGTGTCAGTGTATGGGGGGGGTCAGTGTAGGTGTCAGTGTATAGGGGGGTAAGTGTAGGTGGCAGTGTATGGGGTAGGTCAGGGTAGGGGGTATCAGTGTAGGTATCAGTGTAGGGGGGGGTCAGTGTAGGTGTCAGTGTAGCGGTGTCAGTGTAGGGGGGGCACACTTGTATAAAGTACTCGAAACCCATACTTGAGTAAAAGTACAAGTGCTCTATCAAAAAGTGACTTGAGTAGACGTACTAAAGTATTCAACATTTTTTGTACTTAAGTATTGCAAGTAGTTTTTTTTTTTAATTTTGCTACTCAAGTACTGAAAGTAAAAGTACCAGTAGTTTTTTTTTTAAAAAATTGCTACTCAAGTACTGATAGTAAAAGTACTGTTATGTAGTTATTAAAGAAAGAATTCAAAAGTTTGAACATCATATTGTTTTTTATTATTTCAAATGATTAACCTAAAGGACAATCACAATTCCTTTGGCTGTAAAGCCCCGTACACACGTACCGATTGTCGGACGTAAATATTCGGCCGACGACCGATCGGCCGATTGTAGGCTTGTTAGTATGATGCTTCCGACAGCGCATTTTCGGCCGAACAGAATCTGTCATGCAGACATTAAAATTTTTGTTGGCCAACACCAGAACAGCCGATTGTTCGCCAGTCAGTACAGATTTCGGCCGACAGACAGCAGATTTGCAAGACTGGGCATGCTCAGAAAAGAAAAAAGACAAGGAAAGTTAACCATCACATGACATCACTTCTGCAGTCGGCTGTTGTTGGCCGACAAAATTCGTGTGCAGTCTTTTGCAGTTTTCAACAGACAAGACAGCCCTCACACAAAAGACGGCCGATCGTTCGGCCGACGATCGGTACATGTGTACGGGGCTTAACTTTTTGAGAACAAAAACAGATAAAGTTTCTGTTTCCTCCCTTGCCCCTTTAACCACATTACCACTAGAGCATTTTGCTGTCTTACGTCTGGGCCACTTTTTGCGATTCGGCGCTGTGCAAATTTAACTGACAATTGCGCGGTCATGCAATGCCGTACCCAAACGAAATTTACGTCCTTTTTTTCCCACAAACAGAGCTTTCTTTTGGTGGGATTTGATCACCTGTGCGATTTTTACTTTTTGCGCTATAAACAAAAAAAGAGCGTTTATTTTGAAAAAATAACAATATTTTTAACATTTTTTTATATGAAATTCCCCCCAAAAAAGATGTAAAAACCATTTTTTTTTTAATTTTTGGCCAATTTGTTTTCTGCTACCCATGTTTGGTAAAAAAATCACAATAAGCGTATTTTGATTGGTTTGCGCAAAAGTTATTGCGTTTACTAACTATGGGAAAGATTTCTGTCATTTTTGGTGGCTTTTTTTTAACGCGTAATGGCGGTGATCTGCGATTTTTTTTGCGGGACTGCGACATTGCGGTGGACAGATCGGACCCTTGACTGACATTTTTGACACTTTGGGGGGTACCAGTGACATTACTGCAGTAATCAGTGCTATAAATATGCACTGTTACTGTAAAAATGACACTGGCAGGGAAGGGGTTAATTTTATTGGAGAGGGAGGGGTTAATGTATGCCTGGTGCTTACTAACGTGTGGGGGGGGGGGAGGTGACTGAGTGAGTGAGGGACAGATCGGATGTTCAGCTATGCTGAACACTCCGATCTGTCACTCCCTGTCACTTAGGAGATCCGCCCGCTCTGTTTACACAGGCGGGCGGATCTCCAAACTGGATTCCCCGACGATCGGGGCAGAGCAGCGGCGATCGCCGCTGCTCCTCCCCTGGCCCGACTCCCGCTGTGAATGAAAACAGCGGGAGTGCGCCTCCGGCGGCGCGCGAGCGCCGCCTACAGTGGGAAGAGTCTGGCGACGTAGGTCTACGTCGTCAGACGATAACGAGCCACTTTGCCGCAGTAGTACTCCGTTACTCAGCGGTAAAATGGTTAAGGCATCCCTCCTTCTCTTCCCTGCGTGTTTTTTTTTTTTTCTCCACAGCTTATTGGTGCGCAAAATCATATATAAACCAATGTGATGTACAACAATATATTCCAATAATGAAATAAAGGAAGAGTGTATGAAATCAAAGTCAATAAAAGTCCATATATATATATAATGCCATAATACCATATGTATGTGACAAAACAAGATGAATATATTTTCAAAGGTGCAGGAATCAAACAGGTGCTATTCCAAATAATAGGTGCAGACTCCCACCACCTTGTGGATTTCCCCCTTACCCGGCGGATGAAGGTAAGTGCAAAATAATATCCAAATAGACTCTTCCAGTGAAACAAAACTGCAAAACCTGTGCTCTCAACTTCCAGTGAAAAAAGCAAAATCAGCCTCTTACCAGAAAAAAGGTCTATGTACGCTTGTGACTCTCCTTGGTTGGGGGAGGTTCTCTTTCCCCTTAACAGCAGATATGTAGACCATTTTATTCATACATACAGTAGCATTTACACATGACATTATACACATTTTTTCGAACTTCATGAAACCTGCGATCTACTGTTCTGGCAGTGGTCATTTTTATAATTGTAACGAGTAACTATGCAGCACAAAAAAAAAAAATATTGGAGTAGAAGTATTGAAATCATCGAAAAAATGTAGTGAAGTAAAAGTGGAAGTAGGAGAAAAATTCTCCTCCAGGAAAGAGCAGATACCGCCTTTCGGTACTTAAGTACAGTAGTTCTACTTAGTTACTATACATCTCTGACTATTGTTTATTATCTCCATGTCCCTTACTTAGCTTAAGCAATGGCTTCAAAGTCTTATAAGTCTAGCATATGTTTTGATTGATTATTCTGCTGTCAAATAGACCAGTATAAAGTCATCTGACCCTAAGGGTGGTTCTCTCTTCCTGTACCATGCCAGACAACCTACCCATATAGATGTAACAATAGTTGTACTGTTTCACTATGTTACTGTTACATTCACTTTCTTGTGCCATGTAGCGTATTTGCATTCAAATGATACTTATACTTTGATTGTATACCTTGCCTTATTTATTCTGTTCCAAACCTTCCTTTTTTCCAATAAAAATATATAAAAAAAAAAAGAATATAATACCAATATATGCCACGATTTAGCGTAACGTGCACAAATGAATGCCCCGTCTCTAATTAAAATAATATTCCACCTACATCAACCAAAATTTTTTTTTTTGGATGTTGCCAACTATTGCTTTGGCATTTCGAAGTTTGGTGAACCCAAACGTATGCCCCGTGCACACGTTCCAATAATTGTATGATTAAACTCGATCACGACTTTATCACACGATAATCTGATTGTTAGTACACAGCTTTCGACAGCCGATCACGACAGTTGGTCCAACAAAATCCGAAGGGACAAACAGGAAAACTTCTGTCGTATGATAGCTCAGCGAACGACAATCGTTTCATCAGTGCAGAATGCGTCCGCTAAAAATCGATTGACAAATACCACGCATGATCGGAAACAGGAAAATAACGCAGGGGTCAGACGTATATGACATCATTTCTGATACGTAGCTACGCAAACAAACTTTTTCAGAGAATCTGAATGGAATGTACGCAGAGTTGGTTTAGATTTTAGTGCCATGCAACAATTTGCGAAAGATGAGTCGTACGATTATTGTATGATTATCGGAACGTGTGTACGGGGCATTAGCGGCAAATCTCAGTGAGGTCTTTCCTGCTTTATGTATGATTTGATGGTTCATCCAGTCTAGTGGATTAGGTGGCTCCATTATTTTTATATGAACAGTGTTATGTCTATTATATAGAAGCAGTCTATAAACGGCAGGAATCAATAGCAATTTCTGATAAAGCTGATTTTATACAAACGATAAAGCTGGGGCCTATCATAGTGACGTGCCAGGCTCTCCAGAACATTCTGTAGTGTAACCTACTCTGTGACTAGGCCAGGTAAACCAAGGCTCTCCTCAATCATCTTCTAGTGAAACATTCAGAGCCATTGTTAAATAAACAGCCCGGGGCAGCTCTGTCCGTGAATAATTTACACCGCGCACGGAGCCCTGGCCGTGAACTTCTCCTCACAAGCCACCATAAAAGTAAAGACTTGGGAGCAATTAATAAGCCGCGGCTGATTTATGAAGTGCAATCAGCTGGTGTGCACAGAGGCAGCAATAAGCTTTCCCGCTCTGCGCCGGCAGGACTGGAAGAACGAGTTGGCGATAGTTTAGTAATTAGAGTTGTGCAAGTGAGAGAAGCAGAGGAGGCCGAGCCGCTTCAGGGTGCCGAGCAGTGTACACACGTCTGAGGGAGCTGTACACATATCTGAGGGAAGGACCCGGAGAAGAGGGAGGGAGCCGGCAGTGTGTGTGCGGGAGGAGTTCAGTCCTCGGGACACTCAGGAAATGGTGATCATGACAGAACCTTCGTGGCAGCCTGACGAGCCGAGTAGAACCCCGAGAAAGGATTGTAAAGGAGTGTCTTTGTGAGTATAGTGTATAGGGGTGTGTGGGCGGACGGGGAACGCCAGCTCTGTGTTGTTTGTCTCCTGTATACGAGAAGTTTGTTTGAGGGGAAGTGGGGGCTCTTCTATACACGGCCCTGTACTCTACCAGGACTCCAGCTTCTACACTTTGTATTGCTCTATATACTGGAGGGGGAGGGGGGGTGACTCCGGCCATGGACTATACTGGAGGGGGGTGACTCCAGCCATGTACTATACTGGAGGGGGGGGGGGTGACTCCGGCCATGTACTATACTGGAGGGGGGGGGGGGTGACTCCGGCCATGTACTATACTGGAGGGGGGGGGGTGACTCCGGCCATGTACTATACTGGAGGGGGGGGGTGACTCCGGCCATGTACTATACTGGAGGGGGGATGACTCCAGCTGTGGACTATACTGGAGGGGGGGGTGACTCCAGCCGTGGACTATACTGGAGGGGGGGGTGACTCCAGCCGTGGACTATACTGGAGGGGGGGTGACTCCAGCCGTGGACTATACTGGAGGGGGGGGTGACTCCAGCCGTGGACTATACTGGAGGGGGGGTGACTCCAGCCGTGGACTATACTGGAGGGGGGGGTGACTCCAGCCGTGGACTATACTGGAGGGGGGGGTGACTCCAGCCGTGGACTATACTGGAGGGGGGGGTGACTCCAGCCGTGGACTATACTGGAGGGGGGGGTGACTCCAGCCGTGGACTATACTGGAGGGGGGGGTGACTCCAGCCGTGGACTATACTGGAGGGGGGTGACTCCAGCCGTGGACTATACTGAAGGGGGGGGTGACTCCAGCCGTGGACTATACTGAGGGGGGGGTGACTCCAGCCGTGGACTATACTGAAGGGGGGGTGACTCCAGCCGTGGACTATACTGAAGGGGGGGTGACTCCAGCCGTGGACTATACTGGAGGCGGGGTGACTCCAGTCCCCAGCCCCCGCAGTAACGTCCTACACTGGACTGGGGGGGGGGGTGACTCCAGCCCCCCGCAGTAACGTTCTACACTGGACCGGGGGGGGGTGACTCCAGCCCCCCGCAGTAACGTTCTACACTGGACCGGGGGGGGTGACTCCAGCCCCCCGCAGTAACGTTCTACACTGGACGGGGGGGGGTGACTCCAGCCCCCCGCAGTAACGTTCTACACTGGACGGGGGGGGGTGACTGCAGCCCCCCGCAGTAACGTTCTACACTGGACGGGGGGGGTGACTGCAGCCCCCCGCAGTAACGTTCTACACTGGACCGGGGGGGGTGACTCCAGCCCCCCGCAGTAACGTTCTACACTGGACGGGGGGGGGGGTGACTCCAGCCCCCCGCAGTAACGTTCTACACTGGATGGGGGGGGTGACTCCAGCCTCCAGCTTTCTCTCGGTGGTATTTGATCACCTGTGCGATGTTTACTTTTTGCGCTATAAACAAAAAAAAAAAAAAAAAAGCGACAATTTTGAAAAAATAACAATGTTTTTCACATTTTTTTTTTTTTTATATGCAATTCCCCCAAAAAAAAAAAATGTAAAAATCAAAATTTTTTTTAACATTTGAGGCCAATTTGTTTTCTGCTACATCTTTTTGGTGAAAAAAATCGCAATAAGTGTATTTTGATTGGTTTGCACAAAAGTTATTGCGTTTACTAACTATGGGAAAGATTTATGTAATTTTTTTTTTTTTATTTTTAACTAGTAATGGCGGGGATCTGCGATTTTTGCGGCGGACAGATCGGACCCTTGACTGACGTTTTTGACACTTTTGGAGTACCAATGACATTACTACAGTAATCCGTGCTATACATATGCACTGTTACTATAAAAATGACACTGGCAGGGAAGGGGTTAACAGAGCAAGGGGTTAAGTGTGTCCCTAGGGGCGTGCTTCTAACTGTAAAGGGGCGTGGCTTTTGATGTAACCACAGACATACGATCCTACATAGCATAGCAGGATCGTATGATCTCTGCTGTTACATCAGGGAGAATGACAGGCGGCTTTGTTTACATTAGCTGCCTGCCTTTCTCCCACTCCAGCGGGAGATAGCGAGTGACCGGCGGACATCGGAGCCACTGGTCACTCGTGTGGGGATGCACGTGAACGAGCGGGGGCGGGAGCGCGCCTCAGGCGGTGCGCGCTCGCCCCCTATTGGCTCGCGGGCGAGTGACGTACCCATACGTCACTTTGCCTGCACGGGGCTGACCGCCGCAGTATATGTACTTGCGGCGATCGGCAAGTGGTTAAAGCAACGCAGTGCCAAATTGCAAAAAATGGCCTGGTCATTAAGGGGGTAAAACCTTACTGAGCTGAAGTGGTTAATCAGTACAATTGTCATCCAACAATACAAGACATCACAGAATTTTTATTCTGGTGTATGAGAATTTTTGTAAGTTTAGTAACCTCTACATTTTCGATCTGAGATTAGCATGGGGAAAAAAAAAAAATTTGTCCGCTCATCTCATCGTGTGTACCAGGCATAGGGCTCCATTCACAGCTAGGCGATTTGAAACGCGAACGGAATCTCTATTCCAAAACGTGGGACACGTTTGTGATGCCAATACTTCTTAGGCTCCATTCACACCTGATCGCGGGTAGAATCGTGGCGATTTCGTTCACAATTTCAAAACTGGCCATGTGTTTGCGATGCCATTGCTTCCTAATGGCACCCCAATCGCGCCAAAATTTTTGCCTCGATTGTCGCATGGTAAATCGCAACACGTGATGCTGTCGCCCAAAAGTAGGTCGGAAACAACTACCGGTAATCGATTATGAAAATATTAACTATTTTCATAATCTATTAGTTGGTCAGCCGATTTGGGCTGCATACAGAACACATTATTTGTTTACATATCAGGAAATAAGGGGAAGCACACCTACTGCTCAGTATACCGTCCATGCATGTCAGAAGAGAGTGCAGCGCACATACAGCTCAATACACCGTTTATACATGCCAGTGAGTGCCTGAGAACATGTGAATGTTAGAAGCAATGCCTCATGTGACATGTTGTCCTGGGCAAGAAGTGAGTGGTTCTGAAGGCAGAATTTTTTTCTTCTTCTAGACGAGTACTGATACTTTGCGGTGCAATTTTTATCCATATGAAATGAATGTACACAAATCACACTGCAAGCAATTGCATGCAATTCCTGTCCAAATCGCATGCGCTTTCCCTACTGCTCCTGTGAGCCCAGGCTTGTCATAGTAATTTCAACCTGGGTTCACAGGAACAGTGGGGAAACGAATGGAGTTGCTATACATTCCTGTTCAAATCTCATACTAGTTTTTGCAGCGCGATTTGTACCAATTCATTTTTTTTTTATGTGCGCAAATCTCACCACAAAGTCGTTATCTGAAGCATTTTCACAAGTACTCGTAAAAATTCTCTGCATTGGTGCATCACTAATATTTACTTCACTTCGCACCCACCAAAATCTAGCAGGCAGCAAGCCCGCCAAATGCAGCACTTTCAGATGAACAGGAAAGCGGCACCAACGCCTTGCAGTTGCGGCACAGTAGCTGGCAAAAATGGGGTTAAAACGGGCAGAGAGGTGGTTTCCTCGCAACCTGCCAATCCCCCTTGAAGCGTAGTTTGAATGTGGATTGTGCTTCAGTGGAAAAACTAGGTTTAGATGTACATCTACAGTAGGTCTACTCGCATTGCTTTTAGTAAACCAACCCCTGTGACTCCAGGTTGTACAGCAACTTTTTATCTATCAGTACCTTCCCACAGCCCCCTGATGGCCTTTTACAGCAGCACTAAACACCTTCCAGGAATGCAGCAGTTGCATCCCTCATTGGTTCTCCCCAGCTACTTCTTTGGGCTTGGTTTTCAGCTCCTTGATTGGCCGGTGGTGGAATGATGTCCTCCAGCATATGCGCACAGGAGTCAGTCATTCTGGCACAGCCCAAAATGGCACCCAACTCACCTGAGCCAGATCTCGATCCATCACTGTGCATGTCTGCAGCAGCTCTTCTCCCCTCCCCTCCCCTGGGTTTCACAGGCTAAAGCCCCGTACACACGCAACGATTATTGGCCGACCGATCGTCCGACTTTTGTCCAGAGTGGTGTTTTGTTGGTTGGAATGTGCCTAGACTGCACACAAATTTTCTCGCCCGACAAAACTCTACTTCAGAAGTGATGTCATGTGCTGGTTTGCTTTCTTTGTGTTCTTTCTTCTCTGAGCATGCTCAGTCTTGCTCATTAGATTTTTCCCTATTAATCTGTACTGACTGCACGAAAATCGGCAGTGTTTTGACGGCGGACAAAAATTTTATAGCCTGCACATCAGATTTTTTTTCGGCCGAAAAGTCAGTCGGTTGTCGGAAGCATCATACTAACAAGCCGAAAATCGGCAGGTCGGACGAAAATTCCCTGCCGATTTTCGACGCGTGTGTACGAGGCTTTAGCTGAGAGCATTGGGAGTCAGTCGAAATCTGAGGGCGGGACCAAACCGGGCTGTGTGTCTGAATAGACAGCTTGGAATCGAGCATGCAGGAGTGCCCCCATAGGAAGGGGAGGAGCCTGGAGGTCTGCCAGGGAACCCCAGAAGAGGATCCAGGCTGCTTTGTGCAAAAGGAATACACAAAACAGGTAAGTATTACCTGTTTAGTAATTTAGTGGAAAAAAAAATAAAAGCTTTACAATCACTTTAATTACAATCACTTATCTATTTTGTGACTGCTGTGATTGGCTTTTTTTTTCTTCTTCAAAAAAATTTATTGAAAAAAGACAAGGAGCATTACAGAAAATGAACGCCAAGCGTAACGGTAATCACAATTCAGTACATTGCAGCACATTACATGTCAGCCTATGAGTAGCATAAGAGGAGAGGACCTCCCCATCAGGCAGAGACAGTGTGAGGGCCAGCGGAGTAAAAACCAATGTAGTATACAACAAAGTAAACTGAGACCTTCAGTAACCCAGCAAAGTCAGTGTGACCATGAACTCCGATAATGCTTTCAGAAATACAGTCGTGGAGGCCACAGGGGGCCAAACGTGTCATGGAGGGACCCGACACAGCGTCCTCCCCCCGCCCAGGATTCCGGTGATCCGGGAAAGGGAGGAGGAGGGAAGGGGGGGGGGGAGGGGGTTCTAGAAGGCCTAGTACCATAGTTTGGCGGAAGGGGTAGGGGTGCTCCCTACTTTGCTTGGCCAACCAGCAAAGA
This sequence comes from Pelophylax lessonae, assembly GCF_965119305.1. NCBI lineage: Eukaryota > Metazoa > Chordata > Amphibia > Anura > Ranidae > Pelophylax > Pelophylax lessonae. The sequence continues at coordinate 201,892,456 of NC_138768.1, forward strand.
GCACGTAAACCAGAAGAGAGGGAAGGATAAGGCATGGGAGAGACTGGGGGGAAAGGGAGGAAGGAGGGGGGGGGGGGAGCAAAAAAAAAAAACACTCAACGAACACACACCACAACACCGGGGGGGGGGGGGGGGGTAGGTGGTTAGCAAATACAAGCCATCAGGAGCCAAACAAATTGAACAGCAACCGGGATTCATTGACCAAAACGTTAGGCGATCGAATGCCATCTTAACAGCTGAGCGTTGAGAATTCCGTCGTGGTAACGAAATGAAGCCAGCACGCCCACTTCTTAGCTGTGATTGGCTTTTCAATGGTCAGGGTCGGGAGCCTGTCCCACTGGAATCTGGGGATTCTAGGAAACTGACTGAGTGCTGTCAGACAGGTCTGTCAGTTTGCTTGAGTGCGCACTCTCAGCAGGCAGCCTCAGGCTGCCACAAACACATGATGGGTTGTGTGGATGCTAAGAAGATAAAATAGGCTGTTGCTCAAAAGTTGTACAGTTTTTGTTGTTGGTTGTTTTTTTTTTTTTTTTTTTGCTGTGTACAAGTGCGAAGTCCTGCACAGGAACTCTATAGAAGGCCCCGTTAACACCTAGGCGTACTGGAATAGCAGGCAGAATTGCAGCCTAATGCGTTTGCATTTTTTCTTAATGGCACCCCAAACTCAGTGTGATTTTGCTAGGATTGTCATCCAACAAAAATCATGGCACAACATGCAACGACTAACACGCCTGGCTCAATGCCAAAATTTGGTACATGAGCTTCTTTGGAGCAGAGGCAGGCCCATTCAAAATGAATATCGCCACCACAAAAACGCAACACTGGAGCATCACTAGATGTTGCCCAAATGTGAAAGGGGCCTAAGTGACTGGATACACATTGACTGTATGGACTCACCTGCACAGCTGAGTTTGACAGTGATGGGTGCATGGACCCTTACTCAGAGGCTGTGCATCCAAGCTTTGCACCCATCCCTACATACCTGTCAAACTCGGCCATGTGGGTGAGCCTGTATCCACTTCAGCTCCAAGCCATTTCTGGCATTTTTTTGTTTACATGTAACAATCCTTTTTTGCTAGAATATATATATATATATATATATATATATATATATATATATATATATATATATATATATATATATATATATATATATATATATATATATATATATATATATTTTTTTTTTTTTTGCGCTATTAAAAAATTACTTCCTCCTCTAAAACGCATTAAAAAAAAAAAAAAAAAAAAAAAAAAAAAAAATATATATATATATATATATATATATATATATATATATATATATATATATATATATATATATATATATATATATATATATATATATATATATATATATATATATATATATTCTTTATCAGTTTAGGCCATTATGTATTCTGCCAACTATTTTGGGTAAAAAATCCAAATAAGCGTATTTTGGTTTGCACAAACCATGAGATTTATTTATTTTTTCTAATGGCAGACATTTTGACACTAATGCCCCATACACACGTGCAGATTGTCTGCAGACTTTTGTCTGCAGACTTACCAAAACCATATAATATGAGGTCAAATCTAAACACTTTCAATTTGTATGCAATCCGGCAGGCCCTTGCACTACATAGAAAAGGTAAGTCTGCAGACAAAAGTCTGCAGATAATCTGCACGTGTGTATGGGGCATAATACAGTGATCATTGCTAAAAAATGCTGGGAGACACAGGAAACCTTCTGGCCATGGCACATGTGTCATTTTGGAGGAGTTGGGACTGCCTGTGCAACCTCTATATGGTCCAGGTATCGCCTTATGCTACCAGTAGTGAAACTTACCTTCGCCAAATGCAAAACTAGTGAAAAATAGTCAGAAAAGAGGAGTAGGAAAAAGTCAGTGGCCTCCACCTGTGAAACCCGTTTTGGAGGTTGTCTCATTGTTGCCCATCTAGTGCTCTTAACTTCATTAACACCAAAGCAGCTGAAACTGATTAACAACCCCCTCTGCTACTTAACTGGCCAGATCAATATCATGATGCTATACTCTGATCAAAAAGTGTCCCTTTAATTTTTTTAAACAGTATGTGTGTTCCAGCACACAGCTGCCACTCTGTAGCAGTAAAACTGCTATAGTGGGGTTAGCAAGTGGTTAAAATTGCGCGCACCCGTGTAACGATGACAAATTAAATAAATGTTACTATCCTTAAGTGACATTTTAAAAGCCTTTATAGTGGGGGTCTTCAAACTATGGTCCTCCAGTTCAGGAACTACAATTCCCATCATGCCTAGCTATGTCTGTAAATGTCAGTTTTACAATGCCTCATGGGACTTGTAGTTCTGAAACAGCTGGAGGGCTGTAGTAGTTTGAAGACCACTGCTTTACAGAGGAGGTCCAGTGCTAGAATTACTGCCAACAATCTGATGTTCACGGTGATACCTCATATGTGGGACAATCGCTGTTTGCGCGGGGGGCATATATGTGTTTTTTTTTTTTTTATTTTGCAACAAGGAATGTAAACATCTCTTGTGACAGCAATAGGGCACGTTACTCTATGGAGGGGTCAAAAAGCCCCCAAATCCCTCCTCTGCCCTAACAGCATTCAAATCATCAAGATCAGCATTTTTTAATGCTTTTTATTTTTTTAAAAATGGTATAGATGACATTGTGGTAAAGCGGAAGTGATGTCAGTTCATCACTTCAGGTTACCTCTATTAAGACCAGTTTAAAGTTGATCCTGCCTTTGTTCGGGTGTCCAGCCAGCTGGTGGACATGTCGGGTTGCTCAGGTCTCCCAAGTGGGGTAGGAGAGCCTGAGCAATCGGTGGGAGGGGGATGGAGTCCCCTCCTTCTGCTGCTTGTAACGGCAATCAAGCAGCTAGTTACAGTGCCTTGCGATAGTATTCGGCCCCTTGAGATTTTCGACCTTTTGCCACATTTCAGGCTTCAAACATAAAGATATAAAACTGTAATTTTTTTGTGAAGAATCGACAACAAGTGGGACACAAAATTTATTGGATATTTCAAACTTTGTTAACAAACAAAAAAACTGAAAAATTGGGCATGCAAAATTTCAGTCCCTTTACTTTCAGTGCAGCAAACTTTCTCCAGAAGTTCAGTGAGGATCTCTGAATGATCCAATGTTGACCTAAATGACTAATGATGATAAATAGAATCCACCTGTGTGTAATCAAGTCTCCGTATAAATGCACCTGTACTGTGATAGTCTCAGAGGTCCGTTTTTAAAGCGCAGAGAGCATCATGAAGAAGGAACACACCAGGAAGGGCCGAGATACTGTTGTGGAGAAGTTTAAAGCCGGATTTGGATACAAAAAGATTTCCCAAGCTTTAAACATCCCAAGGAGCACTGTGTAAGCGATAATCTTGAAATGGAAGAAGTATCAGACCACTGCAAATCTACGAAGACCAGGCCGTCCCTCTAAACTTTCAGCTCATACAAGGAGAAGACTGATCAGAGATGCAGCCAAGAGGCCCATGAACTGCAGAGATCTACAGCTGAGGTGAGAGACTCTGTCCGTAGGACAACAATCAGTCGTATACTGCACAAATCTGGCCTTTATGGAAGAGTGGCAAGAAGAAAGCCATTTCTTAAAGATATTTATAAAAAGTGTTGTTTAAAGTTTGCCACAAGCCACCTGGGAGACACACCAAACATGTGGAAGAATGTGCTCTGGTCAGATGAAACCAAAATCAAACTTTTTGGCAACAATGCAAAACGTCATGTTTGGCGTAAAAGCAACACAGCTCATCACCCTGAACACACCATCCCCACTGTCAAACATGGTGTTGGCAGCATCATGGTTTGGGCCTGCTTTTCTTCAGCAGGGACAGGGAAGATGGTTAAAGTTGATGGAAGATGGATGGAGCCAAATACAGGACCATTCTGGAAGAGAACCTGAGTCTGCAAAAGACCTGAGACTGGGACAGAGATTTGTCTTCCAACAAGACAATGATCCAAAACATAAAGCAAAATCTACAATGGAATGGTTCACAAATAAACAAACATATCCAGGTGTTACAATGGCCAAGTCAAAGTCCAGACCTGAATCCAATCGAGAATCTGTGGAAAGAACTGAAAACTGCTGTTCACAAACGCTCTCCATCCAACCTCACTGAGCTTGAGCTGTTTTGCAAGGAGGAATGGGCAAAAATTTCAGTCTCTCGATGTGCAAAACTGATAGAGACATACCCCAAGCGACTTGCAGCTGTAATCGTAGCAAAAGGTGGCGCTACAAAGTATTAACTTAAGGGGGCTGAATTTTGCACGCCCAATTTTTCAGTTTTTTATTAAAGTTTGTAATATCCAATAAATTTCGTTCCACTTCATGATTGTGTCCCACTTGTTTCTTCACAAAAAATTACAGTTTTATATCTTTGTTTGAAGCCTGAAATGTGGCAAAAGGTCGAAAATTTCAAGGGGGCCGAATATTTTTGCAAGGCACTGTATATTTAAAAAAAAAAAAATGGTACTGAGGTAATGCTGCAGGCATCAATCCCAGTACAACACTTAATTGATTTGAAGCCAAGTGATGTACTAGTATGTTGATTGGTGGCAAGTGGATATTTGTTGTATCTATTCACTTATATAGGCTGCCTGCATGCAGCTCATTGCAGGTACAAATAAGATAAACAATGGGCTCTTCACACTGTATAGGGCTTAGTAACTGTGTGAATGAGCCTTTTTAGCGGACTGTTACTCAAGTTTTACAGCAATGTTCTCTATTCAAACACTGTACTGTGACTCCAGCTTATCGCTCTGTATTAAGGAATGAGGTCAGGTTGTTGGCATTACTGTGAGATGATTGTCTTTGGAGTTAGTGCATGTACATGCCATGGCCGGGATTTCACCTATAAATGTCATCTTGATTGTCTGTATGCTAAATTTAGGTTAGTGTTTCTCACGTTCTTCGGGATTATGCAAATGGCACTCATTTAGGCATACTCAAGAATTCAGCGTGTTTCTGTGCCCTGAAGTCACAGGTGTTGGCGCACACTTGTGGACATCAGCCTGTACTAATTGGTGGTAGGCTGTCGGTTGCCATGTACACTTTTAATGGGGACAACCGTTGCATGCGTACTGGGACAGCTGGATGGCCCTCGATGCAAACTGTGTTCAGGGCCGCTCCTCCATTTCTGTACATCTGTAACCACTCGGATGTGTGGGTACAGCTTTATAGCAGGAATGTCTGAATGTAATTAACTCCTGCAGTCTGGGGGCCATGGCTTTATACGGACACCCAAGCCCATCATTTTCATCTAAAGCCAACACTTTAAATTTCTTGATCGTTCATTGACAGAAGCAGCTCCATGTTCTTAACCATTGGGTTATGCTCCCCCCCCCCCCCCCACCTGCAGGAGTAGGACTCTAGGTAGGAAAAAACTTTACCACACCTATGGGGCAGTCCCTGAAGGCAAATACACACTCGCTGCTATAGGATTCAGTTTTTCTGCCTAGTTTTAAGAGTAGGACCTAGTTCCCAGCTGGGACTTGTTTTTTTTTTTTATTTTGAAGGGAACCTTTTTGTTAAAATTTTTTTTGCTAGCTATGTTCCTGAGAGAACTGCAATCAACAGCCGGACTGGATATCCTAGATCCTTAAGGTCTACCAGTCCAGCCAGCGAGCATGTGCAGGTTATAGGCCCGCGCTAGGCCTTGCCACGACAGAGTTCCAATGGATGGGGACTGGCCCCCGAGTGAAACATCTCGCCAGGACGCACACGACCTGGTTTGGCCTAGTCGCAGTGTGCCCCTTGGCCGTCAGCACCCCCACCCAGAGTGGAGAGGTAGTGTCTGGAGTGGCACCCACCCGATTGTCGTTGGTATGGTAAGTAGTGTCGTTCCTCCCCCCCCCCCCCCCCAAAAGCACGTGTGGTCTGTGAGGACGTGGGCCCCCCCTTGGGATGACCGGACCCCGGGTTCCTTTCCATTTCCCCCCTCTAACAGTCACGGTGGTCTTTTGGCCCTAACCTACCCCCATGCCCCCCCCCCCCTCCTAGGGTTAGGTAGGAGCTGGTTTTGCCACTTGCTCCGGTAAGGGGGTTGGATGCGGTCGTTGCAGACCAGGCTGTCCGGATCGCACAGTGACTGGGGCAGGGATATCCTTTAGGCTCCCTGCGGTGGTTAAAGGCTCGGTGGGGGGGGGGGGGGGAGCAGAGGTTTCTTCATCCGTGGGTCTGCACCTCACATGTCTGGGTCAGGCCGAAATTTTAGTCCGCGGCTTTGCGGCCTACTCATGGCTGTCCGGGTACCTGACCAAGATGAGGTGCCTGACTAAGCTGACCGGCGGATGCCTCACATGGCCAGGTTGGGCCAAAAATTTAGGCCGCCGCTGACGGAGCTGGCTGTCGGAGTGACTGACCAGGCTGTCTGACCTCCTGACAGAGATGACGGCGACCTCGTGACTGGACTGAGCCCCAAATTTAGGCCACGGCCTACTAGTGGCTGCCTGTCCGAGCTGTTGACCAGGGTGATAAAGCAGTGGATGGACGTCCCTCACGGGGGGCGCCGTGGGGGTACTCTGCCTGCACGTCTGCATCAGGGCGGGCCCCCTCTTCCCCTTTATAGGGGGCTATGTCCTTTTTTTATTTAATTTACGGTGGGCGACCCTTAGGTCTAATGGGGGTCTTTGTGGAACTTTAGCCGATGTCTCCTTGCGGGACTGTGGTCGGGGACTTCCCCCTGCTGCTTATGTTTTCAGAGTGAGCTTGGCATATAGCAACTCTACTGGGTCTGCGTCCACGCACTTCGGGTGCTCTGCAGTGAGGATGATTCCATTTTTTACTGCAGGCGCTGGTGGATGCATTGATTGCATCGGTGCAGAAAATTTTTAACATGGGGCGGTGCCGGTCTCTTCGGGGCCCGCAGATCCCCCTGAAAAGCAGCAAAGGTACTCCTTTTTCCCACCTACTGTGACAAAATTGTTGCGAGTCAGTAGAGTTCTAAACGCAATAATGGTAACCACGCATGGTGTGGCTAAAAAGCTAGTCTGCAGGCCAGGCTTCTTAAAAGGCTCTATCAGATCTACCCTTTACGGGGGACCGCCTATTTCGGTCTTTGTTGTATGAACTGATCAAAGGACTTGGATGAGGGAAGAGTACTCTTCTTCCTCTTATCAACTAAGGGCAAGTCACCGCGTAAGACGGGGCCCTTATTTTTCAACACACAGGTGGCCCCTACATGCCTTTGGCATGCAGGAGAAAGGACCTAAGCCATTTAGGTCATCTGGAGGTTCCAAGAAGACGTGGACAGATAAGCCGAGAACAGGCCCCTCCAGATCTGCAGGCAAATCTCCGTCTGCATGAAGGGATGCCCTCACCCGTATATGGGGTAAGGGGACGTCTTTGTTTTCTGTCCGGAACCAGGGACCTCCTTGATTCAGGACAAATGGGCTCACGAGCAGCTCCGATTGGGTTACAATTCAGGTCCCAACCGTCGGACAGATTCTTCCTGTCCAATCTACACCTATCTTCAGATCGGTTAAGGGATCTACGGGAGGCTGTCGCAAAAGGGTGATTGTGAAAGTTCCCTCTCGGGGAACGCTTTCAAGGGTTTTATTCAAACCGGTTTACTGTTCCCAGGAAAGAAGGGAAAGTGAGTCCTATTCTGGACCTCAAGGCTCTGAATCGCTTTGTGCGGGTACAGAGGTTTCAAATGGGAGTCCACTCGCGAGGTAGTGGTGTTCCTACACCACGGGGACTTTTTGGCCTCTATCAATATCGAGGATGCATATCTGCACATGCCGATTTGCACTGGACACCAGCATTTTCTTCACTTTCCTGTTGGAGAGGTACATTATCAATTTGTGGCTTTACCCTTTGGTCTCGCCTCTGCCCCCAGGGTCTTCAAAAATGTGTTGACTACGGTATTGGCATTACTGTGACAAAGGGGGGATTGCGGTACTAGGGTATTAAGAGCAGACTACCACTCAGTTCTGGTGGGCGATCTGTCAATCACTGTACGGACTCTGCAAGAGTTCGCTTGGACCATCAGTTTCAGAAAATCTGCTCTGGTCCCAACCTCCAAAATAGTTTTTCTGGCACTGACTCTGGACCCAGCCTCTGCGAGGGTGTTTCTTCCCCTGGGAAAGCTGCAAAAGTTGCAGGGGGCGATTGGGTTGCTGTTATCCAGCACTCCATCCTCATTGCTGACTTGCATGCAAGCTCTAGGCCTGGTGGTGTCTACCTTCGGGGTGGTTCCCTTTGCTCAGTTCCACTCGAGACCTCTGCAAAGGGGTATTCTTGTCAAGTGGAACAAGGATCTAAAATCTTGGACAATCTGATTCGGTCGTGTTAAAACGCAAGAAGTGCTTTTCTGTGGTGGCTCAGTTCCTTGGCCCTGCGTCAGGGCAAGCCCTTCCTTCCTTCCATTGTTTTGGACTGTGGTTTCCACGGATACCAGCCTGTCCGGCTGGGGGGGGGGGGGTACTTGCAAAGCTGTGTGTCCAGGTGACCTGGACTCTGGAAGAGTTTAGACTTCCATTCAATATTCTGCAACTCGGAATGATAAAGCTTTGTTTGAGTCACTGAACAAATCGTCTGCAGGGTTGTCCAGTTCGGATCCAGTCAGACGATGCCATGGCCGTGGTTTACGTCAAGGGGGCACCAAGAGTGTCCTGGAAGCTGAGATCTTAATATGGGCAGGAAATTTTGTTCCAGCCCTCTCTGCCGTGCATAAACTCGGAGTGGAGAACTGGCAGGCGGATTACTTGAGTCGCTAGGTGTTAGCTCAGGGGGAATAATCCCTGCACCCGGAGATGTTTCATCTGATGTGTGTCTGGGGAGGGGGGGGGGTGGTCAACCGATGTAGACCGGTTTGTAGCCAGGTCTTGAGATCCTCTGATGCCGCAGGTGCATTGGTGGCTCCTTGGGGTCAGTATCGGCTGATCTATGCATTTCCTCCGCTGAACTTTCTGCGCTTAATAGAGGCGGAAAGTATTCCGTTCATTCTGGTGGCCACAGACTGGCCTCGTCGGTCTTGGTATGCAGATCTGGTAAGGTTGATCACAGATGCTCCTTGACTTCCTCTCTGGGAAGATTTGTTGTCTCAAGGGCCGATCTTCCATCCTGCTTTACAGTTGCTGGCTTTAACGGTGTGGCTGTTGAAAGCCAGGTATTGAAGGATAGGGGCTTTCGGACTCAGCGATTCCTACACTGTTGAAGGCTAGAAAATCTACCTCCCCAGGAAGATTTATTGTACATGGAAATCTTACATCTCAATGGTGTGAATCGATTAAGGTGCATCCACGCTCCTTTTCAGTGGCTAGGATATTGGCTTTCCTCCAAAGAGTGCTATTAAAGGCCAGGTGGCGGCTTTGGCAGTGTTTTTTTTTTTTTTTTTTTTTTTTTTTTTTTTTTTTTGCAACGCCCTTTAGCTACGCATCCTTTGATTCGCAATTTTATCCAGGGAGTTCGCCATGTGGCTCCTCCCTCCGATACGGTCCTCGTTACCGCCGTGGGATCTTAACTTGGTACTGTCTGTTCTTCAAACGCCTCCCTTTGAAAACTTATGGAGATTCCTCTGCTTACACAGTCACAGAAGGTAGCTTTTTTGGTGGCTACTACCTCTGCCTGCAGAGTGTCTGAATTGGCGGCGCTGTCCTGCTGTTCTTTTTCTCTGGTGGTCCAGAGATTTAAGTGGTACATCGACCTAATCCGTCGTTTCTTATTAAGGTGGTTTCTGATTTCCATTTAATGAAGACATTGTGCTGCCTTCACTCTGTCCTAAGCCCAATAATCCCAAGGAAATTGCCTTGCATTCTTTGGCTGTGGTTCAGGCAATTGGGGTTTGCCTGGTGGTTACTGAGTCTTTCAAAAAATCTGAATTTTTGTCCTCACAGAAGGACCTCAGAAGGTATTGGCTGCGTCTGCTGTGACCATATCCAGATGGATCAGGCAGGCGGTGGCACAGGCGTATTCACTTAAGGGTCAGGTTCCACCTTCCCCTGTGAAGGCGCATTCTGCTAGGGCGCTGAGTGCCTCCTTGGGCCTTTCGCCATCAGGCGTCAGTAATACAAGTTTGCAAGGTAGCAACTTGGTCGTCTGTCCACACGTTCACTAAATTCTACAAAGTAGATGTGTTGGCATCCTCAGATGCTTTGTTTTGGCTGCAAGGTTTTGCAGGCTGCTGTTTTAAAAGAGCATTTTTCTTTTCTCTTTTGAGGGTGTATGTTTCTAGGTGAGCTCCAGTTGTTCCTGTTTGAGCTCCATGTTAACTGGTTGGTTAAGTCTAGCCTTTGGGGAATTGCGTTCTTTCTATGTTTTCCCACCCCTCGTGTAAATACTGCGTTGGGACATCCCAATGGTTAAGAATATGGATTTGTCTGAACGATGGAGAACTGGATTTTCGACTTACCGTAAAATCCTTTTCTTTGAAGTTCATTGACAGACCCAGCACCCGCCCCTCTATTTCTGAGTGGGATGGGGTTTTTTACTTCTTACACTTCTTGCAACAAAACTGAATCCTATAGCAGAGTGAGTGGGTGTATGCCTTCAGGGACTGCCACATAGGTGTGGTAAAGTTTCTTTCCTGCCTAGTTTCCTACTCCTGTAGGGGGCAGCATAACCCAATGGTTAAGAATATGGAGCTGCGTCTGTCAATTAACTTCAGAAGGATTTTATGCCAAGGCAAAAATCCAGTTTTTTCAAACCATGATTTTGTCACTTCGGTTTTGGGTCTTTTGATTCACTGTCTGGAACTGGCCAGTAAACAACGATCAGACTGATCTCAGTTTGGTTAGCTGCTTTGGAGGCAAAGGAGGAATCTGGGTCTTATAGACCCCAGATCTCTCCGTAAAGGGGACCTGTCACTGCTCCAGCTATAAAAAGCAATAACTTTGAGAAAAAAAATAGTGTTAGAAAAAGAATAAAAAAACAAATAAATTAAGCACCCCAATTTTCCCATACTCACACACAAAGACGCATGTAGGTCCGCATGCATGTGTAAACGGTGATTGCACCACAAATGTGAGGGATTGCTCCAAACGTAAGAGTGGGGCAATAATGCTAGCACCATTGCTTACGTTTAACTCTAAACTGGTGACCTGTAAAGACGTACGAAGTGTCAAGCAATGGATGAATACCATGAAGTTGTACATCAATGCTGACCCACTGGTATTGAAATGAGTGGCATTCTCAGCCAGGGCTTCTGCCAGGCCACACCTCCAGCATGTTTCAATCTGCCCTTTGGTGCTTAATCATGGGGATCTTTCAGGTGCCATTTCAAAGGCTTGCAAAATTTTAAATCTTGACAAGCTTCTAAGCTCAACATCTTTTTATATTTTACAAAAAAAAGTGAGTATTAAAATGTTTGTTTGTGTGTGCTAAAACGCATTTTAAAGTGTGTGGGGGTTTTTTTTTTCCCTCCTGAATTTGTTTGATAAACAGCAGTGCTAATTATGTGACTTAAATTGCAACAACCACCATTTTATTATCCAGGCCCTCTGCTTTTAGAAAATGTTTGGTTCTGAAAATGCTGATATTAAAATGTATTTGAGAAATGTCAATTGGTCTGGACAGCAAGTGGTTAAAATAGATGTAAATGCTACATGTCATAAATCTGCATGCAAACACTCCAGCAGTGGCTGCATTGCCTTTGTCGGGGTGGTTTTCCTGATGGTGACAACAGTGAACTATGGCTTTATAACGTGTAGTTAAACAGCCGCACGTAGTCTCCATATGCAGTCCCAAGTGACAGTAACAACATAGTATTTCGCGTACAGCGAACACCTAAATTTGCGGGGCGCTCAGCAGGCTGTTCGCCCGCCAAGCGACCCATCCTTAGCCCTGATTGGGCAAAGCTTTGCCAAAACAACCTTTAACAACCTTTAATGTGTCATCAGCTGTCAATGGGCTTCTCCGCTGACAGCTGAATGGGGGGGGGGGAATTGCTGGCAATAGAAAAATGTTCCTGGCCCCCTATGTAATGGAGTATGGGGTACATTGTAGAAAAAATAACATGGGTGTGGGTTTTTTTTATTTTTTTTTTTTTTTTTTTATAAAGGAATGGTCAATGTTCCCTGATGTAGATCCATCAGACCTGTAAAAAGGAAGAAATAAAAAAAACCTCTGCTCGCGATGAATGCTAACCACTGACTACATGTTCTGCCATTTGGACAGTTCTTATATATGTAAAGGGGCGGGCCCCCTGGTGACATTACCTGGTGGCACCACCCCTTTGTGATGTCACAGACCCAACAACGCCAGGTGGCCTGCCCTTAACATGTTATAAGAACTGTCAAACGTTTGAGCAGGTAGTCGGTGGTTAGCCTTTGCTGCGGGCAGAGCGTTATTTTCTCTAATCGTCTTCCAGGGCAGAACTTGAGACATAGGCTCCTCCCACCTGAAACAGTCAACCGTTCTATCTGAAACGATCACAGAGCGCCTATGATCCATGTATGTATGTATGTATATGGATCATAGGCGCTCTTTGATCGTTTCAGATAGAACGGTTGGATGTGTTTAAAACAGCTGACCGGTGTTCTCTCTCAGCGGGGCGCAATCGCGGGTGCCCATCGGCATTCGGTGCCACCAGTACCATGCATCGGCATCCCCGCAGCCTTGTGGGGGTGGGCGCGCGCCACAGCCAGAGCACGCTTGCCCCCAGGACTGCTTGTGTGAACAGACATGGGGGGGGGGGGGGTAAATCTACGGCGGACGGTCGGCAAGCAGGTTAAAATTTTTGCATTGATGTCCAATAACTTGCATAAAATGGGGACTTTTAATTTTTCAAGTTTAGGTTCCATAGACTTTAATAAAGTTTGTGGCTCGGGTCCAAACTTTTAAAATGTTTTGCTGCAAACTGAACAGGTGGGTGCCTGTCTCTACTCTCGACTAATGTCAATGTATCATTAGTCTCTTCTTTAATGTTCCGTTTTTTTAGATTTTCTCTCGCTTAAAATGGGGAGAATCGTTTCAACCCTTCCCTATTCTCAAAACTAATTTCTGGATACTTTTGCTAGGAGTACTCTTCTGACCCTTGTCCCTAAGCTAAAAGTTTTGATTGGTACTTTGTGTACCACTTTATAACTGCAAATTATTGCCAGTGAATTCCCCCTTCATGTGTTGGTGTAAACTGAAATAGCACTTCATTTAGGTGAATTCTTGGACACCCTTTAGAAGTCTAGAATTGTCACGTGTCTCCCTGACAAATGTCTGTGCGAGCAATTTGAGTGAAATAATTTAAGGCAAGCCCTGTGTGCTTGGGCTGGAGGATCCATATGGACACCTTGTCGTCAGTTAAGTTGAGCTCCCTCCCACCACTGCAGATGTCGGTCGCGCAGCAGCCGAGTTTTACAGCTGGATGGGCAGAGCCTATTGGGCATTCAATGACCTTTTGTTCCCTATCAGGTCTGCTCCCCTTGTGATTGGCAGTGGGTAGAGCAATAGCCAACAGGCTGCTACTGGTTATAGAACCTGCCTACTGTCAGTGAGCAGACCTGATGGGAAACAAATGCCTGGGCTTCCCCCACCAGGCTCCGCTTGCTGTCACAGGTTGCTAGGAGGCTGTCATTTATGGAGCCTACAATATCGTCCAACCAATTAGGGGGAGGAGATGGTGACAAACACGCTTCCTGCTGCACAGCATACTGGGTTGGGCCCTCTGCCTGAATCTGTACTTCAGCTTAGCATTGGTCTTGGGTACCCTCCCAATTACATTATCTATGAACTGGAGACAATGAATCTTGAATTTGGTGCAGTAATGGCATTAAAATGGGCAGCAGGGAATATTTTATACAGGAAGTTTATTAAAGGGCCACACTGCCCTGTTGCCTTGTCATTTTGCTGAAACTGAGATGGGAGTAATGCTTGTTTCTGTGCTGCTGACACATTTTTATGTACCAGGATGGCAGGTAAACTGACTTTGTTCATAGTAGTGTGAATGGTTGGTTGAAAAGGTTTGCTGGATAGCAGTTTTTCACCAGCACTGACTATTATGTGCAGTCTCATTGGAGGAAATGCTGAGACCTGTGAAATATAGAAGCTGTAAATCTAAATTGCTTGACCTTGAATCTAAAATCCCAGTCTTTTCTTGATCTGGATATGGTTTCTGTTCAGGCTATGTTGGGAGTTGTAGTTCCAGCAGCAGAGGTACTAATCACCTGAAAGTACCCAAATATGAAAGGGGAAGCAAGGGCCAACCACCTGCTGGCATATTTTGACAACTGGCAGCGTCCTAAAAGAGGGCTCACCTTGGACCTTTGTGTGCTACAGTGCTTTTTAATTACGGCTTATTTTCTTTTACTCTACTGGCAAAGGACAAATACAGCTTAGAAGTAAGAGGAGTCTTCCTAAATAATATGGTGCAAGTGTACTATTAAATGTTAGACCTGTCAAGTCTTGCGTAAACCTGTGTGATGCATGCTGGAGCTTTGTGTCTGAGATGAAGCTCAGATGCTGATTGTAGCAGCTAATATAAATTGATGGCAGTTGTAAAGGAATTCAAAAGATATCACTTACCCTTTAGATGTGATGAGCATAACTGTACAAGCAGTCCAGTTTACAGTCCACCATTAAATGTTTGGCTGGACCCTTAAGATGTAACTGTACAATTCTCTTACATTTTGACCCTATTGGGTTATCCCACAAACAACATAGCTTTAGCCAATAAAGCAGCATTGATTAACTTGGTAGTTATATGGGCCCTAAATGTGGCCCAAAAACCTATCCAGACTATAGCATCTGTAAATAAATTTCAACAGACCCCTCTTGGGCTAGGTTCACACTTGTGTGGGACAGTGGCTAAATTGCACCTGTTCCACAGCCAAACCACGCTGCTTCTTTGCAGGTGCCTAGGGCTGCCATTCATTTATAATGGCACCCCCACGCATCTGAAATGGCAGCACATTTTCAATCACCATTCGATTTTCCATCTGACTGCTTTTAAAAAAGGTACAGGAACCTTTTTCCTGCATGAAACGCAGGCCCAGCATCCCATTTAAATGGGCTGCTGTGCACAAGCCAACACGGCTCTCGGAGCCACACTGGTGTGAATCTAGCCTTACATGAAATGCACATGTTTGTATTAACTCGCCTACGTTGCATACACCTTATGTATTTGAAAGGATTTTGAAGTGGAATTCGAGTTGGAAAAATACAATTGTGAACAGGCAGGATTGTGCCCTATACGACTTAGAGCTGCACGATTCTGGCCAAAATGAGAATCGCGATTTTTTTTTTTTTTTTTTTTGCTTGGAATAAAGATCACGATTCTCTGTGTAACATCTTTTAATTATAAAAAAAAAAAAAATTGGGATAACTTTACGGTTTTGTTATTTTTTATTCATTAAAGTGTATTAATTGCGTTTGAAAGACTGCTGCGCTAATACAGTGTGACATAAAAATTTACAACAATCACCATTTTATTCTGCAGGGTCTCTGCTAAAAAAAAAAAAAATATATAAATGTTTGGGGGTTCTAACTACTTTTCTAGGAAAAATAAACTGATTTAACTTGCAAGCAACAAGTGTAGGGAAAAGGTTTAGTCTTTAAGACGTTAAACTTACTTCCTGCGGCAGAGGGAAAGAAAAGATACAATGTAATCATTTGTGTTTACAGTTCAGTGGGAGACTAATGCTGATAGGCTTTTGCGGGAGGCTTTTTTTTTTTTTTGACAGCTGCTCCCTCATAGCTATGTAAAGAATCGAGCAAGTGTCATGTTAAGATCGTCAGGGGGAGTGAATCGCGATCTCGATTCTGTTACGATTAATCGTGCAGCTCTAATACGACTTTAGATTCTGACACACTGCTTGGGGGACATCATTGAGAAATGGCCAGCAAGGGACCTGGCAAACACTGGGGCATAGGGTAATGTTCAGGGTAGTTTACATGCTCTCTGAAGAGTGACTTGCACTCCGATTGCTCTTAGTGCATTTGACAGGTGGGGAAGTGGTGTTGTATCGCCTGCTTTAACCCCTTAAACCCTGCACTAATGGCCTCCCCATTCAGTGGGGATAACTTTTGCTGCATTGCAACATATATACTCACCCCTCTTTGGCCTTTGCAGCTAAAAGGAGAGTGTTTGAGGGGCAGTAAAACTGTGGCTTCGCATGGTTTTGCGCCCCTTGTAAACAAGGCTTACTGCCTTAGTGTTGCATATTCCCTATGCTTCTATTATTAGTGTCCCTCTGCTTGTTTCCGGCAATATGACAGTCTCTAAAGTGCTCTCCCCCCAAACCCACCTATACATGCCTTGCCAGTGCTCCTGTCTCTTGTTGGATGCTAGGGGTTGTGCCTAACCATTAGCTGCTGGACCCCGAGCACAGCCACGTGGATGGAGGCTGCATGCTCCACATATCTGAAGAAAATGGCTTTTTAACTTTCTGTAATGACTGTGCATGGCTGTTTGAGTGGTAAATGGACAGTAACACTTTTTTTTCTTTTTTTGGCATGAAGCTATGTTAAAGGTTGTGTATACATCCTAGCGCTTAAGCAAATTCTTGGGTTTTATTGCTAGAGCTGTGTATACAGGCACTGAACATCAGCTGGTTTAGCAGGACTTTTTGGTATGTGTGACGTTGACTGCTCTGGTGGCCTCAGTTGAATGATTATGCTGGAAAACCAGCATTTCATCAGTGCTTGCAGCCAATTTTAAAGGGGGTCTCCCCACGATGTCAGAATACTCTAGAACAGCAGGAGAGATTTCTGCATCAGGGAATTGTGTTCTGTGCTTTTTTTGTTTGGGGTGTTTTTTTTTTTTTTTTTTTTTTTTTTTTTGTTCAGCCTGTTAACCACTGACCGGAAGGTTTTACCCCCTTAATGACCAGGCCACTTCTGCAATGCGGCACTGCATTACTTGAACTGACAATTGCGCAGTCGTGTGACGCTGTACCCAAATAGTGACCATTCTGAAAACAATATTCAATTCAATTTTTTACTTTCTGCTATAAAACATTCCCAATAAAAATTAAATCTAATTTTTTTCATTATTTTAGGCCAATATGTATTCTACATATTTTTGGTTAAAAAAAAAAAATCCCAATAAGCGTATAATGGTTTGCGCAAAAGTATCGCGTCTATAAACGAGGACTGTGACATTACTGCAGTAAGCCGTGCAAAAAAATGCACTGTTACTGTACTAAGGACACTGGCAGGGAAGGGGTTTAACCCTAGGGAAGATCAAAGGGTTAAATTTGTGCCTATGGGGAGCGATCACAGGTGCCCGGTAGTCCTAGCGGAAGCTGGACCCACTGATTGGCTTCCTCTCTAGCCAATCGGCGCATGAACACGCCCACACGAACTGCTACACGAAGTGTTGTACATGTATGTCCTTTTGCATAAGAGCTGACCTGCCGCAGTAAAACTACGTCGGCTGGTCGGCAAGTGGTTAAACAAAAAAAAAAAACTTGCATGTATACCCAGCTTAACAGAAGTCTGTCTCAATACATTTGGACATGCAGAGTTTCAAATGACATTTAGTTTGCTAAATCGGTTTAGAATAACTGCCTGGTTTTAGGAAAGGCCTTTTGCTTTTCTTAAAATGTGTCTATTTTAGGCAGCTTCAACTGTTTAAAAAAAATAATCACGGGAGGGAGGTTTTGCGCGTGTTTTTTACTGTGACACGTCCTGCATTTTTTGGTGTTTTTATATGTATAGAAAATGATTACAAAACATGTTCACCTCCTTAGTTTCTAAAGACTTGTCATGTATTTGTTACAGCAGTGTTAACGGACAAAAATTAGTTGAGTCTCGCGTGATCCTTGTCCAGCCTCCCGCTTACAGGTGAAATGCAACTCGGTTGAACTCTGCCTGTCCATCTTCAAACTTGTGTGTTCTAGTGAACTTGTAACTGTTTACATATCTAGTCAGATTCCATTCTAGAGGTAAACAAGGTTTGAGGCTCTCAAACCCCCCCCCCCCCCCTCTCTCCTCCTCCTCTTCACTAGTCCTTTTAACTAGAAATAAAAACAAAACTATTCAATAGCTGCAAATACTGTAGCTGTAAAAGGACACTTGCCTGTCCTGGGATCCAGTGAAGAACTCACCTGAGCAAGCTTTGTCCATCTTTAGATCCAGGCATCAGCATGTTTACTTTTGGGAAGCTGCCTGTGACTGCTCATGGCTTCCCACTGCGCACAGGCGAGCCACACTGTGCTTTGTGAATGGTCTCAGTTTTCCCAGAAGGCTGTGGGGGGAGGGGGTAAATAAAACCAGGTACCCTCTTTCCCCTGAAAAATAAACTTCAGGGGGAGGGCAGACAAGTGGAACTTCAACTTTTGGGTGAAGCCTCAGGCACACTGAGCATTTAGGGGTAGGTGTAATGCCCAGCCCTGCTGCTGGCAGCCTGTCATTCTGAGAGGTTGACAGCTGTGGCTGGACAGTGCACAGCTGTATGCGCCCAGGGATGAATGTCCAGAAGTACTACTTAGTTCATTATCCTGCACAGCAGCTGTCAGCTAGTGTGATAGGATGTCAGTAGCAGGGCTGAATAGTGCACGTTTACTTGCACCTATATAGTAGTCAGTTACAATAAAAGCTGGTTTCTTTTGGATTCTGCTTGAGCAATTTGTTGTCTGTAACAAACTTGTGGTCACTCGCCTCACAACTCTGCCTTTCAGAAACTGGTATTCAGAGAAAAAAGGGGCCATGCAAATGAAACATTACCCCCACCTCATCCTTGACTGTATGTAGCACTGACTACTACAGTGAATTTCTGCATCCCCCCCCCTATGTATGTGAGATATGAAGAATTGGCTGTGACAAAGCTACTTATGACTTTTTTTTTTTTTTTTTATTTATTCCTGGTGTTTAGCTCTTAAGACCCTTGTCTGTACATAGATGCCAGTGAACCTTGTTTTCAATAGTAGTAGGTACTACCACACTGGTGCAGCTGTAGGGACCATGTAGTTGAAACAAGAACCAGCTGCCTCAGAATATTAACAATGAATAGTAATTGGTCATGGAATAGAAAAGTCTCCTTGTTCACCATTTGAAAAGTGTTTATTATGGATTCTGACTCTGTGTTTAAAAGTTCTCTAGTGTACAGGTTTTGTATCTGGGGCAGGCAGAGTTCAGCTGAGTTGAATCATACCTGTATAAGCGGGGTAAAGTTCATATAAGTCTGAACAAAACATGAACAGAAAACATGGTTATACTGTAAGGATTACCTGAAACAATGGGTAAGTGGCAAAGCATGGCTTGTACATGTTCTAGTTAAAGCGGAGTTCCAGGCTCAAAAACAACTTTGGCCCATCCGCTTGCTGTGAATGCCCTAAAAATCAATGGATACTTGCGAATTTTTATTTTTTTTTTCTTTACTTGCCTTGTTTTTTAAGAAAGTATACTTGCCTTCCTTCTACTTCCTCCCTCTTCGGCCGTGGCCCACGCCGTCCCTTCCTGCTTGCGATGACTCCTGGGAGCTGAACGTCATCGCTCCCAGGTTTCAATGCGACTGCACCGGCCCCACTCGTCAGTTCCAGGGCAGGTGCGTCATTCCCTGCTAAACTGATTCTGGGCATGCCCAGAAGCTGTGCAGAGATGATGCACCGGCCCCGGAAGTGACGAGTGGGGCCAGTGCAGGGCATTCTGGGACAAAGAGGACGCGCTGGCTTCAGCTGCCCACACCTGAGATGGCAGCGCTGGAGATAAAATTTTCAAGGTAAGTATTCTAAAAAGGTAGAAGTGAGACCTGGGACAGTTCAGAGGCTATCCATTATGGAATCTACTGGCCCGGGGCTATTTTTATCTAAATTTAATCTCCGAGGCCGGAACTCCGCTTTAATAACTACAATTATAGCAGTTACTATCCAAATTATTTTGGATAGAATGGGAAGGGTTATAATGGGAATAGAATGGGAAGGTACCTGTGGGTTTTAACTGCTGCCAGAGTCCTCCTTTAACCGGTTGCCGACCGCCGCACGACTATATACTGCGGCGGTCAGCCCCGGCCAGGCAGAGTGACGTATCGGTACGTCACTCGCCTGTCACTGACTTGTCACTCGCCTGTCACTGCCTATCGCGGGCGGGCACGCGCCCGCCGAGGCGCGCGCCCGCCGCGGCTCGTTCACAGGCAAGTCAGTGCGTGTGACCGGCGGACTCGATGTCCGCCAGTCACACTGCGATCGCTCCTGTGAAGGGAGAAAGACAGAGCAGCTTGTGTAAACAAGCTGCCTGTCAGTTCTCCCTGTGTAAAAGTAAAGATCTGACCGTTCTACTATGTAGAACGGTTGATCTTTGCTTTTACACCAATAGGAATGTCCCTACACAGTAGAAAGCATGCCCCTAGGACACACTTAACCCCTCCCTGTCCAATAAAGTTAACCCCTTCCCTGCCAGTGTCATTTTTGCAGTAACAGTGCATATGTATAGCACTGATTACTGCAGTAATGTCACTGGTAACCCCAAAAGTGTCAAAAATGTCAGTCAAGGGTCCGATCTGTCCGCCGCAATGTCGCAGTACCGAAAAAAAAATCGCAGATCGCCGCCATTACTAGTTAAAAAAAAAACACCAAAAATGACAAATCTTTCTCTTTGTTAGTAAACGCGATAACTTTTGCGCAAACCAATCAAAATACGCTTTTTGCGATTTTTTTTTTTTTTTTTTTACCAAACATAGGTAGCATAAAACAAATTGGCTGAAAAATGTTAAAAAATTTTGATTTTTACTTTTTTTTTTGGGGGAATTTCATATAAAAAAATGTGAAAAATATTGTTATTTTTGCAAAATTTACGCTCTTTTTTTGTTTATAGCACGTGATCAAAAAATCGCACAGGTGATCAAATACCACCAAAAGAAAGCTCTGTTTGTGGGAAAAAAAGGACGTCAAATTCGTTTAGGTACAGCGTCGCACGACCGCGCAATTGTCCGTTAAAGTCACGCAGTAAAAAATCGCAAAAAAACCCCTGGTCCTTTAGCAGCCAAATCCTCCGGGGCTTAAGTGGTTAAGAACATATGCTCTTACTCCTTTTTTCAGGGTAGGAAGGGAGGGGAAAGGTTAGCGTAGGTCTTGGTGCATAAAAAGGTAGCATTCTGTTAAAGGTATATTATCTGTTTGTAAACTACAGGTAAAACGGTACTGTTTTTTTTTTTTTTTAGGGATGCACCGAAATGAAATTCTTGGCCGAAGCCGAATAATAATGAAATGCTTGGCTGAAATGCTTGGCCGAATACCGAACGCGGTGTTTCGCATTTTTTTCCATTTATTTTGCCAATTTTTTTTCTCTCGTTCTCGTTCGCTCTCTCGTTCTCGTTCGCTCTCTCGTTCTCGTTCGCTCTCTCGTTCTCGTTCGCTCTCTCGTTCTCGTTCGCTCTCTCGTTCTCGTTCGCTCTCTCGTTCTCGTTCGCTCTCTCGTTCTCGTTCGCTCTCTCGTTCTCGTTCGCTCTCTCGTTCTCGTTCGCTCTCTCGTTCGCTCTCTCGTTCGCTCTCTCGTTCGCTCTCTCGTTCGCTCTCTCTCTCTCTCTCTCTCTCTCGTTCGCTCTCTCTCTCTCTCTCGTTCGCTCTCTCTCTCTCTCTCGTTCGCTCTCTCTCTCTCTCTCGTTCGCTCTCTCTCTCTCTCTCGTTCGCTCTCTCTCTCTCGTTCGCTCTCTCTCTTTCTCTCTCGTTCGCTCTCTCTCTCTCTCTCGTTCGCTCTCTCTCTCTCTCTCTCGTTCGCTCTCTCTCTCTCTCTCTCTCGTTCGCTCTCTCTCTCTCTCTCTCTCGTTCGCTCTCTCTCTCTCTCTCTCTCGTTCGCTCTCTCTCTCTCTCTCTCGTTCGCTCTCTCTCTCTCTCTCTCTCTCTCTCTCGTTCGCTCTCTCTCTCTCTCTCGTTCGCTCTCTCTCTCTCTCTCGTTCGCTCTCTCTCTCTCTCTCTCTCTCTCGTTCGCTCTCTCTCTCTCTCTCTCTCTCGTTCGCTCTCTCTCTCTCTCTCTCTCTCGTTCGCTCTCTCTCTCGTTCGCTCTCTCTCTCTCTCTCTCTCTCTCTCTCTCGTTCGCTCTCTCTCTCTCTCTCTCTCGTTCGCTCTCTCGTTCGCTCTCTCGTTCTCTCTCTCGTTCTCTCTCTCGTTCTCTCTCTCGTTCTCTCTCTCGTTCTCTCTCTCTCGTTCTCTCTCTCGTTCTCTCTCTCGTTCGCTCTCTCGTTCGCTCTCTCGTTCGCTCTCTCGTTCGCTCTCTCGTTCGCTCTCTCGTTCGCTCTCTCGTTCGCTCTCTCGTTTTCTCTCTCGCTCTCGTTTTCTCTCTCGCGCTCGTTTTCTCGCTCGCGCTCGTTTTCTCTCTCGCGCTCGTTTTCTCGCTCGCGCTCGTTTTCTCGCTCGTTTTCTCGCTCGCGCTCGTTTTCTCGCTCGCGCTCGTTTTCTCGCTCGTTTTCTCGCTCGCGCTCGTTTTCTCGCTCGCGCTCGTTTTCTCGCTCGTTTTCTCGCTCGCGCTCGTTTTCTCGCTCGCGCTCGTTTTCTCGCTCGCGCTCGTTTTCTCGCTCGTTTTCTCTCTCGCGCTCGTTTTCGCGCTCGTTTTCTCTCTCGCGCTCGTTTTCGCGCTCGTTTTCTCTCTCGCGCTCGTTTTCTCGCTCGTTTTCTCTCTCGCGCTCGTTTTCTCGCTCGTTTTCTCTCTCGTTTTCTCCACCATCCGCGTCATTAAAAACGTTATTGTTCGGCACAAATTTATTCGGCCTTTTTACTTATTCGGCCGAACACCGAAAGTGCTTTTTGCTATTTTCGGCCGAATTTCGGTGGCCGAACATTCGGTGCATCCCTAGTTTTTTTAAGGGGGGGTCTTTATTCAGCAGGACTTCAGTAGACCTACACTCTTCATGCATAATATATTGTATAGCATTAAATTGTGTAATTACAATCGACATGGCATGTACTGTACCGGAATGAGTCATGAATCTACCAGGCGTACAAAACCGGTATGCCATGTGAAAAATCAGACTGGTACACATAGGTAGTACATGCTGTTTTCAGATCCAGGGAGACCAAGATGGTGTTGGTGGTGAATTTAGAAGTCTGGGCATGCTATTGCTCTTTAACCCCTGTTTTTGAAGTGCTATTAAAGTCTTGTTTTGTGTGTTTTTTTTTTTTTTTTCCCAGGTAAAAAAAATTACATTTATTTATATTCTGGAGCCTGTAAAGCATTGCACCGGTGATCTCCTGCAGATCTGGCAGTGTATCTGTGTGTCCATATATTCCATATGAGCAGGCAGATAAACTGATGGGA
The DNA here is from genome assembly GCF_965119305.1 of Pelophylax lessonae. NCBI lineage: Eukaryota > Metazoa > Chordata > Amphibia > Anura > Ranidae > Pelophylax > Pelophylax lessonae. The sequence continues at coordinate 201,915,583 of NC_138768.1, forward strand.
AGAATCAATGTACTGCCACAGCACTCCAGTGCTGTGGTAGTTCATTGAGAACTACAAGCTGCAGCATTGGAAACTTGTTACATGTTTCCACCCTAAAAATGGGTGGAACATGTAACCTGTTCCAAAGGTGAACTTGGCTATAAATTCAGAGAAATATTACCATACACGATTTTATATAGCGCTGACAGTTTTCACTTTTTTACAACATGAGGGCAGGTGCAGTTACAATAAAATTCAGAGGGCCCGGCTCGTTAGAGCTTGAAATCGAAATAAATGAAAAAAAAAGTCCAAGTGATAAGGTAATAACTGTGGGGGATGAGCTGATGGTGAAATTGTACAATTATTAGATGGGCGGGATAGACTTCTGTAGTAAAGATGGGGGTTTTCAAAGATTGCCTGAAAGAATAGCAGATGGTCTCACTTTGCGGTAGGGAGCTCCAGTCCAGAGGATGGGAAAGGCTCTGGAGAAGTCCTGGAGGCAAGCATGGGAGGAGGGGACAAGGGAGCAGGAGATGGGGGAAGGGTGTTGGTGTTTGCTTTCCAAAATGGGGTCATTTTGTGGGGGTTTCCATTGTCCTTGTGTTCCAGGGCCTTCAAAAGTGTGATAGGTTGTAATGAAATTATATGTGTAATTTATGCTCCTAGAACACCTGACGGTGCTCCTTGCATGTTGAGCCTCTATATTTGGCTATGCTGTGACAAAGTCTCAAATGTGGTATTGTCATACTCAGGAGGAGTAGCAGAAATTTTGGGGTGTAATTGCAAGTATGCATATACTGTGTGAGAAATAACTTGTTATGACCATTTTGTGTAAAAAAAAAAAAAAAAAGTTTATTTTTCCCATGAATTGTAGGAAAAAATTACAACTTCAAAAAACTCACCATGCCTCTTACTAAATACCCTGGAATGTCTACTTTCCAAAAAGGGGTAATTTGGGGGGTATTTGTACTGTCCTGACATTTCATGAAATGAGATAGGCCGTCGGTACATCAGGTGTGATCAATTTTCAATGATTGGCACCATAGCTTGTAGACTCTAACATTTTACAGACTAATCACTCATTTGGTTTATTTTTACCAAAAATATGTAGTAGTATAAATTTTGGCCCAAATTTTTATGAAAAAAAATTACTTATTTGCTTTTTTTTTTTTCAAAATTTTCACTTTTTTTTTCACGTAATATCGCAAAAAAATAAAAAACCCAGTGGTGATTAAATACTACCAAAAGAAAGTTCTATTTGTGTGAAAAAAAATGATAAATTTATTTGGGTACAGCGTTGCATGACTAATTATCTTTCAAAATGTGAGAGCGCTGAAAGCTGAAAATTGATCTGGACAGGAAGGGGGTGTAACTGCTCTGTATGGAAGTGGTTAAGCACCTTGTTAAGTAGACTTTATAAAAGGAATAGGGGTGATGGCGCTGCCTATATAATTTAGATATAATAAAAAGCTGTGCTGCAAAGTGCCTTAAACTAAAAGCAATAATGTGTAATATTCAAACAATAATATATTTCATAAAAACTTCAATTAAGTGCAAGTGCAAGGTATAAAGTGCCTGCAGAAAGATTAGAAAGTGACTGGTGCAATGATGTATGAGCAATAAATAATATTTAACATGCAATATTGATGTGCTAAAAAATATATAATGTGCTAAAAAGTATAAAATATAATACTATATAAAGTGAGCTATTCCACTAATACCACGTGTTGGTATGGGGAATAAAAAAGTGCCCACAGAGCAACAGTAGAAAGGAGTTATTATTTTAAAAAATACAGCTTGCAATGTCCAATAAGAAAGATCCAGTAGAAAAGTCTATTTCATGTGCGGTGACTTCAAAAGCAATAAAAGTGACAACACTCGGAACAAACCGACACTCAGGTGGAAAGGTGACCCCGTGGTGGGTGGTAAGGTGCTGGGATTCCTTTGATAAAATTGCACACTTACCAGAGACACCCACCCCACACAGGGGTATAGAGCGGGTGTATTTATGGGTCTGGCAACCTAGCGGTATCCTCCTATCCCTGGGTGGAGGGCGTGTGCCGAGGATCAGGCTGGTCCTGGTATGGATGTACCCTAGGATGGTCCCCTGTGTGCCTTCCTGCCTAGGTATATTCCGAGGGATCCACTCAGCTCCACTCCCGATATTTAAACCAGAAAATAAATGGTGGACATAGTGTAATTCCGCGATATGCTTTATTGAGCAGAAATTTGAAAAGGTACTCACATTAAACAGGAAAAAAACGAGCGTGACTGTATTGTCCGAGCGCTTGCGATCCAAGCCTCGTTCCCATATAGGTTTACCGGAAATGACTTGACACGCTGTACGCGTTTCGTAGCTTGTACGTCATCAGCAGCGTCAAGTCACGTCCGGCAAGCTTCCCTTAAATATGTATGCGGTAACCAGGCAACCATGATAGAGCTTCCTGATTTGTTGTGCAGTCCGGGCGGACTACGTAAACATGGCGCCTGCTAGAATGAAAAAACTATGTATAAAGCAGAAATGACTCCGTCCGAATATATTAAAAAACTCTTAGCGAGGCGATATATATAAAAATCAGTGTAAAATGGTTCCTGGTCATGCATATACATATTTCCGGAAAAGTAATATACATTCGGTATTCGAATACATAAGAAAGTTTATATATAAACATCAATACATGTCGATAAAAGTAACTGTTAATAAAATATAAAATATAAAGAAATAAGAAATAAAAAATAAAAAATGTAAAAATATATATATAGGAAGAAGATGAATGTAAAGAATATAAAAAATGTGAAAATATTAAAACGGGGGGGGGGGAAGTGTAGAAGACGGGTATATGTAGTTTTAAACTGTGTTTACGATGGGGAAATTAATTGGGAGACATCTAGTGGACATGGGCAGAACTACACGAAATAATGTCAATAAATAAATATATTGAATTCACATGATTTTAGAAATATATTAAATATTTTAAAAAGAATATTAAAATGTATTAAAATGTTTAACTAAGAGGCGGATAGGAACTGCATGGGGGTAAAAGTGTTGCAAATATCTAGTGTTAAATCTAATGTAATAATCATATGTGGAATTTATTTCCATATGGCACGCATAATTTAAATGAAGTTACACTAGGACGTCTCACATGTATGTGTCATGTCCCAATATGTCACAAATGTTAACTAGATCTAAAAAGTATTGAATAATCCCAAGTTGCACAGATAAAAATGAATACTAAAAATTAGAAATAAAACAATTTAAATCGATATCTAAATTTAGGCCTCTAGGCTGTAGTGTATGTAATCTATAGATCCATAAAGTTTCATTTTTGGAGATCTTTCTTGTTTTGTTGTCTCCTCGCCAATGTGCGGATATACAATCGATGCCACAGAAAGTGAGGCCTCTAGGGTCCTTATTATGCTTCTCCGCAAAATGCCTAGACAGGCTGTGCTTAGGAAAACCTAGACGGATATTTTTAATATGCTCTCTAATTCTGACACATAACGGTCTGGTGGTCCTACCCACATATTGTAAACGGCAGGGACATTCCACCAAATATGTAACATGGTCTGTCTGGCAAGTAATAAGTTTATTAATATTGAAATTTTCCCCTGTTGTTCTCGATTTAAATTGTAATATTTTCCTCGGTTGTTTTGGGTTAGTCTTACAGGCCAAACATCTTTTGCACCTAATGAACCCCTTAAGGTCTTTGAACATCTTCACTGGTTTAGGTGGATCCACCACGTTGTGCACCAATTGATTTCGTAGTGAAGGTGCCTTTCTGTATATAAACGCAGGTTTATTGGGTAGCAATTTGGAAAGGGTCCTGTCGGATTTAAGTATAGGCCAGTATCTCTTGATGATGCGTTCAGTCTCTCTGAAATTTTTATGGAATCCTGTAATGAAAGCCATTTCTCCTCTCTTGTTTGTACGATTCTTTTTGTTTAGCAAATCGTCCCTATTCATTTTGGATATTATTTCTCTAGTTTTGTATAATTTCTCTTTGTCGTATCCTTTTTCTACAAATCTGTCCAATAGGATTTCTGATTGTGTTAAAAAATCTTCGTGTTTATCACAATTCCGTCTCATTCTTATGAACTGGCCTTTAGGTATATTCCCTTTCCAATTGGGATGATGGCAACTATTAATAGGTATATATCCGTTTCTGTCTGTGCTCTTAAAAAAAAAGATAGCTCTGAACTTATTAAGGATTTAAAATCCATTCCCATCACAGACCAGTGCTTCCTAGCCACTATAGATGCGAATTCGCTATATACAAGCATCACCCAATCAGATGGCCTACGGGCAGTAAAAAAGGCATTACATCAACATAGTAAATTAAAACAAACACAGATAGAATATATTATTGAGGGATTAGAATTGGCAATGTCACACAATTTCTTTTGGCATAATAAAGAATACTATCTGCAAACAAAAGGTGTGGCTATGGGAGCCAAATATGCACCGAGTGTTGCTAATTTACTCATGGACTTACTAGAGGAAACGTGTGTCTACGGGCGACATATTCCAGAGTTGGTTTTTTACAAACGCTACATAGATGATATTGTAATTATTTGGAATGGCACTGAAGACACTTTAAAAGAATTTTTTGCAATACTTAATAATAATCCTTTTGGAATAAAGTTCACCGGCAACTGGAACCAAGAATCTATCAATTTTTTAGATTTGCAAATTTTTAAGGAGGAACATGTTTTAAAAAGTAGAACTTTTTTTAAGAGCACAGACAGAAACGGATATATACCTATTAATAGTTGCCATCATCCCAATTGGAAAGGGAATATACCTAAAGGCCAGTTCATAAGAATGAGACGGAATTGTGATAAACACGAAGATTTTTTAACACAATCAGAAATCCTATTGGACAGATTTGTAGAAAAAGGATACGACAAAGAGAAATTATACAAAACTAGAGAAATAATATCCAAAATGAATAGGGACGATTTGCTAAACAAAAAGAATCGTACAAACAAGAGAGGAGAAATGGCTTTCATTACAGGATTCCATAAAAATTTCAGAGAGACTGAACGCATCATCAAGAGATACTGGCCTATACTTAAATCCGACAGGACCCTTTCCAAATTGCTACCCAATAAACCTGCGTTTATATACAGAAAGGCACCTTCACTACGAAATCAATTGGTGCACAACGTGGTGGATCCACCTAAACCAGTGAAGATGTTCAAAGACCTTAAGGGGTTCATTAGGTGCAAAAGATGTTTGGCCTGTAAGACTAACCCAAAACAACCGAGGAAAATATTACAATTTAAATCGAGAACAACAGGGGAAAATTTCAATATTAATAAACTTATTACTTGCCAGACAGACCATGTTACATATTTGGTGGAATGTCCCTGCCGTTTACAATATGTGGGTAGGACCACCAGACCGTTATGTGTCAGAATTAGAGAGCATATTAAAAATATCCGTCTAGGTTTTCCTAAGCACAGCCTGTCTAGGCATTTTGCGGAGAAGCATAATAAGGACCCTAGAGGCCTCACTTTCTGTGGCATCGATTGTATATCCGCACATTGGCGAGGAGACAACAAAACAAGAAAGATCTCCAAAAATGAAACTTTATGGATCTATAGATTACATACACTACAGCCTAAAGGCCTAAATTTAGATATCGATTTAAATTGTTTTATTTCTAATTTTTAGTATTCATTTTTATCTGTGCAACTTGGGATTATTCAATACTTTTTAGATCTAGTTAACATTTGTGACATATTGGGACATGACACATACATGTGAGACGTCCTAGTGTAACTTCATTTAAATTATGCGTGCCATATGGAAATAAATTCCACATATGATTATTACATTTATTAGATTTAACACTAGATATTTGCAACACTTTTACCCCCATGCAGTTCCTATCCGCCTCTTAGTTAAACATTTTAATACATTTTAATATTCTTTTTAAAATATTTAATATATTTCTAAAATCATGTGAATTCAATATATTTATTTATTGACATTATTTCGTGTAGTTCTGCCCATGTCCACTAGATGTCTCCCAATTAATTTCCCCATCGTAAACACAGTTTAAAACTACATATACCCGTCTTCTACACTTCCCCCCCCCCCCGTTTTAATATTTTCACATTTTTTATATTCTTTACATTCATCTTCTTCCTATATATATATTTTTACATTTTTTATTTTTTATTTCTTATTTCTTTATATTTTATATTTTATTAACAGTTACTTTTATCGACATGTATTGATGTTTATATATAAACTTTCTTATGTATTCGAATACCGAATGTATATTACTTTTCCGGAAATATGTATATGCATGACCAGGAACCATTTTACACTGATTTTTATATATATCGCCTCGCTAAGAGTTTTTTAATATATTCGGACGGAGTCATTTCTGCTTTATACATAGTTTTTTCATTCTAGCAGGCGCCATGTTTACGTAGTCCGCCCGGACTGCACAACAAATCAGGAAGCTCTATCATGGTTGCCTGGTTACCGCATACATATTTAAGGGAAGCTTGCCGGACGTGACTTGACGCTGCTGATGACGTACAAGCTACGAAACGCGTACAGCGTGTCAAGTCATTTCCGGTAAACCTATATGGGAACGAGGCTTGGATCGCAAGCGCTCGGACAATACAGTCACGCTCGTTTTTTTCCTGTTTAATGTGAGTACCTTTTCAAATTTCTGCTCAATAAAGCATATCGCGGAATTACACTATGTCCACCATTTATTTTCTGGTTTAAATATCGGGAGTGGAGCTGAGTGGATCCCTCGGAATATACCTAGGCAGGAAGGCACACAGGGGACCATCCTAGGGTACATCCATACCAGGACCAGCCTGATCCTCGGCACACGCCCTCCACCCAGGGATAGGAGGATACCGCTAGGTTGCCAGACCCATAAATACACCCGCTCTATACCCCTGTGTGGGGTGGGTGTCTCTGGTAAGTGTGCAATTTTATCAAAGGAATCCCAGCACCTTACCACCCACCACGGGGTCACCTTTCCACCTGAGTGTCGGTTTGTTCCGAGTGTTGTCACTTTTATTGCTTTTGAAGTCACCGCACATGAAATAGACTTTTCTACTGGATCTTTCTTATTGGACATTGCAAGCTGTATTTTTTTAAAATAATAACTCCTTTCTACTGTTGCTCTGTGGGCACTTTTTTATTCCCCATACCAACACGTGGTATTAGTGGAATAGCTCACTTTATATAGTATTATATTTTATACTTTTTAGCACATTATATATTTTTTAGCACATCAATATTGCATGTTAAATATTATTTATTGCTCATACATCATTGCACCAGTCACTTTCTAATCTTTCTGCAGGCACTTTATACCTTGCACTTGCACTTAATTGAAGTTTTTATGAAATATATTATTGTTTGAATATTACACATTATTGCTTTTAGTTTAAGGCACTTTGCAGCACAGCTTTTTATTATATCTAAATTATATAGGCAGCGCCATCACCCCTATTCCTTTTATATCCAGTGTATAGTCTCCGGACTATCATCCAGGGAGGCTGCAGCCTATTTTTATATATATATATATATTTCATACATTTACTACATATTTTTTATTTATTTATACACACATTTTTTTCACTTAATTATTCACTTATCTATCCACTTAATCCATAGCGCGGAAGTTCTCATTTTTCTTAAGTAGACTTTGCTGTTGGCTCTCCTAGCAACAGGAGCCTCATGCATATCTGCCCTGCAAATGTTAGCACAGTAGGACATGGCTGAGCACTAGTAGGCATATTCTCCAATATTGATATGCTCTGAGACTTGGTTAAGAGTGAACAGATGGATCATTCAGCTAGGTGGAAGGGGAGTGACCAACTCACTAGCAAAATAGTGGGTGACTCTGTAAGGTATTAAGCTGCATCTAAAGCCTAGTACACACGGGCTGAGTGTTGGGCAGTTTAACAGAAACCGGCCGACATTCGGCCCGTGCTTACTTCAACCTGTCCAACAGAAGCTAGCCGGTATCTGTCAAACGGGCATGTTGAAAAACTGGCATCCGATCAGCTCTGGCAGCCAATTGCTATGAGTGTTGACCAGTGTGTTCTGGTGGGGGCGCAGCATGGTACTGATTGGCACCACTGCTCATTAGCAAAAATGAATGCGTGGTGTTAATGGATTGTGGGAACTTGCATGATCCTGCAATGCAGGGGGGGGAAAAAAATGTGCAATTAGGCCTGCAAAGCATTGTACCTGCAAGCAGTGGATCGTGATAAGTTTAGTCAGGATCCTGCAGACCTAATCCTCCGCTTTCTGTCTACACCTCTGTTTGGACTTTCATTTAGAAACCTGGAGGACTTATGAATAGACTACAAGCGTGCTGATTGGCGCACTTGTAGGCCTCTGAGAACTATAGGCTGGGTGTAACATGTCTTAAGTGTGACCTTGGCCTAATTATGGATGGCTTTTCCCCTTATAGCCTCCTTTTTTTTTTTTCTGGCAGTCTGTTATCCGTTACAAATGTTGGTTGGTATTTATACAGTAATGTGATAAAGGCATTTATCACTTATAGGAAAGGTGTTTCCTTGGAGTGTATAAAAAAAAAAAAAAAAAAAAAAAAAAAAAAAATCTGCTAAAGTTTTTCAGAAGCTGGATTCTGTGGGCAAATTGTCTTTCTGGTTTTGCTTTAATGTGGTTGTAAAGTCAGGTTTATTTAACTTAATGCATTCTATGCATTAAGATACAAAATTCCTTCTGTGTGCAACAGACCCCCCCCCCCCCCATACCTGCACCCCCCTCTCGATCCAGAGATATCCACGAATGCCTCCGTTGTCTGGTACTCTCCCTCCTGATTGGCTGAGATGGCAGCACTAGCATTGGCTCCCGCTGCTGTCACTCAGTCAGCCAATGAAAAGAGGGACAGGGCCAAACTGCGATTTCCCTGTCTGAATGGATACACGGAGCTGCGGTTCAGCTTGGGTGCCCCCATAGCAAACTGCTTGCTGTGGGGGCACTCAACAGGAGAGAGGGGCCAGGAGCTCCAGCCAGGGACCCAAGAAGAGGATCCAGGATGCCCTGTGCAAAACTGCACAGAGCAGGTAAGTTTAACATGTTTGTTATTTTAATATAAAAAAATATAATTTACAATTACTTTAATAAAAGCAATAAATATATTTCACATATACAGTAAGTTGAAGAGAGAAGTTCTATCAAGATAAAGACCATTGAGAGAATTAGTGCTGGCATTTAAAGCCCACCTGAGGGGGAAAATTTTTTTTTTAACCCTAACCCCCACAGTCGTGTCCTACTGAAGGAAGAAGAAAGAGGTCATCCTCAATGCCGCCCATTAGTGCAGGCCTGCAATGGTTAGTGGCAACCTCAGCCTGGACTCCAACCAGGCCAATGTACCAACGTTTTTAGCTCTGCCGCCCCCCCCCCCCCCCCCCCGGAGCCTAATCAGGGTGGTGGAGATCCCATGCATGTAGGGAGCATTTAAACCTATACGTAATCACTCGGTTATGAAAAGGACTGGCAGGTGTGTGCAAACACTGGTTCTTGTGTTCTTGCACACACCTGGCAGTCCTTTTCATAATTGAGTGATTGCTGATGATTAAATATTCCCTACACGCATGGGATCTCCATCTCCATAATAATCGGAGGACTGGAGCAAAACACGTTGGGTGTGGCCTGGTTGGAGTCCAGGCTGAGGTTGCCACACTCATCACCATTGCAGGACTGCATGGATGTGCGACATTGGGGAATTACCGTTTTCTTCTTCCTTGAGCTATAGTTTAGAGCCAGGACAGGCTCTGGCTCTTGCCAGCACTCCCTGCAGCAGAGACAGAGGAATCCACACACCCCATAACAGAATGAGCCTGAGCTGCACACTAATATGCTATACCATGGGCCAAAAAAAAGCCACTCCCAACAGTTAAGCGTGCAATTTTCTAAAGACTGGAGAAGGGAGTGTGAGGATGCCTAAAGAGGTGTCTTAAAGTGACCCTAAACCCACTCATTTTGGTTTCCCAAAACCGTTCTTTTCAAGGCAAGGCAGGGGTTTAGTTCTGCTTTAGCAATGTACTTGGGGCAGTTGGTTTATTTTGTGACTTACGTGGATTATTTGCTTGGAGCAAGTACTTGTCTAGGATGGATGAAGATGACTCTTCCGAGCTTAAATTTATTAAATGGGCACTATTTAAGTGTTCTTTAGCCTATTTGTTTCCCATTTAATTATGTAACTATGTGCACTCTGATTAAGGTTTTTGCTACTTTAGACTGAGAGAATGACTACACTAAACCTTTTTAAAATAACTTGATAGCAAACTTATCCACTATTCGAATGTTATTCAATCTCTGTTAAACTATTTGGTTTGTGCTTTAAACTTATTGGTCCTTTTTTTGGCAGTCATCAATACATATGTAGATGTACTGTAACCGACACCAGACTCCAGGCTGCTCTAGGTATGAAGTCGTCTAATTGGGTTAACATTTGGCCTTCATGTGAATCCTGATCAGACTAGTTCAGTAGACCAAGGAGGCATTGAGGAAAAATACCTTATTAAAGCCTGTTTTTACACAGGCATCAGCTTGTAAAAGTTCTGTTTTGAACAGCAAGCTTTTATGAAGCATTACAGAACTTTCTGCAAGCTTTGTTGAAGCTTTTAAAGTGGCTGTTGGCTGCAGTTTGTAAATACCGTTTCTTAAAGCAGTGCTGATTGCCACTTTATACAAGCTGCTAGCAGGCTTAAGCACGACTGTTAGCAGCTTGTTTTAAAGTGACAATCAGCAGCTTGTTTTAAAGTGACCATCAGCACTCCCATTTGGATTTGTGTACAGTATTACCAAACAGGAGCTGAAGAAACATTTTAAAGGCTTAGTGAAAGCTGCTTTGCGAAAAGCTTCAGAACAGCTTGCTATTCACACTGCACTTTGGCCACTTTCCCCAGGGCTTCAGCTTGTATAACACTATATGTTAGCCTTGTGGTGTACGCTACACCACAGGCTTTTTTCTTAATGTTTTTTCAGTTACAATCAGCTTTTACAGGAGATTTATCTAAATTCTTAACTGGTTTATTTGAACTCCTTCACTAGCCTGCAGGCTGAGGAAATGACGGTATTTTACCTTCAGTGATATTCCTTTGTGCAAGGTTATAAACTAAGGTGCTTGTCCTTCTCTGCTCCATCCTTGGAGCCTGGATATTGTCAAACATCGATACTTGGGCCCCGGCCTCCATGAGGCCATTGTGTCTCGAAAGCTTGTGAACTTCCCTGCTACTTCACAAATTGGAGAACTGTGGACTGAGTTGACCGTGCCCCTGCTATGAGCCAACTGTATCTGGAAGAAAGCTTGAGGACATTTCTCTCCAAAATGAGATGTTTGGTGGATTGTGTGCTGTTAAAGCGGAAGTGAACTCTCCCCCTCTGCTGCTTAACAAGCCAGTATGTAAAAGTATTTGAATGCATTCTGCATTATTTCAGCCCCATCGCATGTTCCTTACTTTATTCCAGGTGTGTTTAACAACTTGTGCTTCCTGTGATAAGCCAGTTCTTATCTTAACTACTGTCTTCCGAGTCCTTAGTGCAATCTACTTCCGTCCTTTTCAGTTGGTCTCTTCTGCAATCTCGCACTTGGGATGTTTCGTGTATGAAACTAGTCTCACGATATCTTGACACCCTGCCACAGGAAGCTGATATGACACACGGCACACTTCTTGGGCTGGCCATACATGTTCAATTTTCTTGTACAATTTTCTGTTAGATTTACCACAAACCACATATGAGGTCAAAGATAACACTTCCACTCCTTTGTACTACATAGTTGAAGGTAAATTTCAAGAAAATTGTATAATGTGTGGCCAGCCTTAATGAAAAGTGCATGCTGTGAATCAGGGGATAAATGGGCCGGTGCTATCACTACAAAGAACGAGAGATTACAAGCCAATGGAGCAAATAAGGGGACATCAACCTACAGCAAATAGCCGTGCTTTTAATGATCTGTGTGGTCCTGAACGCAGATTCATTGGCAGTTCTGCTCACCAGTTTGAGAGTTGTTTCTCTAGGTGTCAATTGATTAGTAGATTACTACTGTGTACTATGACTGAGTCAACCGTTATAGGGGGTCTGTAGCTATCCATGATCCTAGAACATGGATGGCATATTTCACCAATACACCACCTCCCCTTTTTTTTTTTTTTTTCTTTTTGCTCTCCAAAAGTCACTTTACGTAGCATGATGCAAATCACACTATGCTGCTGCAAGGTCTTGGAACCTTGTAATAATAATCCTTCATTAAGTCTGGTGTGAACTTGAGTGAGAGAATTTCAGACTTTTGTAAGAAGACAATGCTGGGGAGAGGCAAACGCCTTTACAGGTATTACAGCATAACAAATAGGTTGAGGATCGAGGAACATCCCTTTTGAATTATATTTACACTGTTCATTCACCTTGTTCAGTCATTCTAGGAAATTGTGTGATCATCTTTAAAATGGTATGTTTGACCCATTAGCAGTCAAAATTATAAGGGCTCATTGAGTTGTTTTTTTTTTTTTTTTTGACTGATTTATTTTGCACTGAAATCAAAGGAAAGAATCAAAATCTGCTTCAGATCACATTGCAATATACTTTGCATCAGTGCAATTGAGCTTTCATACACGTTTTCCACATTCTGTGAAAGATGCATCTCCCAGAAATAAGTTAATACATGTGGCAGATGATTATAGTAATTACATCTCCATTTATGTGTACAAGTAGAAAGGTGTCCATCTCCCCTTATCAGAGTAGATATTGATTGGGAAGGAGGCAGTTATTTGCATTCCACATATGAGACTATTTAAAATGTAATGCAGGCTTGGATAACCTATTTAAGAGTAGTTTTATTGACAGAGCAAATCTATTCAGATGTAGATATGATTGCTGCATATTTTCTTTAGATGATGGCTGGGGATCAGGGTACTGAACACCAATAGTTTTCCATATCTTTCTGAGCACAATTCAAACAAGTCCACCCCCCAGAATGATCAGCAATGGATTTCTCTAAAGGATAGGTCCAACCTAATACTAAAATCCCTGCATCTATAGACCTCCACGATCTTACACTAACCTATCTAGCCCTGTAAAGAGGAAATCTGTATATCTTTTTGAAGCCGATCCGACCCAATCCCACGCTGAGCTGTCAGCCGTGGCTTCGCTGTGGAGGCAGGTGCAGAAGACACAGCCAACAGAAGCCCCATAGTAAGTCTATGGGTGATGTCACATCCCATTAATAAAAAAGATTCTGGTCGGATCGGCTTCAAAAAAGGTATGTATACCGATTTTTCTTCTTTACAGGGCTAGATACGTTAGTGTTAGAACGTGGAGATCTATAGATGCAGTGATTTTAGTTTTAGGGTGGACTTATCGTTTAATGGTACAGATGTGGCTAACAGGCATTCAGGAGGTAATACTGTTGCCTCCTGGATGCCTTTTTGTTTTGTTTTTTTTCCTCTAGTTTTGACCACTGAACGGATTGTTTGAACAAAAAGGCTACACTTGAGGTATTCCATTCAAACGGCAAGTGTAAACTAAGCCCACAGCTTTGAAAATGAAAAGCTTATTGTCCTGTACCGCTGCTCCAGTTTTGGTAAATTCTTCTCCTCAAATGGGATCAAGGAGAAGTATAGCCAAAGCGTTTTTGGCTATACTTCTCCTTTTGAATCCCAGGATTGCAGTAAGTTGTGCACTCTTGTGAACCATTTTCAGCAGACAGCGAGCTGAACTCAGACCCAGTCCAGGCTCTGAGATCCTGAAATATGGTCAGGACCCACCCAGAAGCCTGGACTGTCAGCTGTCTCAGCCTCTTGACGAGCCACTGAGATCTGTAGCCAGCCCCTCCTGTCCCTTTCACAGCCCAGCCTCCAGTGAGTGCTGGAGGGGCAGAGCTGAGAGCTGGTGATTGACAGCCATCGGCTCTCTGCAGGCTGAGGACTGAGAGCTGAGCGAATGAGGTTTGATCATTTCTCGGTCTTGGAGATCTGGGATCAGTGCTGCAGCTATTTAGATAAGTATTCTCTTTTTTTTTTTTTTTTTTTTATTTATGCCATACTACTTTTAAATCGCACCCCGACAACACCAGGAAGATCAATAAGAGATGAAAACTAGTCACATGACCGAAATGAAGATCTTGTGCTAAAGCTTTTTAAATCGAGACTGTCATGTTTACAGACTTTGTAATATGACTGAATTAATGAACACATTCTTTAATCTGTAAAAGTAAAACCACAATGTAAAATCTGCATATTTGCCCCTGAAATATGTACAGTGCCTTGAAAATTTTTGTACCCCTTGAAATTTTCCACATTTTGTCATGTTACAACCCAAAACCTAAATGTATTTTATTGGGATTTTATGGGATAGACCAACACAAAGTGACACATTTATATGAAGTGGAAGGAAAATGGTAAATGGTTTTCAAATTTTTTTACAACTATCTGAAAAATTTGTAATCATTACGTCGTAGAACCACCTTTCGCTGCATTTACAGTTGCAAGTCTTTTTGGGAATGTCTATACCAGCTTTGCACATCTGGAGACATTTCTGCCCATTCTTTGCAAAATAGTTCAAGCTCTGTCAGATTGGATAGAGAGCGTCTGAACAGCAATTTTCAAGTCAGAGATGCAGACTAGAATACTGCAATCACTGAGCAGCAAATGAGATGTATTTCAGTTTTCTTGCAAACCTGGCCTGTTAGTGTGCCCTGAGGACCGGAGTTGAGAAACACTGGTTTAGAATTCCTTACCTGGACGATCTACTGAACTTTGGTCTGTCAGTGGACCAGGTGAGATCAAACACCCAGAAGGGGTTAACAGTCCTACAGACTGACTGTTTGGTCAGCATTGAAAAGTCATCCCTCGAGCCGGCCCAGGTTCAGACCTATTTAGGGTACTGGATAGACTCACGGGTACAAAGTCTTTTCCGTCCAAGGGAAAATGTGGAAAAGGTAGTCTCTTTGGTAAGAGGGCTAATGGTCACCCCCCTCGTGCTCCAGGAGAGAGATCCTGAGAGTTTTGGGGCTCATGTCAGCCAGCAGTAATTTGGGCGCAGTTACACTCCTTCCATAAAGGCTGGATTTGTGGAGTGCACAAGGATTTGTTGTCCTGTGGACCGATTCTCCCACCTGAGCTGTGGATCTCTGCAGCTCCTCCAGAGTTACCATGGACCTCTTGGCTGCTTCTCAGATTTAATGCTTTCCTTGCCCGGTCTGTCA
This sequence comes from Pelophylax lessonae, assembly GCF_965119305.1. Lineage (NCBI taxonomy): Eukaryota > Metazoa > Chordata > Amphibia > Anura > Ranidae > Pelophylax > Pelophylax lessonae. The sequence continues at coordinate 201,930,789 of NC_138768.1, forward strand.
GTTTAGGTGGACAGCCATGTCTTGGTAGGTTTGCAGTTGTGCCATACTCTTCCCATTTTTGGATGATGCATTGAACAGTGCTCAGTGTGATGTTCAAAGCTTGGGATATTTTTTTTTTATAACCTAACCCTGCTTTAAACTTCTCCACATCTTTTATCCCTGACCTGTCTGGTGTGTTCCTTGGCCCTCATGATGCTGTTCACTAAGGTTCTTAAACAAACCCCTGAGATTAAATTACACACAGATGGACTCTATTTACTAATTAGGTGACTTCGGAAGGCAATTGGTTCAACTATATTTTATTTAGGGGTATCAGAGTAAAGGGTGGCTGAATACAAATGTGCCACACTTTCAAATATTTATTTGAAAAAAACATTTGAATACCATTTATCATTTTCCTTCCACTTCACAATTATGTGCCACTTTGTGTTGGTCTATCACATAAAATCAACCAATACATTTAAGTTTTCGGTTGTAACATGACAAAATGTGGAAAATTTCAAGAAGTATGAATACTTTTTCAAGGCACTGTAGGAATCAACAGAATAAAAAAAACACACACAAGATGTGCTCAAGGCATATCTGCATTTGTTTTCTCTTGAAGATGTATACTAGCAATGTGGACAATCCTGAATGTCTTGCATTGAATGATTACTTTGCTAGCCTGAGTAAGCATTTCCTAGTGACTTCAAACCAGATCAGTACTGATATGTAGGCAAAATGTTACTTGTAAAAGATGTGGGTGCAGTCGCAATAGATTTTCTTCCTTCTCCACCCATACAAACCATTTTCAAAACGACGTCTGTTTGAGAATCTCACAATCTGACATGAGTTACACTTTTGAAAATCTCCTATTCCATGTGGTTACTGCTTACTAGACAAATTCAATAAGGAGTGTTCATTCTTAGGCCTCATGCACACTAGACGTTATCAAAGTGTCAGTAGAAAGCTGTAGCTGTATGAGTTTTTCTGCTTTTTTTGCAGTAGCTTTTCAGCTGTAGTGTGTTAGTTTTAACAAAAAAAAAAAAAAAAAAACATGCTCCCACAAAAGCTTATGGCTCAAAAACGTTAAATGCCAAATTGCTGCGTTTGTAAGCTTTTATCAGAGCGTTTTTACAGCTGAAAAACTCTTCTCAAAACCCATTTAGTTCTGGATTTTTTTTTTTTTTTACAGAAAGAAAACGCCCCTGCCAAAAACCAACAAAACTAACAGCCTATGTGTGCATGGACCCATAGGATAACATGCTGGGGAGTTTATTGGCTGCAGAAAAAAACATCTTATGCCAAAAATGGCAGCTATAAAAACATCCAGTGTGCATGAGGCCTTAACCACTTAAACCCCGGAAGATTTTACCCCCTTCCTGACCAGGGCCTATTTTGCACTGCGTGACTTTAATGGACAATAGCGTGGTCGTGCGATGCTGTACCTAAACGAATTTGACGTTTTTTTTTTTTTTGCGCGCTATAAACAAAAAAGAGCGTAAATTTTGTAAAAATATTTACAAAATTCCTAAAAAAAAAAATGTAAATCAAAATTTAGCATTTTAGGCCAATTTGTTTTATGCTACAGATGTTTGGTAAAAAGCGTATTTTGATTGGTTTGCGCAAAAGTTATTGCGTTTACTAAGGAAAAGATTTTTGTCATTTTTGTTGTTTTTTTAACGAGTAATGGCGGCGATCTGCGATTTCTTTTTTTTTTTTTTTTTTGTTTTTTGTTTTTTGTTTTTTGTTTTTTGTTTGCGGGACTGCGACAATGCGGCAGACAGATCGGACCCTTGACTGACATTTTTGACACTTTTGGGGTTACCAGTGACATTACTGCAGTATCAGTGCTATACATATGCATTGTTACTGTAAAAATGACACTGGCAGTGAAGGGGATAACTTTTGAGAGGGAGGGGTTAAGTGTGTCCCTAGGGGCGTGCTTCTAACTGTGATTGGATGTGGCTTGAGGTGTAAGAACAGAGATCAACTGTCCTACATAGCAGAACCGTATGATCTCCATTAGGGATGCACCGAAATGAAAATTTTGGGCCGAAACCGAAAATTCAGGATGCCCTTGGCCGAAAACCGAAACCGAAACATGACTTTTTTTTTTTTTTTTTTCCCCAAATGATTTTAAATAAGTTCTTTCTATCAATATCACTGACATTGACACTGACTGACACTAACTGACACTCACTGACTGACTAACTGACACTGACACTAACTGACACTCACTGACTAACTGACACTCACTGACTAACTGACACTGACTGACTGACACTCACTGACTGACTGACACTCACTGACTGACTGACACTCACTGACTGACTGACACTCACTGACTGACACTCACTGACTGACACTCACTGACTGACACTCACTGACTGACACTCACTGACTGACACTCACTGACTGACACTCACTGACTGACAGATTCACGGTCACTGACTGACTCACTCACTGACTGACTCACTGACTGACTGACTCACTCACTGACTGACTCACTCACTGACTGACACTGATTCACTGACTGACACACTGACACTCACTGACTGACTGATTCACTGTCACTGACTGACTCACTGACTGACACACTGACACTCACTGACTGACACTGACTCACTGACACTCACTGACTGACACTGACTCACTGACACTTACTCACTCACTCACTGACACTCACTGACACTCACTGACACTCACTGACACTCACTGACACTCACTGACACTCACTGACACTCACTGACACTCACTGACACTCACTGACTGACACTGACTGACACTGACACTCACTGACACTCACTGACTGACACTGACTCACTGACACTGACACTCACTGACTGACACTTACTCACTGACACTGACTGACACTTACTCACTGACACTGACTGACACTTACTCACTGACACTGACTGACACTTACTCACTGACACTTACACTTACTCACTGACACTGACACTTACACTTACTCACTGACACTGACACTTACACTTACTCACTGACACTGACACTTACACTTACTCACTGACACTGACTGACTGACACTTACTGACACTGACACTTACTGACACTGACACTTACTGACTGACACTTACTGACTGACACTTACTGACTGACACTTACTGACTGACACTTACTGACTGACACTGACTGACTGACACTGACTGACTGACTGACACTGACTGACTGACACTGACTGACTGACACTGACTGACTGACTGACACTGACTGACTGACACTGACTGACTGACACTGACTGACTGACACTGACTGACTGACTGACACTGACTGACTGACACTGACTGACTGACTGACACTGACTGACTGACTGACTGACTGACACTTACTCACTGACACTGACTGACTGACACTTACTCACTGACACTTACTCACTGACACGACTGACTGACACGACTGACTGACACTTACTCACTGACACTGACTGACTGACACTTACTCACTGACACTTACTCACTGACACGACTGACTGACACTTACTCACTGACACTTACTCACTGACACGACTGACTGACACTTACTCACTGACACGACTGACTGACACTTACTCACTGACACGACTGACTGACACTTACTCACTGACACTGACTGCCTCGCGTGCTGCAGTTAGAAGGGGTTGAGCACTAGGCTGTGATTATAAATTTAATCCGTTCTGACTTCCGACACAGGATGCAGGAGAAAAGGGGAGAAACTTTTTTTTTTTTTTCTTACAGCACACATCGACATTACCTTCCTCCTCAGCGAACAGGGAAGGGAGGAGGTGGGTGGAGTGATGCAGCGATTGGCACGGAGGAGGATGAGATCCTCCTACACTGTGCATTCTGGGTCCCTCTCCCCCGGGACGTCACTGTAAATCACAATGAAGCGCCCGCCCGGCATCGGATCGTAGCGGAGAGCACAAATGACAGGGAAATTAATGGCTTTTTACACAGATCAGCGGCCATACATTTTTGGCATATTTAACCCCTTATCGGCCGAAATGGAATAGTCTAATTTTCGGCCGAAAATATCGGTGGCCGAAATTTCGGTGCATCCCTAATCTCCATTCTTACACAGGATAGAATGACAGGCGGCTGTGTTAACATTAGCCGCCTGCCTTTCTCCGGCTGTAACGGACAATCGCGAGTGCTTGGCGGTCATTGGGTCCGCCGGGCACACGCGGGGGGGGTCCGTGAGCGAGTGGGAGCGCGCCTCACAGGCTAGTGACGTAGTCCTACGTCGCTTTGCCTGTGAGGGGCTGACCGCCGCAGTAAAACTATTTACTGCGGCGGTCGGCAAGTGGTTAAAGCGAGTGGCCTTAAACGCTTTTTAACTTTGCCCTACAGGTAAGCTTTTAATAAGTCTTCAAATTCTATAAAGCAGGTCCCTTTTTATTAAATGGAGATCAACTCTGGCAGATGTCACTCGAGCATGTCCAGTTACCACTGCATTTGTGGCACGTTCTGTGCCATGATGGTGATGGAGTGAAATCTTCATGGCCCAGCCAGTCAAGTGGCTTGTGAGCCTGAGCTAGGAAGGAATACTGGAAAGATAGAAGTGACAGCTCAGTGCTGGAGCGTTTATCTGACAAATCGGTAATGTGCATACTAGCACATTATGGCATCAACCACCTGGGGCCTGTTAAGGGGAGGGGGGGATATTTAATACCACCCAAAGGGGTTGAAAAGTCAGAACATTTTTTTAGCTTAATGCATTCTATGCATTAAGCTAAAAAGCCTGTGTGAAGCTGCGCCTCTAATATTTACCTGAGCCCCCTCTATCCAGGTATGTTCACAAGTGCTTCAGCCCTCCAGACTGTCTCCTGATTGGCTGGGACACAGCAGCGGCGCCATTGGCTCTCGCTGCTGTCAAATTCAGCCAATCGGGAGAGGGGGCAGGGCTGAACGGCATGTCTAAATACTGGTACACGGAGCTGCAGCTCGGCTCAGGTGCCCCAATAGGAAGCGGCTTGCTGTAGGGGCACTCAACAGGAGGGAGGAGCCAGGAGCTCCAGCCAGGGACCCGAGAAGAGGAACCGGGCTGCTCTGTGCAAAACCAACTGCACAGAGCTGGTAAATATAACGTGTTTTAATTAAAAAAGAAAAAAAAAAAAGGCACTTTACATCACTTAAGTTCAACCAAACAGAATCCACTCTGCTAAATTCATGCCAGATGAACTTTTTCTTTTTTATATATGCATTGCCACCTTTTTAGAATTGATGCATTGGGGGAGATTTACTGAATCTGGTGCAGCTGTTCATAGTAACCAGTCTGCTTCAAAATTCAGCTTGTTCAATTTAAGCTTTGACCAGAAGCCCTTGTTGACATTGACTGTGGCTTTGAAATCGTGTGACTTAAAATCGCACAGTTTCATAGCCGCAAGCCAGGGAGACTTGGAAGATGTCTATGCAAGTCGCACCGGAAGTTGCCGATGATAGTGCAAGAACTACTTCAAATTTGTGTTCCTGCAAAGTCAGTGTCGCACTGATTTTAACAGTGCAAATGCTGGCAATAGGATGCGATTTTACCTGTCATGGCATATGTCGCTCCAATGTGAACAAGGGCTTAATGCCTAGTAGCTGACTGACTGGTTTGCTAGGCACAGCTGTGCCAGATTTTGTGCTCCCAGTTTAGTTAATCATCCTCATTTTGTCATTTGCTAAAAAAAAATTGGGTAGCTTACTTTTTTCTTTTTCTCCTAGGTCTCCCCTGTTTTTGTGCTTAGTGTAACTTCTGTCAAATTGGGCATGCATATTTCATGCCTACATTTCCATCCGTAGGGTGGCTGTTTCCCTGCGGGGCCCCTGTGGAGCAAAACCCTGCTTTGCCAAAGCTAACCTTACCTGCATGGTCCAGCCAAGACTGTGTACACACTGCTGCCGATGCTCCGTGTGCAGACTGCAGATGCCTGCCTTTAGAACTGGTCCCTTTTACTCGAAGGGCTTTGTTTGTGAGATGGGCACCAACAGGGATCATGGGAAATGTGAACATGAGGCTACATAGCCAAACATATACTTTACACTAAATGGAAAAAATATTGCAGTGAGGGCTTATTACCTTACATCCCTACTGCAGTTTAGGCCGTAACTGCTTACATAAAAGGTGCACAGGGCTTTGAATTGCTACTGCACATCTTCAAGCCATTCTAAACTCCCTGATGGAAGTCGTGTGACCTGTGAAGTGGCGCATAGGGTATAGCCTGGGTGATGTCAGACGCGGACCAGAAATGGTGTTGAGCAGTCCTGGCAGTTTTCTACTATGCGTGTGTTTTTATGATATGCTGGTCTGTTTGTATAAATGTAAGTGCGCTTTTAGAAAATAAATGCTTGGGGTTTTGAGAGCCGGTTCACACTGAGGCGACACGACTCCTTACTACTTCGGGGGCGACTTGTGCATTACCATGCACCACGACTTCGGAGCGACTTGCAGGGACTTCACATAATGGAAGTCTATGCAAGTCGCTCCGATGTCACCCTGAAGTAGCACAGGACCCTTTTTTTCTAAGTCGGAGCGACTTGTGTCGCTCCTATTAGAACGGGTCCTGTAGCGGTCAATGGACCGCGGGGGAGCGCGACTTGTCAGCCTGACAAGTGTGAACCGACTCTAACACGATGGAGGTTTTGTTTTGACATGCATGTAGCTAGCGATATTTAGATGCCATTCACAATGAAGTGTAGCGTTTTTGGAGCATTATTTTTAAAGTGTTTGCAGCTTGTTACAATCATTTTTTTTTTTTTTTTTTGAAGTGCATATCAGGTGTTTTTGCTTAGCCAATAGAAAGCACTATAGGGAGAAGAGGGAGAGTAAATAGGAGTGGAGAGCTGCTATCTGAGCAGAAAACGCTCAAGTCAGGCGTTTCTATTAAGGTCTATGGGACCGAAAATGTTTGTCTGCCAAAAAGAAGCTTGTGTACTTAAGTGACAGGCGTTTTGCTTTAGGTGATAGAACAATCATGTGAACAGGGGCTTTTAAAATTAATTGGATTTGGCTTGAACGTTTTTAGAGCTTCAAGGAGAAAAATCGCTCTGATGTGAAGGGTGCCTTAAACTGGCCTGGCAAGCGCTCTACAAGCCCTAAAGCAGGGGTCTCCAAACTATGGCCTTCCAGCTGTTGCAGAACCACACCCCATGAGGCATTATAAAGTTTAAATTCAGACATGACTAGGCATGATGGGACTTGTAGTTTCTGAACAACTGGAGGGCCATAGTTTGGAGATCCCTGCCCTAAACTAAACACACCCAAAAATCCTGTCATCTAAGTAGAGGAAGGAGATATCTGGTGTAAAGCAGCCCTGTGAAAGTATAATAGTGCTGTATGACCTTCCTATATACAGCATCTCAAAAAATTATATCAAATTTATATTTCAGTCATTAAATTCAAAAAGTGAAACACTTATTATAGATTCATTCCACACAGTGATATATTTCAAGCATTTCTTTTTAAAGTGGTCGTTAAGCCACTATCTGATCTTTTTACCATCCCCTCTGTTAGATTTCCTGTGTCCTAGTGCCTGTGCTAATATATAAATATATAATTCTGCATAAATGGTCTAGTGGCAAGGACAACCATTGTTCTCTGGAAAAAAGACACGAGAAGGAGGCAGCTATGGTCTGAACGGTGCAGGCAACGCTTCACCTACACTACATCTACTCTTCTTCCTTAGCTGCACAAAAAAAAAAAAAAACCCTGTTTGGAGCAGTTGTTGTGTGTGTTTTTTTTTTTTTTTTTTTTTCTTTTTTGTTTTTTTTTTGCAGGGCACACACTTCAGGGGCTTATAGGTAGGATAGGAGTATGTTACAACATATGTGGGACTTGTCATTAAGATGCAAATATTTTTACCCGAGAAATTCTGAGAAATCTTTTTTCTTCATTGAAGGGCACAGCTCCTGATATTCTTACCTATTGGGTTATAATGCCCCCCACAGGAGTAGGACCCTAGGCAGAAAAAAAGCCTGGCTATGCCTATGGGCAGACCCAGGAGATATTCTCCCTCTCTGCTATAGGTACTCAGGTTCTTCTTTCTTTCTTCTTTCTTCTTCTTTCTTCTTCTTTCTTCTTCTTTCTTCTTCTTTCTTCTTCTTTCTTCTTTCTTCTTCTTTCTTCTTTCTTCTTTCTTCTTTCTTCTTCTTTCTTCTTTCTTCTTCTTTCTTCTTTCTTCTTCTTTCTTCTTTCTTCTTCTTTCTTCTTTTCTTTTGATTTCTCCTGTGAGATCTACAATCAACTGCTGGACTGGGCGATGGACTGGATAATCTAAATCCAGTGGTCACCCCAGCCTGGCCAGTGAACACCTGCAGATGGGGACTGGCCTGCGAGTTAAACTCCTCGCGAGTTTGCATACAACAGGGTCTCAGCCTGAGTCGCAGCTTTCAGCCCCCGATTTAGATGGCGAGGGGTTCGGTCTGAAGCTGTGCCCATCCGGTTCCTGTTATGGTGAGTAGCAGCGGTGCCCTCCGGGTCCCAACCATCCATCGATGCACAGGCGGCAGTCCTGGAGTCCTTGGTGTCCCCGGTGGAGGTGGCTTTTGGGTGACGGGCTAGCAAAAAGCAACCCCTGTCTCATCAGATCCTGAATCTGATTAGGCAGCTGCTGATGTGGGTCACCCTGCTGGGTCTGCAACCACGCACCCAGAATGCTCTTGCATTGAGGATCATTCCTCCACGTCTGCAACCGCGCATGGAAAGGCGCTGGTGGAAGCACTTATTGTATCTGTGTGTTGAGACCTTGAAGATGGAGAACGCAGCTGCCACGGAGGCGCAGTTTCCCTTTGGCACTCAGAAGCCATCCAGAGCGACAAAGGGATTTCCTTTCCCCGCCTATTTTAACAGAATTGTCACTAAAGAGTGGGGACAACCAAAGCGTCCCTTTGGGGTCCCGAAGCGCCATACTAGGTGTTAGCCTTATAAGGAGTCCCTTATTAAGTGGATTGTTCTACCTGTGGGGGCCTGCAATATGTACACTCTGGCTGGTTCAGCACTGAGACCGGTATTCATCATTGCCCTGATGTTGCAAACTCTGATCAAATGGACTAAGCTTTTATGCTGCGACCTGGAGGGACAACCGCTCCCCCCCCCCCCCGCCTTTGCTGAACTGGCAGACCAGCTGGTCCAGGGGCTGCTGTTTCTGTGATGCCTCTCTGGATACGGCTTCCCTAGTGGTTTTGTTTTCGGCAGTGGTCCTTCGGCGTGTCTTTTTGCTCAAATGCTGGTCTGCGGACCAGACTTCTAAAAAGGCTTTGAATGATCTTCTCTTTCAAGGAGATCGCCTGTTTGGAGCTACCCTGGATGACTTCCCAAAAGGTCTCACTGTAGGGTGTGTGTGTGTGTAAGGGAGAAGAGTACCTTTCTTCCGCAGGCCACTAAGAGCCAGGAAACTCGTCGTAGACATGGGCCTTCCTTCTCGGCATAAGTTTTTTTTTTTTTTTTTTTTCCTCCTCCTTTTGTCCCTCAGGGTCGACTGACGAGGGCTAGAAGTCTTTCAGGGGCTGCCTCTAGAGGATCCAAATGAACCTGGTCTGGCAAACCTGGGCTTCTCCAAATGCGCAACAACGCTCTTTCAGCATAAAGGTGTGCCCTAACCTCTATCCGGGGTTGGGGGGACGTCTTCGCTGGTTTCCAGACCAATGGACTTCCCTGGTACAAGACAAGTGGGTCCTCAAAGTCATTCGGTCTGGTTACAAGATCGTGTTTCGCTCTTGTCCCCCCCCCGGCAAGGTTCTTTCAATTTGGGGCGGTACAAGACTTGTTGCTTCAAAGGGTGATAGTCCCGAGTTCGGAATGTTTTCAAGGTTTTTACTCAAAACGTGTTTACAGTTCCCAGGAGGAAGGCAAAGTGCGTCCAATCCTAGACTTCTAGGTGCAAACTGCTTTTTGCGGGTGCAGGAGTTCAGAATGGCGTTCATTCGCACGGTGGTGGCATCCCTGTGTCAGTGAGATTTCCTTGCTTCGAACGACATAAAGAATGCCTACCTTTACATCCCAATATGTGCCAGCCACCAGCACTTTCTCCGCTTTTCCATGGGAGAGGAGCATTATCATTTTGTGGCGTTACCCTTTGGTCTCCCCTCCACTCCTTCACAAGCGTTACCCTTTGGTCTCCTCTCCACTCCTTCACAAAAGTGTTAGCCCCGTCGCTAGCTTTGTTACGCCAACGGGGGATCGCGGTCCTGCGCTACTTTGGACACTTTCCTTCTGCGACTGGAGTCTCCTACTGTTCTGGTGGTAAACCTGGAGATCCCAATACAGACTCTGTGGGACTTCGGCTGGTTTCTGAGTTTTCAGAAGTCTGCGCTGGTTCCTTCCACAACGTTTGACTATCTGGGCTGACTCTGCTTTAGGCAGAGTGCTCCTTCCTCTGGACAAACTCCAGAAATTGCTGGCTGCAATTCTTCTCCTGCTGTCTGGCATCCCTCCGGACTTGCATGTGGATGCTGGGCCTGATGGTGTCCACCTTCCTGGTGGTTCCTTTTGCACGGGAGATCCTGGCCCCATGGGACAAGACTCCAGTCTCTGGACAAACAGATCGGGCTAAGTCGGTTAACTAAAGAGTCCCTGATGTGGTAACTTTGTTCTCGGCACTTCGGCTGGGCAAATCCTTCCTCCCCTTGTATTGGACAGTGGTCACGGCGGACTACCGATCAATGTCTTGGAACTCTGAGTGATCAGACTGTGCCTGGACCATTGGATGGATAGTTTTCAGGGTTATCCAGTGCACATTCAATCGGCCGTAGCTTATGTCAATCATCAAGGGGGCACAAAGTGTCCTGGCTGCTCTGGCAGGCGAATGACAGCTCCGTCTCCGCTCTTTGTGCACAGGGGGGGCTGTCAGATCCCCGCTCTTCTCTATGGGGAGATTGGATGAGAACGGACCGCCTGTCCGGATTTCACACAGGATCGTATAGCAGCGGGTGTCAGCGGTGATGTCTCCTCTGACATCCGCTGCTCCATAGGGCTGCATGGAAGCATCTGATCTGGTCCGCCTGAAAAACTGAGAATCGGATTGGAAAGCCCACGTGAAAGGGGCCTTATAGAACATTCTACTGCACTGGTGACAATGTTGGAAACTTTTTTTTTTTTTTTTTTTCAGTGTTTTATCGTTCAGAAAAAAGTAAACCCAGAGGTAATTAAATGCGACCAAAAGAAAGCTCCATTTTTGTGAACAAAATACTAAACATTTAGTTTGGGTAAAGTGTTGCATGACCGCGCAGTTGTCATTCAAAGTGCGACAGCACTGAAAGGTGAAAATTGGCCTATGCAGAAAGGGGGTAAAACTGCCCAGTATTGAGTTGGTTAAAGAGGGGGCCGGGAGATGCAAAGGACAGATGGAAAAGTGGACCTAGCGCAAACCTTAGCGAGCTCAGATTGAAGTAAAATTTGTGAATGATGGCAAAAGAATTGAACATGAACAGGGAAACAGTGCGGTAGATTCTAACGGAACATTTGGGAATGAGAATTTTCCACAAAGATGGTGCCTGTAATTTTGACAGAAGATAGGAAAGTATGTAGTCTTTGAATTTCATCCAATCTTTTGAAGAATGCAAAGGTTTTTGGTATGGTTATTACTGGTGATGAATCGTGGGGTTTGCAGTATGATCTGGAAACCGCCAAAGCATGCTGTGGAAAACAAAGACTTCGCTTCACACAAAAAAAGCCCATGTCTCATTCAAAACCATGCTGGTTTGGGTTTTTTTTTTATTACAAGTTCATAGATAATGGTACAAACCGTATTGTTGCTTAAAAATTATGAAAAGGTGACAATCTATTTCAGAACTCTGGCCTGACAAGTGGATTTTTGACTATAACCATTTGCCTGCACGTGATGGTTAAGTGTTTGAGTTCCTGGCCCAGAAATCATTCCTAAACTTGACCAACCACCTTATTCCACTGACTTGGCACCCTGTGACTTTTTTGATTGGTTTTCCAAAATTAAAAAATTCCTTAAGGACACATTTGATATTCTGGACATCGGGTGTGCCGCAACAAAGATAACCGCGCTGCGTTCTGGGGAAAATCTAGGAATGTTTCCATGCCAGTTTTCTAGAAAAGTAGTGCGTCTCTTCACAAGCAGACTACTTTGAATGTGACAACAGTTGCTAGTGTTTTTAGGTAAGCAAACCTTTTAAGTCCATTCCGGAAATTAAATGTAATGCTACTTTGATTTGATTTACGGTGCCATTATGTGGTGCGACTTTGGGGCCAAGCCACACTCTAAGTTGCAGGAACCTTTTCCAAAATTGCACTCGTACTGAGTTGCATTATTTAGAATGGGCACCATTTATAAAAAAACAATGATTTCCCTTGTCATGGGATTCTGTGTGACTCAAGTCACGCTAGTGTGAACCAGTCCTAAAAGCTGTAGTTGGCTCAAGCTCCCCATGACATTTTTTAATTTTCTTGACCGATAGGGGTGGATTTTTTTTTTTTTTTTTTTATGCATCCGGAGTCTGATCTGAGGTCTACATAGCAACACCAAACATGAATGTCTGTGTGCAGTGTTTTGAAAGTTTCTTTCATAACACGTTTAATGTTTGTTCCTAAATTTTACCACTCTATTTCTTAGTAATTGGGACCTAAATTAGATCTAAATTCCCAGCAGCAATTGGTGGTGGTAGTCATTATGGGCCATGTATAAGAATAAATATGTATGTAAATATGAAGTGGTGGCGCTGCTTATAAAGTGCAAATAGGTATATATAAATATATAAAATGAAAAAAATAATAAAATGTAGAAACACAGATGTGATTGAGGAATAAAAATATAAATATAAATGGTGGATATGTAAATAATACCACAATATAGTGAAAATCCAACATAAAATGGTATTGGGAATGAGTTAATAAGGAATATATGAAAAAATATAAAAAATATAATAATAAAATGAAGTAAAATATAAATAACCACCAGAGTGCGTAGTATAAAGTGCAAAGTACTACAATATATATATCTCTTAGTATATACCTAAAATAATAATATCAGCATGTGGCAATAAAATGGTAAGAAAATAACTTGAAATAATACATAGACAATAGTATAATATAAAAAAGTGTGCAAAAAGTGCAACAATAAAATTGGGTGTGCGGGAAACTTTTCCAAAAAAATGAATAAAGTGCGGGAAACTATTTTTACAAAGTGCAGCAAGAAGTGATGTGATCTAAATTCATGTGATAAATAGTCCGTATAATAATAAAGGTGCAAACAATATTATGGGCAAGCTCAATGTGCAAAGAAATATGAACTCCAAGGTAGAAATAAGAAATGGTATTAGATCAGATCAGCTGTTAAGATAAGTCCATATATAGATGGTTGTGCCCCGAGGAGTGGTGAATGGATAAGTATCCAGCGGTGACCCCCAAGGTGGGTGACTGGCGAGTGGCGGGGAAACCTCTAGTAGAAAAACCTACTCACCAGATGTACCCACCCCACACAGGGGTATAGGGCAGGTACTGTGGAAATATCCTGTTGGTCCTGGCTCTGGGTAGTAGTTCCCTTCCTGGGGGAGGTGTAGTATAGGGTCCGCAGGGATATCCTAAAGTGAGATCCTATCCGATAGTAGGATATCCAACGATCCGTGGGGTGAACTGATATGGCCACTCAAAGGTATGTGGATGGAGGGATCATATAAATGGAAAAGAACTCGATAGTGTAATACCGTTTTTAAGGTTTATTCCTTCCAGCAGTAACATAAAAATGGGTACTCACATAGATAAAATCAGTAAACAGCGAGGTAGTGGCGTCCCGGAACGCAATGCGTTCCAACTGGAGACCGGAACCGGAAGTGACGTGACGGCGCTGTACGCGTTTCGTCATGTGACGTCTTCTGCAGCTACATGACGAAACGCGTACAGCGCCGTCACGTCACTTCCGGTTCCGGTCTCCAGTTGGAACGCATTGCGTTCCGGGACGCCACTACCTCGCTGTTTACTGATTTTATCTATGTGAGTACCCATTTTTATGTTACTGCTGGAAGGAATAAACCTTAAAAACGGTATTACACTATCGAGTTCTTTTCCATTTATATGATCCCTCCATCCACATACCTTTGAGTGGCCATATCAGTTCACCCCACGGATCGTTGGATATCCTACTATCGGATAGGATCTCACTTTAGGATATCCCTGCGGACCCTATACTACACCTCCCCCAGGAAGGGAACTACTACCCAGAGCCAGGACCAACAGGATATTTCCACAGTACCTGCCCTATACCCCTGTGTGGGGTGGGTACATCTGGTGAGTAGGTTTTTCTACTAGAGGTTTCCCCGCCACTCGCCAGTCACCCACCTTGGGGGTCACCGCTGGATACTTATCCATTCACCACTCCTCGGGGCACAACCATCTATATATGGACTTATCTTAACAGCTGATCTGATCTAATACCATTTCTTATTTCTACCTTGGAGTTCATATTTCTTTGCACATTGAGCTTGCCCATAATATTGTTTGCACCTTTATTATTATACGGACTATTTATCACATGAATTTAGATCACATCACTTCTTGCTGCACTTTGTAAAAATAGTTTCCCGCACTTTATTCATTTTTTTGGAAAAGTTTCCCGCACACCCAATTTTATTGTTGCACTTTTTGCACACTTTTTTATATTATACTATTGTCTATGTATTATTATTTCAAGTTATTTTCTTACCATTTTATTGCCACATGCTGATATTATTATTTTAGGTATATACTAAGAGATATATATATTGTAGTACTTTGCACTTTATACTACGCACTCTGGTGGTTATTTATATTTTACTTCATTTTATTATTATATTTTTTATATTTTTTCATATATTCCTTATTAACTCATTCCCAATACCATTTTATGTTGGATTTTCACTATATTGTGGTATTATTTACATATCCACCATTTATATTTATATTTTTATTCCTCAATCACATCTGTGTTTCTACATTTTATTATTTTTTTCATTTTATATATTTATATATACCTATTTGCACTTTATAAGCAGCGCCACCACTTCATATTTACATACATATTTATATAGCCTTTTTTGGCTATATTTTAAGTGAGGCTGCAGCTTACTTGTGCACGCATTTAATTTATCCTCTGACATCCTTAGCGCGGATTTATTTATATTCTATGTATAAGAATAAAATATGTGCAAAAGTATTTTTGTAGAGGACTCCTTTTTATCAACACTTTCACAGAATTTTTTTTTCTCTTGTTTTGCCTTGTCAAAAGCAGGCCTATAAACGAATCTAAGGATAAAAAAATTGCTTGTATTTTCTAAAGTGAAGTTTTCTTTTTTTAAGGATATACAAAAAAGTGCTCAGTACTCCCAAATGACTGCCACAGCGCTGCTTATTATGCCAAGTCACTGTTCTATTAGCCTTGTTATCGTGTGTAATTAGATTACTACAACTCTTTGGTATGAAGTAACCACAACGCCTTAAGACTTTTCCTTGCGTAACATATTGAACTATACTACAATAACGGACTTTACGTCCTTTTATGTCATATTTGTTTGAACCATAAACGGATGCTATGAATGTTGGTGAGGTGGGTGGAAACCCGACCATGAAACGTACTCTGTTCTATGGAACCTTTTTTTCATTAAAGTATAACTAAAGGCAACACTTTTTTTTTTTTTTTTTTTTCTTTTCTTTAGTTTTGGATAGTGGGGAGGGATTGGAACACTTAGTTTTTATGTGCCACTAGAGATTCATCCTCTTTTTCCTGTTTACCATTTATTAAAAGTAAAAATATTCCAAATTTCAGGTTGTCCCCAGAAAAGTAAGAGGAGAAATCTTCCAAAAAGGCACTAGTTCGGGTAACCCAGGGGTCCCCAAGGAATTCCTTTAATTTGCAGAGATTTCCCCTCACTTTCTGTTTGGTTATAGAGCAGGAAATGAAGGGATATCTCCGAAATGGGACATAGATGGTGGGGAAAAAAAAAAAAAAAAATCTGACAAGTTTACTACCCCTTCCTTACCTACCCACCCCTTAATGGGAAAAATAGTTTTGCCTATAGTTCTACTTTAACAATATGCCAGGGGAAACTCATGAAATGACTTTGTAAAGCACTAAAATGGCAATGGACTCCTTTTTTTTGGCTGCATTCGCACCAGTGAGCTGTGGTTTGGGCGCAGCAAGATTGTATTTACAGTTCCCATGTGGTTTTAGATACGATCCCATTGATGACTTTTAGACCGTGCCTAAGCCGCAGCTCACTGGTGTGCACCTGGCCATACGCGAAACAATTAGATAAACAAAACTATGTACCGTAATAAGGAAAAACATTAAGATGGTAGATCTAAAGTTGATTGTACAATTTTTAGCTCTACCATCAGATTGTATGCCCAGCTTAAATACTGATACACACTATTTGTTTGTTTTTTTTCGGTTCAATCCAGTAGTTCGAGCGAAAAATAGACTGCTGCAGACAGTCGCTGCACTAACGATCCGACGTTAGTACATCGATTTCCCCCCCCCCCCCCCTCCAAAACATTCCATTTAGCGTTCTCAGCCATTGGCTGGGAGACGGTCGGCCGCTTCTGTCTGGCTGGCATACATATGGGCTGAATGTCGGGTGTCTTATATTGAACCAGCCGATGGCCGGCATTCGGCCCGTGTGTGATTAAAATAGTTGCTGGGTTACTGCACAACATTCACTTTGCACTGCTTTTTTTATAGAAGCCAAAAGGGTTTTATTTAACACTACAAAATGCAGGATATCATTTTCTCCATCACGACCAAGCAGAAGGAATATTTGCTGGTTTGGAGCAGACGAATCAATATGATTTCTATTTGCTTTTTGATACAGCACATTGTTCCTGACCTATTGGTATTAATCATCAATAATTTAGGCCTCATGCACTCTGGACATTAAAAAAAGTCCAGTAGCTTTAGCTGTAGAATGCCAGGATAAAAAAAGCGAGTTTTGCGGCTTATTTGCATACATTCTTTATTTTTTCTGCAAAACTATATTCCCACAAAAGCTTTACGGCTCACTCTCGTAGAATAGCCGCGTTTTTTTCAGGGCAAAAACTTGTTATCTGGAACCCCCTGCCATTTGCTCCCCCCCCCCCCAATCTTTCCTTAGTGTCCTCCCACCTCACATAAGTGTCCAGGGCAGCTCCCCCCCCCAGTCATGAACCTGCAGCCAGTAAAGGAGCATGATGGGGGCTATCCTCCATGCTGTAGATTACAATCGTAAACGTTTTTTTGGAGACAAACCGAGCCGATAGGATTCCCTTCCCATGCTCTTCGGATTGTCAACTGTTTAGACTTTACAAAGTGTATGTGTATTGTAATATGAACATTTTCTATATCTGCACAAAATGTCCGTGTGTTTTGTTTTTGGTCAGAACATAGTGTAGCTGTATTAGAAGTGTATAGCACACCTGGCTATATTGTACTAGACCTACTCTTGTAAAAGTTCTGAGTTGAGTGCATCATGGGTTCAATTTGTACTCTGGACCTACCTCTGTATGCCAGACAGCATTTTTGTCAGGTGATTTGCAAACACGTGAGGCTATTGGGGAAAAAAAGGCATTGAGATCTTGTGAGTCATTTACTGTACGGCAACTTCCTCTTATGTCATCTCTTGTGGATATAGCTGACAGACAGACATCAGGTACTTCATTGCTGCATTTCTGTAAGGCGAGCCAAGCTGAAGGTAAGGCAGCAGCTGCTGCTTCGTGTATTCTGATGATCTTTCTATTTAGCACCAACAGTCAGGGAACTTCTTTTTTTTACTGTTAAGTGGAAGCAACACTGAGCTTCTTGTGTATGCTTTTCTTAGATGTGCAAAGCTTTTCGTCTCCTAATTCTTCCACTTGTGATCCTAACTAGACAGTACATACATCTTGTTAGCTGAATCTAAACGTGTCTTGCTTTAGAAGCAAAAACAAAATTGATTTCTCAAGTGCAGTTTTACAGATTGTTAACCTTTTTCCATACTAGCGTTTTTTGTTTGGTTCAGGTTTACTTTAGAACAGGTGTTGTATGTTGAACTTGGTGTAGGGGTTGGTTTTCAATTTTGTATGGAATTTATTTTTTTTTTGGATGGCTGGATGTTGTAATGAAGTGGTTGTCCGTAGGTGAAAAAACTTCTGAAAGCCTTTAAATTTGTACTTGAGTGTACAGCTGTTCCCTGGAGCATATCAACCATCCGTACTCCAACCACTGCTGTCCATGCTGCAGATGTGGTGCAATTGTAATGGACTGCCACCAACAGCCGGTGGGTACATACTGAATTACCTTGTATCAAAAAGTTGACAATATTGTCTTATTGGTTGTTTGTAGCCCCTTTTTTTTTTTTTTTTTTTTTTTTTTTTTTTTTTTTTGGAGGTTTGCATTGCATCTGCACCTAAAGTGTCAGTTACAGCTATTCTATAAACTAAAGTATGCAGATTCTAGAGTCGGGTAGTGCTATAATGGAAGGCTACTATTAATGCTGCTAATGGTAAGGCTCCATTTCAAAGATAAGATCGAAGAACATTATACTGTGGATAAGGGTTCAATAGTGTAGTGTTGGTCTTCTGATGGGATATGCATAGCACACAACGTACTTACTGGCAAACGATTCTGGTCTTTAAGACCAGTGGTTCTTGAGCAATGGGTATATGGGTTCCAATGGTATAGTTTACACCAGGGCAGTGTGTTCAGTGTTTTTCAGTTCCAGAAAAAAAAGTCCATGCTTCACTTTTTTCCCCCTGCATCAAAGCACCGGACACCAGTACAGTGGAAAGGGAAAAAAATGCATTTGCCTTTTAATCAACCACCTTGTCCTTGGCAACAGAAAGGGGACTGATTTCACTGCTGGTTGGCTTGCACTGTTTTGTGCAACCATGAAAATGTATTTACCTTCAAGAGAAGATATAGATGGGTATAATTTTCCTGAAGATAAATACAGTTTGATAGTTGCAAAGTGAAATATGTGATTTGCCCCTTCTCCAATTTTTAACTAAATTTTAAAACCTAAAGGAAAATTCAGTTATGCCCCAGTTGGTTATTTACACCGCAACTTTTTTTCATTTTGTCAGATTTATTAACTCCGACGTAAAAGTATTCTGGACTAGGATGGATGCGAGAGCTATTCCATACTTCAGACCTCATCATAATGGTTAATTGGTAATCCATGCACTGCACTTTGTAGAGTGGATCTCCTAACCACTCCAGGTTTTATTAATTCACTCTCGAATAAGGAATTCCTTCAGTTCATCCAATTTTGCATTAGAAAAATCTATGCTGAGAAATGCAGTGGATGCCACCTCTAGGGCTGCAACTAACGATTATTTTTATAATCGATTAGTTGGCCGATTTTATTGTTTTGATCGGATAAAAACCTCAAAAAAAAAAAAAAAAGTTGGTGTATAATTTAGTTAATAATCTTGAATATCTATATGCAGTGGTAAATATAAATATCCAGCTATATAGCTGGATATTCCAATCTGAGACAGATATGTATTAGAGGTTTAAATGTGGTACGTATCAGACTCTGAGATTAATATTTTTAAAGACCTAAAACACTGTTTTGTGAATTTTCAGACCGGATTGGTATAGAATATTCATGATGGACCCCCCCTATTAATAGGCAGGTAGCTGGATACAAGCTCCCTGTGCCTGCTGTCACTTATGCTGGCCATACACAAACTAAATTTTTTTTAGAAAATTTTTAAGAACATTCATCCGATTTTTCTAACCATTAGTGGGGTCTATTCGGTGTTGTCAACCACAGTGACCGGAAATTTTGAAGGAGCAGAATAGAAAACTTCTTGATTAAACAAATCTTCAAATAGTGCATGTGGTTTTTGCTCAGAAGTTTTATATTCATTTTAAAATGTAAAGTTAAAAGCAAGTGGAATTTTCAATCACTCGTCCATTCAACAAATATACAAATTTTTGTACAAATATAGATGCAAATATTTTTGTCCAAAAATCCAATACATGTATGGGCAGCAGAAGACCTTTAGTAGCAGCAGTATGCTTTTTTTTTTTTTTTTTTATCCCGTCATGATGGGGTTAACAAAAAATAACATTTTTATATTCTAGTACTAAAAGCTGAGACTTTTTTTTTTCCATTTCATGGATATAATTTAAATATAATGTACAATACTAGTTAACTTTTACTTTAAATGTAATTTGTAATGCCTTACATCACCTCTAGTCTATCGGCCTCCACCTTCTCTGGATTCAGATGCTGATCTTCCCAGCACAGAGCCCTTAAAGTGATTGTAAACGTTGGAATTTTTCTTTTTAAAAACAATCTTGTCATACTTATCCTTTCTGTGTAATGATTTTTCAGAGCAGCACTGATTCTCCTTCTAGCCCTTCCTGCCTTCAAAATGCTCCTATAGGAAGCAGCAAATTATAGTACTGTATATAGTGTCCCTATAGCAAGGTAAAAAAAACCTCTGCCTTTAGAATCACTTGGTTCCTTCTCTTGCCCAGGACTACATTTCCCATGAGGCATTGCTCCTCACATTCACAAGTTTTCTGCCATCTACATACATGTATGGACGGTGTACTGAGCTGTATGTGCGTTGCACTGTATTTTCTGCTATGTAAACAAATAATGCATTCTGTATGCAGGACAACTAATTGGCTGACCGATTACGAAAATAGTTGAGAACTATTTTCATAGATTAGTTGTCGATTAATCGTTTCAGCCCTAGCCACCTCCTAAGATATTATTTGTGCGGCTGTCTGTGGCCTCAAGACTTTTGAATGACTGGCCTGTAAATGTGCACGTCAGAAAAGTCAAAATTGAGGCTTTTTTTTTTTTTTTTTCTGCATACTTGGATTGCGTTGCTGACTCTAGGGGGATCAACCCAGCAACTAGCATTTTTAAGAGGTCAGAAATGTTACCCTTAATGCCAATCTCATGACCAGTATACAGTGTATTTATAGCCACTTTTTTTTATGAGATCTGGGGAGATTTCCCGAATTCCTGTTCAGATATGCATGAGAAATTTGAAAAAATCTCTACAAAGTAAATTTTTTTTCTTTGTCCAGTTGTCCCCATTAAAAGATGGTAATGGAAGGTGTAAATTTGTCAGCGCAACAAGAGGTAAGGTAATTACCTCCTTGTTCTGGTGATCGCTGTACACATTTGGATCTCCCATCTCCTTCTCTGTTTAGGTCAGCAGGACAAGTGGAGAGGGTGTGTCTACATATCAGGGACATAGAGCAATAAAAACCTGACATGGGTTCTAAACATTGTAAGTAAGATCCCCAAGTTGTCACATTTGAGATTGATTTCATATGTAAGGGAGCATTGCTTTGTCATGTTGGTAACTAAACAGATTTTCAATTCTATTTTGTAGCTCTGAAACAGAGAATGGGGCTGAGGAAAAGAGAGCAGCAAAGCCATATGCCGCCCCTCAAGTCCTGATCAGTGAGGCTGAAGTGATTGAAATCCGGGAAAAACCTCCCCTGACCAGGTAAACTGCTGCTGTTTTTTTGGATTTCTCCTGTAATTCTGTTGACATTTGCTAAAGTGTTTTTTTGCGTTGACTTGAAGGGATTGTAAAGGCAGAATTTTTTTTTTTTTTTTTCCGTTTATCTTCATGCAGTGGGGGTCTTAGTGGGGCCCTACGCGGTCCTCGGAGATGCAGAGTCTGCAGCGTTCCTGCGGTGTCTGTGCGGGGCACTCTCCTCGGGTCTCCTGTGCAGTGTAGGAGATGCCGGCCCGGCGTTATCCTCCGCCCTCAGAGGAAGAAGTGGAGCCTGTCTTAGACTGATGGGCTGCAGGCAACACTACAACCGATCTTCCCAAGCTCACAAACCTCAGAATTGATGCACAACGTGTATGTAGCCAAATTGTGCATCAGTTTAGAGAGAACTTGTCTGTATCAACTCAGACTTGTGTAATCTCTCCGTTGACGGCCAAGGATTACAGGCACAGGGGTAGCAAATACACAGAATAGACTTTGCTAACTAAGAGGCAGTTTGATTCTAAATATGTCACTAGAAGTTTGTCATGCTGTGTATAGTGAACATCACCATACAGTGGCTGTCAAGTATACACTTTTAAAACCATTATGTAACAGAGTTCCTGAGTGTACTGCTGTTCACACATGGCTGTAAATTGTGGGGGGGGAAATCTTGAATGATGCACATTCTGATTACCCTCTCGAGGAATAGCCTGTATTACCAAGTCATTTTAAGTTTTTGGAGCTGTGATTTGGCTTGATTGGTCATGCAACACTGTACCCAAATAAATGTTTCTTTCGTTCACTGACGGACACAGCTCCTTATCTTGACAGTTGGGTTATGCTGCCCCCTACAGGAGTAGGACACTTGGCAGGAAAAAAACTTGACTATGCCTATGGGGCAGTCCTGGGGGGGGGGGGGGGGGGGTTTACATTCCCACACAGCTATAGGCATTTATATTTTTGTTTTCTGCTTAGTCAGGAGTAAGGGCCTAGTTCCTTACTGGGATCTCTGGTCCTATCAATTCTTTTTTTCTTTTCCTTTTTTAATTGGATTTTTTCCTATCTTTATTTTTTCCTGTGAGAATCTACTATTAACTGCTGAACTAGGTCGGTGGACTGGATGATTTAGATCCAGAGGGTCTCTTCCCCCCCCCCCCCCCCACCCCAGCCCTGTCCTCGGTTGGCCGCGACATAGCCCCACTGGACATGGGCTGGCCTGCTGGACATGGGCTGGCCTGCAAGGTAAACTTCTCGTGGGGACACATATGACCTGGCCTCGGCCTGAGTTGCAGCATTCCTCCTGGCCCGACAGCCACCCTCATTCCGATGGAGCGGTTGTCTGTCAGGTGTGATGCCCACCCTGTGCCTGGTATGGTAGGTAGCTGCCCCCCCTCTACCGCTGGAGTAGATGTAGAAAAAAAAAAATTGGAAAAAGGGTTTTATTTAATTTGTTATAAAACATATGCTAAAAGAGAGTGAACACCCCTAAAATTGCTCCTTTTTAGAAATTAAAGTGCAATGACGGCTTGTATTGACAGGTAAAACATGGAGCTTGGCAATGGCGGACTAGATACAGAACGGTATTAATGTACAGGTCATACACAGTAGGGGTTAAAATACAGGTCAGAGACTGCATTGAGGAGATGTGTAGAATAGGCATGTGAAGGGGAAAAAATATCCCACTCCTGCATACCCTCACCATCAATCTGCTGGTAATCTCTTCTTTCACTTATCTTTATAAATTCTCACTTCCTGTCTTTCATTCGTTGGAGAGAAGATTAAGTAAGGCCCCGTTCACATACAAGCGACGCTACTTCGCACCGCGACCTCGGAGCGGCCGCCACGGACTTCATAACATTGAAGTCTATGGCGGTCGCCTCCAGGTCGCCCCAAAGAAGCTCCGGACCCTTTTTCTAAGTCGGAGCGACTTGTGTCGCTCCTATTAGAACGAGTCCGCAGCTTCCCTATGGAAGGCGACCTGTGAGGCGACCAGGTCGCCTTAGTGTGAACGGGGGCTTAGGCTTTTGTGAACATTAGGTGTTTACATTTTTGAACACTGTGATAGGTCATTACAAGGTACTGAACCGATCTGATCGAATCTGTACATAATGTCTGCGATCTGAGCCTTTCATGGATTCACTGTTTTATAAACACCACTCACCAGAAATACATGAGCATGTTGTCCCCATTAACACTAGCGCGACTTGTCAGGCGACTTGGTCGCCTGACAAGTCGCGGTGGGTCACCTGCCATTGATTAGCACAGGACCCTTTCTAATAGGAGCGACACAAGTCGCTCCGACTTAGAAAAAGGGTCCTGTACTACTTTGGGGCGACTTGCATTGACTTCAATGATATGAAGTCCGTTCATGTCGCGCTGTGCACTGCGACTTCACAGGTCGCCCCGGCAAGTCGTGTCGCCCCTGTGTGAATGGGCTCTAAGTATTGCTTTGGGTAGCAAAGTGGTTAATTACACAATTTGTGATAAATGATCGATTTTGAGTAGGTCACTTTAATTGCATTGCAAGCATTTGACATCCCCAGGATGGAGTTTTTTTTCTAATACTGTAGCATAAGTCCCGGTTCACACTAGGGCGACCTGGTCGCCTCACAGGTCGCCGTAGGTCGTCTCCCATAGGGAAGCTGCGGACCCGTTCTAATAGGAGCGACACAAGTCGCTCCGACTTAGAAAAAGGGTCCGGAGCTTCTTTGGGGCGACCAGGAGGCGACCGCCATAGACTTCAATGTTATGAAGTCCGTGGCGGCCGCTCCGAGGTCGTGGCGCGAAGTAGCGTCGCTCGTATGTGAACAGGCACTAAGCCCCCATTCACACTGGGGCGACGCTACTTCGCACCGCGACCTCCGAGGTCGCGGTGCGAGCAGCGCGCCGCTACCTCGGAGCGGCCACCACGGACTTCGTAACATTGAAGTCTATGGCGGTCGCCTCCTGGTCGCCCCAAAGAAGCTCCGGACCCTTTTTCTGAGTCGGAGCGACTTGTGTCGCTCCTATCAGAACGAGTCCGCAGCTTCCCTATGGGAGGCGACCTGCGGCGACCTGTGAGGCGACCAGGTTGCCTCACAGGTCGCCCCAGTGTGAACGGGGGCTAAGTTGAATGTGTGTTGTATATTTGTATATTTTTGTTGTTTTTAAACTGTCCATGGGGGGGGGGGGAGGGAGAGAATCTAATTTGTGCCCTATATTTTATTTTATTTTATTTTTTTTTATAGCAGCTCATGGCAGAATGTATTGTTTGTTTTTTTGCTAAAAGCTTCATTATATAGACAGTTTTAAGTAACCATTTTAGCCCTTTTGAACAAACTGAAATTTCTTCCATTTGCTGCAGATCACAATCTAGTTAAGTGAAAAATTGCACACCCTTTTGGATCTGCAGATCGCAAACATGCACAGCTGTCTTTTCAGCTTTCTCCAGAAGTAAGCACCATAACACACTTGCATGCACATTCTGCACTGCTCTAAAGGTAGTATATGCTTGCCTCTTTGCACAGCTGTACTCTATTGTTCAGGGCTGCTATGATCTCTAGTGTACATATGTTTGTAGGGGGGAACTTTTTGTACGGTTACAATTGGATTGGATTCCCTTTTTGTAAAAAAAAAAAAAAAAAATTTAAAAAGGGAATGTAAAAATACAATTTAAGATCTTGTTGTGGCCAGTTTCTCTGTAAGATGACCCTTTAACCCATTTGTCACTATTGGCTGGTTGGTGTACTTGTCCTTTGTTCTTTTCTACTCGCCTGTCACATGTCGAGGTCATAGGTGTCTTAACTGTTGGGTTCTTGGGGCAAACACGGCACAATTATTTTTTTCCAGCCATTTGCGGCTGGAAGCCATCCAGGGTCTCTTAAGGTGTTTTTTTTTTTGTTTTTTTTTTTTGTTTTTTTTCCTCAAGTGGAATAGTTAGTTTACATAATCACTGCCCACAAATCAGACTGTTACAAAAAAGGCAGGTGTCCTGTGGAAATGACTGTCAATTTCAAGCAAAGAAATCAAGTGATACCATGTTGCAGATCCAACCCCTCTGGGCCAGCTGTTTCCTAAATGGCTCTTAAAAGGACTCATCTATGTATGTAATAGGCTGTACAATCAGCTTGTTTATGAAATATTGATAGGCTTAAGGATGTGAATGTTTTCTCTGTTAAAGGTCAAAGACTTATGATTCCTCGTTAGCTCTCGACATGAAGAACGATCTGAAACTTGAACGGAAAAAATCTACTTCGAATCAGGTAAGACTCTGCTTGGTTCTGGGCGAGATCCCTCACTCAGCAATGGACATGTGTTGACACAATGGAAAAATGAATGGAAATGTCATATGACCAGAACAAATGTTTGTCTTCTAATCTTGTTTGCTGTTCCTCTCCTGTCAGATATATACTGCTGTGTTGTAAAGCTGATCTTCATCTTAAAGATTTATCCTCTGCTCCCCTTTAGCGGTGTCTGTTCTGGTCATCACCATTACTTTATAGTTGGAAATCATTCCTGACTTTAGACCTATATAAAAATGATATAGCAAGTGTTTTTTTTTTTTTTTTTTATTGAAAGCTGCTGAATGAATCTTGACTTGAAAAAATGAGAGCCACTGCTTTTATGCATGAAAGTGGTTGTAAAGGTAAGGTGTGTGTGTGTTTTTGTGCCTCAATAGCATCTGCATTATGGTAAAACGTTTAGTGCCCCCCTCTCAAATACTCACCTGAACCTGATTTCGGTCCAGCGCTGTGCACATCTGCAGCAGCTCTTTTCCCCTGTCTAGCAGGCTTGGTTTAGAGCAGCGGGAGCCACTGGCTCAAGCTGCTGTCAGTCAAAAGCTATGAGCAGAGCGTCAATAGATGCAGACAGCAAGGCTCGGGTTCGAGCACTCAGATTGGGCACTCATCAGGGGGAAGGAGCCAGGAGTGCTGGCAGGGGACCAGAGAAGAGAGGATCAGGCTGCTCTGTGCAAAACTATTACATACAGCAGGTATATATGACATGTTTGTTTTTTATTGAAGAAAAAAAAAATTAAAGCTTTAGAACTTTAAAAGGGACAATAATACAAATGCTACCACCCCCATTTTTTTTCTTTTTCTCTCTACTCTGTAAAAGGAAAAAATGCCTATTCTGAAGTCTGTCCAGTCACATGATCGCTCCAGTGTAGAGAAGAGATCTCTGACAACAGTTGCAGAGCCTATCCGGTGAGGTCACCCAAAGGCTTACTATGGGGCATTCATTGTCAGCTGTCCTTTTTTTTTTTTTTTTTTTTTAAACTGAAGCCACCGCTGGGAGCTGATCATATGACCGGAACAGAGTGACTTTATAAAGGGAAAGATGTGGTCCGGCCACATCTGAAGTATGCTGTCCAGTTCTGGGCACCGGTCCTCGGGAAGGATGTTCTTGAACTGGAGAGAGTCCAGAGAAGGACAACAAATATAATTAGAATGGAGAACATCGGCTATGAGGAGACTACAAGCACTGAACTTGTTCTCTCTGGAGAAGAGACGATTGAGGGGGGATATTATATCAATGTACAAATACTGTACTGGCAACCCTAGCATAAGGAACAAACTATTCAGAGAAAGGGAATACAATAAGACACGTGGCCACTCACTAAAACTAGAGGAAAAACAGTTTAACCTTAAAATACGTAAAGGGTTCTTCACTGTCAGAGCAGTAAGGATGTGGAATTCTCTTCCACAAGCAGTGGTATCGGCAGGGAGCATCAATGGTTTCTAAAAACTATTAGATGGGCACCTTTAGGACCCCAGCATACAAGGGTATACAATGTGCGGTTAACTGCACACACACACACATCATAGGTTGAACTGGATGGACTGATGTGGTTTTTTTTTTTATTCAACCTCAGTAACTATGTAACTATACTTATCCTATTCTGGAGTAGTTGATAAGAATGGGGGTAGTTTTTTTTTTTTTTTTTTTTTTTTTTTTTTTTTTTTTTTTTTTAGGCTTTGGTTTTGGCATAACTTCCACTTTAACCGGTTGCCGACCGCTGCACGACTATATACTGCGGCGGTCAGCCCCGGCCAGGCAGAGTGACGTATCGATACGTCACTCGCCTGTCTGCGAGCCTATTGCGGGCGGGCGCGCGCCCGCCGAGGCTCATTCACAGACAAGTCAGTGCGTGTGTCCGGCGGACTCGATGTCCGCCGGTCACACTACGATCGCTCCTGTGAAGGGAGAAAGGCGGAGCGGCTTATGTAAACAAGCCGCCCGTCATTCTCCCTGGTGTAAAAATGAAGATCTGACAGTTCTACTATGTAGAACCGTTGATCTTTGCTTTTACACCAATAGCCATGTCCCTGCACAGTTAGAAAGACGCCCCTAGGACACACTTAACCCCTCCCTGTCCAATAAAGTTAACCCCTTCCCTGCCAGTGTCATTTTTGCAGTAACAGTGCATATATATAGCACTGATTACTGCAGTAATGTCACTGGTACCCCCAAAAGTGTCAAAAATGTCAGTCAAGGGTCCGATCTGTCCGCCGCAATGTCGCAGTACCGCAAAAAAAATCGCAGATCGCCGCCATTACTTTTTAAAAAAAAAAAACACCAAAAATGACAATCTTTCCCTTTGTTAGTAAACGCGATAACTTTTGCGCAAACCAATCAAAATACGCTTTTTGCGATTTTTTTTTTTTTTTTTTTTTTTTTTTTTTTTTTTTTTTTTTTTTTTTTACCAAACATATGTAGCGTAAAACAATTTGGCCGAAAATGTTAAAAAATTTTGATTTTTACATTTTTTTGGGGGGGAATTTCATATAAAAAAAAGTGAAAAATATTGTTATTTTTGCAAAAATTACGCATTTTTTTGTTTATAGCGCATGATCAAAAAATCGCACAGGTGATCAAATACCACCAAAAGAAAGCTCTGTTTGTGGGAAAAAAAGGACGTGAAATTCGTTTAGGTACAGCGTCGCACGACCGCGCAATTGTCCGTCAAAGTCACGCAGTAAAAAATCGCAAAAAACCCCCTGGTCTTTTAGCAGCCAAATCCTCCGGGGCTTAAGTGGTTAAAATATAAGTAAGATTTTTTTGTAAGCCAAGACACATTGGCTTTCTGCTGTATATGGGATATTTTTAATCAACTCTATGGATTCTGTATGGACCCCAGCATTAACCTTTTTGAGTAATAAGTGGATGAGGCTGACAGGAGCCCAGCTGGGAGACACACACCTGCTGTATAACAGAAGGTTGCGCTATGCTCATTTGTTTGAGACTGCTCATGCAATACTGCAATGCACCTGAAGAGAGAATCTACAATTGGACAGAAAAGAAAATTGGGTTGCATTTTCCCATTTTAAAGCATTTGTTAATTTGCTGAGCACCCTAGCTGATAGGGGGCCATACATAGTTAAATTTTCTGGCTGATTAAAAAAAGAACAGATTTATTCACATATTTGAAGTGGATGGGGAAACCCTCCCTGCTTAGCTATTGTATTCTGCTAGCAGGAACCCCCTGCTGTCACAATACAAAGATCAACACTGCAACCTATTGCCTGCAGTACTGATCAAGTGGCCTTTATCCGAAAAGGTGTTTGAATAGAAGTCATTCTAATGATAGACATCTCTTCAATCTCAATGGCCACACATTGATTGAAATTCATCCAGTCCCTGCAGCCTGCCAAATTTCAATTCATATAGAAGGCCAGCTTTAGCACTAAAGTTAAAACCTATCTGAAAGTTTCAGTGTGATTACACAGTACAGGAAATGCTTCAGTTGGTTCTACTTGTTGGGCATGATTTGTTCTTCACTTTTTTATTTATTTATTTATTTTTTTTTTTTTTTGAAACATTCCAAAAATATGGCCTTATTTGACATGAATGCCGCTGCATATATGCAGCTGTGGATAGCAGTTTGATTGTGGAAGCATAACTTGTTAAAGTAGAACTAAAGGCAAAACCTTTGTCAGGTTTTTATTCTGTGCCTCTATAAGACCCGGTCCACGCTAGCGCAACTCGTCAGGCGACTTGTCAGCCTGACAAGTCGCGCTCCCTCGCGGTCCATTGACCGCTACAGCACCCGTTCTAATAGGAGCGACAAGTCGCTCCGACTTGGAAAAAGGGTCCTGTACTACTTCGGGGCGACCTCGGAGCGACTTGCATAGACTTCCATTATGTGAAGTTGTGGTGCATGGCAATGCACAAGTCGCCCCCGACGTAGTACAGAGTCGTGTCACCTTAGTGTGAACCGACTCTTAGGGAGAGTCACCCTCTCTATTTGTCCTGTCTTACTGTTCTCGCTGGAGAAAAGAAAATCCCAAATTGTGGGCTGTCCCCAGAACAGTAATAGAGGGGAATCTTCCAATGGGGACACTGGTTCTGGTGATAACCAGGGATTTCTTGAGGGATTTCCTTGTGCTTCCTGTTATGGCTATGGGACAAAAAGTGAAGGGAAGTCTCTCTAGTGGGACAAATATTGCAAAAAATTGACAGGGGTTATAACCCTCCCTTACTCTGTCCAAAATGTGGGGGAAAACTTTGCCTTCTGCTTAAATGTGCTGTATGTTGCTACAACTGACATTCTTTTGACTGTGCCTTTATTTGAAAAATAAAACCATCAAACTAGTTTAGTGTGTCCACAGGGTTGAATTGGTTTGGAAATCAAGCAGATCTGCACTTTTTTTTATTCTATTTTGACTTGTACACATGCACGTTTATCCAGTTTACATAGAATGCTACAAGTCCAAATCATGGTTTTATGGGTTCCTAAATTGTGTGGCTTTCTCAAGACAGTTCTGCGTGGAAATATTTAGGAGAATAAATGATTACAGGAAAATTAAATGGCAGTTTTAAACCTTTTACTATGAGGCATAGAAGGAACATGGTTTTAAAGCTGAAGTGTAACCATTATAAAACTCACTTGAGTTGGCTAACCTGTCTGTTTAAAAGATGCCCCATGTCATGCAGGGGAAATATTCACAGCAGGAAAAACAGTCTTCTGGTTTGGGGACTCATTGGGGATATTTTCACAGATGACCCAAAGCTAATAATCCCATACAGTGCCAGAAGTTCAAAGAAGAATAACCCTGCAGTGAATATTTTGAGCAGGATTTGGCTGACTGCACAAACTGGGACATTTTTTCATTACAGGCAAGTTGGCTAAACTTCAGCTTTAACACTTGCAGTTGGAAGCAGTAAAGGGGGAGGTTGCATTGCTTTTTTAGCACTCCTCACCCCCAAGTTGCAAAGGCAGCCACATAGGGGTATGCACAGCCTATGGCCATGATGCTTTGTATAGTGGCAAGGCAAAAATGATAACCCCTGTCTTGTTCAGGGAGCAATACTGGTAAGCCGTTAAGTGAATGGAGCATGGACTTTCAGGGGTTAACCGGTTTCAAAGATGTGACATAAGGTTTCCTCACTGCCTGTCAAATGCCCTCTGAAAAGCCATCTACTGTGGATCACTCTTCAAAGGGTGACGCTAGTGAAAATGAGACTGACAGTGCCTTTATGGAACTGTACACAAAAGTAGAATATGTTAAGGGCTTATGCACAGTGCAGCTCAAACTGCTTTTACAGGCATTTGAGCTTTAATTTCAGATTGAAAAAAACTTGCACATTTTTGGCTTTTTTTTTTTTTTTTTTTTTTTTTTTTTTTTTTTTTTACATGAGCCCTAAAAGTGTATTTGGCAATAGTATTGGTCTTGGTGATTTTGTTCTTTTGTTACTCTAGTCTAACTGTAATTTTTGTAAAACGCAGACAAACCTGGTTGTAATTTTTATTACTGCTAGGTTGTTTCTCAGTGCCAACTGGGTTGGGATAATGGATATGCCGTCTGAATTTCATGTTGTACATTGTGTTAGCAAAGGTTAGCTTTCAGCTTAAGGGAAGAGGTAAAACGTTATTGCTGTATGATGGAAATTGTATGCTTGTGATACTTCACAAACTCCACTCTGAGTTGATTTTAGTGTCCTTTCCCTGTTCTGACTGGATTTGTACATATTTAAAATGAACGAAACTGGAAAGCCGAGTACCTTTTTTGTATCTAAAAGATAAAAAGTAGATATAAAATTTACACACACACTTTATATTCTGAGAGATGATACAAATATTGCTTGTGAACTTTATTGCAAAGTATAAATTGACATCCTCCCAGACTGTTCCTCCTTGTGAAAAAATAAGTGGGACCAATATTATGCAAAACTTACAGTAAACAAACGAGATGCTGTTCAAAACGATTGCAGTGTATCAACACATGTAACCTGCGTTGCTGCAAATCGTCCTGGCCGGCTTCTGTCAGACTGGCCATATGTCGGTAGGTTTGGTTTCTATTGAATTAGCTGATGCCTCCTGATATTCGGCCTGTGTGTACGGCCTTTTAGTCAGATCGCAAAGGTTTTGTTTTCCCCCTGGACATGATTGTTAAATCACTTTAGCTGTATAATAAAAAGCAGCTGCATATAGATCCTATACTTAACTGTTCTTATTTTCCTTTTTTAGTTCATGAAAGCAAATGCACATTTCCACAAACTGTTCAAGGATGTTCCAAAGGATGAGCTATTAAAAGAGAGTAAGCAAAGCACAAGTTTATTCTTACCTGCATGCAACTTGAAAAAAAAAATGTGGATACTTTAGATCTTAAGGCCTCAAGCACACTGGACGTTTTTATAGCTGTTTTTGGCATCAGACGTTTTTGACTGCAGCCAGTGAACTCCCTGGCATGTTATCCTGTGTCCATGCGCACACACAGGCTGTTATCAGCAGTTTTTGGCAGGGGCGTTTCTGGCTGTAAAAAAAACAAAAAAAAAAAAAGACTGGGTTCTAGGAGGTGTTTTTCAGCTGTAAAAACGCTCTTAACTCTGATAAAACCTGAAAGCTGAAAAATGCCAAATGCGGCTCTTCTGCATTTATCAACGTTTTTGAGTCATAAGCTTTTGTGGGAGTATAGTTCTGCTAAAAAAATGCTACAGCTGAAAGAAGCTGAACGCTGAAAAACGCTACTGCAAAAAAAGCTGAAAACGGCTTTCTACTGACGTTTTGAGAACGTCCAGTGTGCATAAGGCCTAAAGGCTGGTACACACAATAAGAAAATTGGGCGAACATTTTCATCGAAAGAATTTTCGTAGTGTGTACAGAACATTCTACAGACGATTCAGTTGATTCAGTTTTCGTACGAAAATTCTCCAAGGGACAAACTCCAAAATTTTTCTCGTATGGGGAAAAAAGGAACGATTTTTGTTTTTAATGTGTACCATTTTCATACGACTTTTGTACAAGAAAAATCAGAAAAGGACTTCGCATGATCAGAAACAAACAACAAAAAAGCCTTTTTCATACGAGAATTTTCGTACAAATTGTCTTAAGAATTTTCGTTCATTAGTTTCGATTTGCTGTAAAACGAGGAAAATACACAACCTTATTGCCTGGACAGAGTTTTGACACTTTGGCAAGTTAGTAAAACTGTACATACCCACTGCAAGTACCTAGTGCAGCCTTTCTCAACCTTTTTCAACAGAGGAACCCTTGAAAAAAAATTCTGGTCTCGGGGGAACCCCTGCAAAAAATTTAAAATCTACAACTCATGACACATTAGTGTGACAGTCATTGGGAAGAATTGCCCCCTTACAGATAGCTAAAAGGAACAATGATGTCATTGGAAACTTATCTGAGAGGCAGAAATTGCCCATTACTCAAGGAACCCCTAGCAACCTCAGGAGAAACCCTGACCTAGTGTATCATGATAAATCAGGGATACATAAGTGGGACAAATGCAACACCTACGAACAAGATGGATGTTGCACATAACTCTAACAAAGAAACAATGTGTGCAACTCAACCCAAAATAAACCATCTTGGAAAGATTGAATCACATCAAATAGTGGCAAACACAAATCGCTATAAGTAAAGTGCCCATCCAAAAGTTCATAAAGGTTGTCTTATCACATTGATATGAATTTGATCAACCGATGAAGCAATTTAAGTGAAGGCTGCACTATAACTTCTATAACCCAAATCCGTACAGCACCCATCGCACGATGGTAAGTTTTGTTCTTACCGAGGTGACACTCACTCCCCTCCCCCAGTCTGCTTCCAAAGAAGACCCACTTCCACCAATATAAAGCAGTGTTGTGCCACAACATGGAGAACAGGAAAATAAGCTTATAGTGTAGTATGTAAAAGGTTTTTTTTTTTTTCTTTTACCACAAAAAAAAAACCTACAAAGCCAGCAATACATTTAGGCTGAGTTCACACACATGAGGCTTCATTTTGCAGTCCGGTGCATTTCTGTTCACTGATTTTAGGTGTGAATTTTTACCTGAATTTGCACCTGAACCAGACCCCAAAAAAACAGGATTCTTTCCAAAACTGCACTGCTCATGTGTGAACTGAAAGCCGGTCACATTCACACGTTATGCGAATTGGATGAATTTTTAACCTCATTCATTTCACAACGCGTGAACCCAGCCTTACAAACGCTGCTTCCTATCTCTGCAGCAGTTTGTGACGTCAACAGGCACCAACTCCATACTATGCCTGTTTTGTCCAATGAGACCTCTTCAGTGGCTGCTTCAATCATTAGTAACATCCCTGCCCAAAACTAGAATACAGCACAGGAGGTGGAGAAAGCATGCCGTTTCCTACTTTGGTTCAAAGGGACTGTCAAAATGCAACAAACCAAAGTCCTTCCTTTCTTTAGTATAGGGCAGCTTGTGTTGCAGCTGACACTGAAAGCCATGAACAAATATTAGCAATTTTATAGCATATAATCTTAAATCTGAAATTTTACTGTACTTTTGCTTTTTGATTTGTAGGTTTTACGTGTGCATTACAGAAAGAAATTTTATACCAAGGAAAGCTGTACATTTCAGAAAACTGGATTTGTTTCCATTCAAAGGTGTTTGGGAAAGACACAAAGGTTCGTGGAAAATCTGTGGTTTGTATGATTTTTTTTAGTAGAGCATTTACTAGGAAGGTGTGACGATATTGCCTTACCCAAAACTAGGTGTCCTATTGCCCTTCTTGCTCCTCCCATTTTTTTTTTCCCTCCTCTCCCCCTCTTTCGGAATTTTAGTGGCCCAGGCAAAAATGTTTTATCCGCCACCCCCCCCTTCCTACCCCTACTCCTTCCACTCCCCTCTCCCTAGCCTCTGCGTGTGTTGATGTGCCATAGGGCTTTAGATCTTAAGTGAGCCCTGGGGCACATCTGTGCACATGCAGGTTTCCTGGACAATGGACAGGGCAAGCCAAGCATGAGCAAATATGGCAGTTCCAAAGCTTTGTTGCTACTGGGTGTTTGGCACATCTCTGTCCATGCCACAATAACGGTGCTGGAGGGAGGGGATGGAGCCACCGAAAAGGGGCTAAAAGGTCTACTTTAATGTCTTTGATAGGTCCGAACACAGTTCCACACATGTGGTCTGGAAAAACTGTGTTCTTACATGTGCAGTATTTGTTATGCTGGATAAAAATGTTGAAATCTTGATTTTTTTTTTTTTTTTTAATCCTTATTTGCCTTTTTATATTTGCATTATGTATATTTCTTAACTTACTGGTGCTTTATAAACTGAGAAAAATAATGTAATTATTTTTGCAGATTGTAATTCCATCAATCGCGGTAACTGTGTTAAAGAAAACCAAAACTGCCTTACTTGTGCCAAATGCCCTTGTTATTGCTACTGTCACCGATCGGGTGAGTAAATCTTTTAAATCTTGGTGTCCTGCATGTGATCTTTTCGATTCTTTTGATGGCATTTTATTCCTAAGGAGCATCAAGCAAAAAAGCTCTGTTGTGATTAAACTATACACTGAAACATAGACAGTGGGGTCGATTTACTAAAACTGCAAAATCTGGTGCAGCTGTGCATGGTAGACAATCCTCTTCTTACTTCAGCTTGTTCAATTAAGCTTTTTGGTTTCTATGCAGAGCTGCACCGGATTTTGCACTCTAGTTCTAGTAAATCAACCCCAGTGTCTGTGAGAATAGTTAGGCTAGGTTCACACTGGTGCAATTGCAGCTTGGCATGTGA
The DNA here is from genome assembly GCF_965119305.1 of Pelophylax lessonae. Classification (NCBI taxonomy): domain Eukaryota; kingdom Metazoa; phylum Chordata; class Amphibia; order Anura; family Ranidae; genus Pelophylax; species Pelophylax lessonae. Next base: position 201,966,150 of record NC_138768.1, read on the forward strand.
TTCGCTCTGCAATGTCTGCGCGGTGCAATTTCAGCCATATAAGTTGTATGGCTAAAATCGCAGCCATACCAATATGGTGCAGAATCCTTTGTTTTCCTCTGCACCTGAATCTCATCGTATGGATGTTCACACCCAATTCGATTCTGGGCTCCCTCAAGATAATGTTGACATCCGCAGCAGATGCCATGGACACTGTGTAATTAGAATGCAATGCAGGGAAGCAAAGCAAATGTGCTTTTTCCGCATTGCATTACTTTGAAGACTTAAGCTCTATTCACACAGTAGTTTAAAAAAAGTGTACAAGTGTTGTTTTTTTTTTTTCTTTTTTATGGCTCTGAATGCAGCTGCATTGTTTTCAATAGGCAGTCACACAGGTGCATAAACCTGATCAGAATCTTAACACTGAATATAAAAATCCTTCTAATGCTTGTGCTTGTATATCACTGAAAAAAAAGAATTTTTTTTGAGCATTAAATACATCTATTTAGGCAGAAACTTTTGTTACCTAATCTGTAACATTTTTACGGCTGTGTTAGGGCCATGTGAATGTAGTCTTATTTCCTGCTGGCTTCATATGATTATCAGATCAGTCCCACTCCATGCCTGGGACATCACTATTAAATATAAATAAGACGCTATACATGTGTGTTTCTCTTAAAAACCTGTTGACGAATAACAACCTTTCTGTCTTCATACAGTTCATATTTGTGTCCTTATTATCACGTGATTCCACCTTCAAGTTATTGAGGTCTGTCTGCAGCCACCTTGATGTAAGCATTCAGGCAACTGTCTCTGTATTTACTGCATCTTGTAAAGCAAGTAATATATTTTATAAAGCAGTGAATCCGGCGATCACTGCTTGAACAGCAAATTTGTATTTAAATGTATCTTTATCTGTAGGCATTTTTTTGAATCGATCGTTAAATGTTTTTTTTGTCAGTTCAAATATGGTAGTCAATGATTTCCATAGGGAGAATTTTAGTCTCAAGACTATCCCCATTTCAAGTTTCCATTTGCTCTTGTGCTGCAGGCAGGAAACTGCTTTATGGTGTAAATTTGCTGTATAAAGTCTTTTTTTTTTTTTTGGGTTGGTATATCCCTATGAGTAAGACCTCTGTTTGAAATGCAGAAACATGTTTTAAATGTGCTTTGAATCAACTTTTTTGGATTGGTTTTGGACCACTCTTTGGGAGTGTGGCCATGCACAGGCAACAGTGGAAGTCTCTATTCTCAGATCTCTTTTGAGAACATGGTTTGGCACTTATTTGATTTTCTTGTGTGTATATATACTCCCATCACTAAATCTGTAGAAGATTAACCTCTTTTTAGAGGCAATAAAATTGAGGCTGTGCTCAAATGTGTTTTTTTTTTTTTGCACAGTTTGAACTGGGCTGTAACATGGCAAAAACAGGCAGACTGAAAACCTGAGGTTAATATTTAAATCTGTAATGGGACACTACTTGGTTACGTCAGTTTTTGTGACTTCTAGTATGTCACTAAAAGTGACTAAATTTGATCGAAAAAACTTAGTTTGTCTTATTTGAAAGCACGTTCTAATGCTTACATCTCCTCTCAATTGCTCTAATTGCACTTGGAGCTTTGGGATCTCGGGCTGAATTGCTGCGATTATGCCCGTGATCTAAAAACACACCACAAACACAAAACATAGGTTCAGGTGCTATTTTCAATTTTCAAAAAGAAAATGTGATGTGGTTTTGCCACGATTGTCGCACGATTTATCATGTGGCAAATTGCGTCACGTGAAGCTTGATGCTCAAAAAGGAGCAGGGGCGCGATCCCAAAATCCCAAGCGTGAATGGAGCCTTACTGTTTGTGGGTGGCTAAATTCATTCTGCATGGTCCCACTGTGTATTTAGGCATGTAGCCCACTCTTGCTCACTCGTGAGATGGACTAGGGACTGAGATTTGTAGTGTGCATAGCAGTGCACGTGACTACAATTACCATGTACTGCTCATTCCAAACAAATGTGAGGGAGAAAAAGTTCACTGAGTACATTACAAGGAAACAGAAACTCAGTAACTATTTCTTGTAAAATAGATTATAGGGCCATTTAGGTAGTGGGGTGTGTGGATTTTTGGCCATAAGGATGTAGCTTAGTGTCATTAAGTTGCCTTTTGCAGTTGCAGGCTAATATGCTTTTAGTTGAACATGCCACCTTGTTGCTGTAGGCCTAGTTTGGGTGGATAGCACTCATTGCTACAACACTAGTCATGAATTCACTTGCAACAACCCACTATCTTTGAGCTCTAGCCAGGAGTTTTTCCTCCCAAATCCAAAATGGAAGTAGAAGACTAAAGCGGTATTAAACCTAAACGCAAACATTTTTATAATATTGCAGCCTACTAGTTCTTAGATGTGGTGGCTGCAATGATTTTTTTTCTTTTTAGGCTTTCCTTTATTTTTGTGACAATCTAGCCCATAGATAAACCTGTTGCTATAACTGTTTTTATAAAGTATCCGCTGCAGTTTGTCTTCAATTCGCTAGTACATCCAAAACAGTTTCCCCAGACGAACAATCGTGCTCTCTAAGGCCCCTTTCACACTAGTGCGACTTGTCCCGCGATTTTGGACCGCAAAATCGCATGACAAGTCGTTTTCCATTATTTTCAATGAGCCCCATTCATATCAGTGCGTTTTGAAGTCGCACCGACTTCAAAGTAGTCCCTGCACTACTTTGCCACGATTTGATTGCGTTTTGAGCCACAGCCATAGCCATTGCTTTCAAAATCGCTGCAAAGTCGCGGCAAAATCGCGGCCCATGAGTGTGAAAGGGGCCTAAAGGTGTCTGTTGCTTCTCCATCTGGAAAGGTTTCTCAACCAGGGTTCCTCCTGAGGTTGCTAGGGGTTCCTTGAGCAATGGGTAATTTATGCCATGAGTTTCCAATGACCCCATTGTTCCTTTTAGCTATCTGTAAGGGGGTATTTCTTCCCAATGATAAGAGCAAGGAGCATTCTTCCCACTGACTGTGTCATGAGATGTAGCTTTTTAATTTTTAGCAGGGGTTCCCGAGACCAAAAATGTATTTCAAGGGTTCCTCTGTGTTGAAAAGGTTGAGAGAGCCTGAGCTGGAGTGTAGGCACCCTAACATGGGAGCTGTGCAAGCAGATACTGACAGATCTAGAAGAGACCTGCATGGCATCACCAATCTGCTGATCGCTGGTGCAGTGCTTTACAGTCTGCTGCGACAAGACGTAATAAATGCACTTTTTTTTTTTTTTCCAGCAAAAAAAGTGCATTAGGTGAACTTCCCCTTTTAATGCCGCTTTCTTTGGCTGCTTAACAAGTTGACCATAGAGGTGGTGCACAACCCCAGTTATTCAGGCCAGCAAATGTGACTGTACCAGACAGCTGGGAAAATATGCAACAATTGTTTGTGACCTACATAGGAGACTAATTATTTTGCATCCAAATCTGAAGGAAGCTGAAAAATATACAACATTGAGGGGAGGGGGAAAGTGAGGCCTTAAGTGGAGTTCCACTGCCCTAGATTGTTTGTTTGTACAATTGTTTGAGAACATTATTGTAAGCTCCTTCAGAAGCAGGGACTGATTTACTCCGTAAAGCTCTGTAGAATGTGCCAGCAAAATAAAATAATGAATGTCTGATGTTGCAGTCATTTTTGTGTTTTTTTTTTTGTTTTTTTTGTTTTTTTTGTTTTCTGTGACGTAGTTGTTTTTCATCCTATAGAACACAAGTGTTGGAAACAGTCCTAACCCTTCTGCAGAACACATTGACAGAGCCGAACATGCTACCTCATTTCCACTTGTAAGTGAAACACAAACTGTTGTTACAATAATATCAGGCTAGATATTCAGCACAAGATCTTGTATCAAGTAAAAAATATCAATGTATTGGTAGCTGTACTGTGTGTTTTTTTTTTTTTTTTTTATATCCATGTTTCTCTGTCGCTCATTGACAGACGTAGTCCTCGTTGATTCAACACACTCGGGTTATGCTGCCCTCTACAGGAGTAGGACTAGACAGGAAAGAAAACACTCTGGCCACACCTTAGGGGCAGTCCCAGAGGGTATATCCTCTCTCTCTTTCTCTCTCTCTCTGCTACAGCAAATCAGTTTTTTTTTTTTCTGTCTATTTAGGAGTAAGGACCTAGATACCTTGCTGGGATCTTCGGTCCTGGCAGGATTTTTTTCTTAGAAAAGATTTTTTAGACAGCTTTTTTTCTCCAGTGTTCCTGTGAGATCTACAAGCAAAGCTGAACCGGTGCGACGGGCTGGATGTTGAGATCCAGTGGTCACCCCAGTTCAGCCTACGAGCACGTGCAGGCCATAGCTCCGCGCTGGGTCGGCCACGACATAGTCCCACTGGACGGGGACTGACCCTGCGAGTTAAACGTCTCGCCGAAACGCCTAAGACCATGAGTCACGGCGTCCGTACTGGTCGACAGCCCTCCCACCTCGGTGGAGAGGGGTACTGTCAGGAGTTGGCGCCCACCTGGTTCCGGTATGGTGAGTAGTATGTTCCCCCTTTCCCCCTGACGGGTCTTGTGGTGAACGCGGGCCCCTCGCTGTAATGGTAAGGATGGGTCTTCCCTCTATCCTATAACATGTCACAGATCCCCCTGTTTGAGTGTGATTTTTGTGAACAAAAAGCCAGGAGGCTTGGTTTGGGAGCTGACAATCTAATTGCAAAGATGTTAAAATTATGAAGTCAGTGGCAGTACTAGAACTTTACTGTGATAGTATAAAGTATCCTACCTGTCAGAAGCCACAGGGCGATGTCTATATATGTATACTGCATTCCAGATCATTCCTCCAGCTAAACAGATGCCTCCCGACGGCCACGGACCGCATACGGCCCGCCAGGGTACGGTACCGCTGACCACCATGAGGGTGAAGGGTTGTGAGGCTGAGATCCTTCTGCAGACATGCCGCTATTCTGTGCAGGCCGCCGCCATTGTCTGGTAGATCGCACGAGGCCGCCATTTTGGCGTAGCCTCGTGTCTCCAACATGGGGGCGGCCATGTTTTGAGGTGACTCAAACACCTCGTGGAGCTAGGGGAGGCGCCGGAAGGCGTACAGAGGGGCGGAGCCGCCTCCTTTCTTCCCGGGAAGCCAGCCAAGAGACTTCGTCTGCTCTAGACAGTGCTGAGACAAGTTGCAGTTGAAACTCTGAGCATCAAGTGGTGAGCCCTGGGGTCTATCTCTCTCTCTCTCGCTCTATAGGGGTCCCTAAGCAGGTACACTGAGGGGCTTTGTGGCGCTGGGGGTCTGAAAAAAAAAAAAGGAAAAAAGTGGTTTTGTTTTTTTTGGCAAATTGATTTTTTCCGGGTAGCATCTGGAATTATCATGGACCCTGCCACACAAGTACCCCCACCTGTTTCCCTCGAGGGGGCCGCGGGACCCGCCGGTGCACAGAGTATGGATGCATTTACAGCAGTTTTGGAGTCTTTGGTGGCTCGGGTGGAGACGGCCTGTCAGGAACGGGGGTCAAGAAAGCGACCCCCGCCTACCCCTATATCATCTGATACTTCAGATTCTGAGATGGTCATTGCAGCTGCAGGTCCCTCTGCAGGGGCTGTTGTCTCAGGTAAAGTTCCCTCAGACAGTGAGGAGGACGTTCATGCTTCCGCCATAATTCAGGAAGAAGCATTGGTGGACGCACTAGTTGTGGCGGTTCGGGAAACCTTAAGACTTGAGGTTTTACCGGCAGAGGCAACTGAAACAGAGATTCCCTTTGGTACTAACAAACCCACCAAAACGGTGAAGGTTTTTCCTGTACCCAAGTGTTTTGGTAATAAAATTAAAGAAGAATGGGAGCATTCTTAGCGTACCTTTACTATTTCCAAGCGCATTGCTAGACACTATCCGTTTGAGGAATCCCTCATTAAGAAATGGACGGTACCACCAGTGGTGGATCCACCTATTTCCAGACTGAATAAAGCCACGGTTATTCCGGTGGAGGACGCTTCTTCCTTTAAGGATCCGGTGGATCGGAAAGTAGAAGCGGAGTCCCGCACTATCTTTTCCCTGATAGGGTCAGCCTTTAGACCAGTAATTGTCATTGGTTTAGTGTCTCAGACATTAACGGAATGGGCGAGATTGGTGCGCCAGGACCTGAAGGGGAAAGATATCCCCCAGGCAACATCTGATTTGATGGAACAGATTATACAAGGACTACAGTTTATCTGCCCTATTAGGGCATGCATCTATGTCAGCGGTAATCCTCAGACGTTTGTTGTGGTTAAAATGCTGGTCAGCGGACCTAGGTTCCAAAAAGACCTTGACGAATCTCCCCTTTCAGGGGAATCGCCTATTTGGGGCCACCCTAGATGAGATCATTAAGGATGCCACTGGGGGCAAAAGCACTTTTTTGCCACAGGCTGCTAAAGGACCTCGTAACAAGCGGGGACCTTTCTTTACCGCCCATAAAGGGTTCGTTCGCTCAGCTGGAGCAAGCGGGAAGGGCAAGACTCCTCCAGGAGGGTTCAAGAAGGGCTGGTCGGACAGACTAAAGACCGACTCAGCCAAACCTGAAGCAAAGGATTACACAGCCTGAAGGTGCGCCCCCACCCGGCTTGAGGGTGGGGGGACGTCTTCACCGGTATTCAGGGCATTAGATCGAGCATCGACCACTGCTACCGGTGCGATTCTTCCCTTCCAACATCTAAGTACTACAGGGAGCGGTAGTTACCGTTCCCTGAACAGATCATTTTCTTTACCTTTTCCAAAGATTAGCCTCAGTTCCCCACAAGAATCGGATCCGGTTGAACAGACAGACCAAGGAGCCTCTAGCCGGGTGACTTCGGTCCCTGTGGTTCAACCAGGAGAAATCGCCACTCCTGATAGGAATCAGGTGTCTGATAAATGTGTGGGAACAGAGAACGATCAGACTTTGTCGGATGGCCGGGGCCAGATAGCTCTAGGGCAGCCTGGTTCGGATCCAGTCAGCGCCAGTTGTCCTGGAAATTCTAGGATGGCCTCTTCGCACCGGTTGGGCCTTCTAGATTGGATTTAATTTCCATTTTCCCACCCCTCATTTGTGGTACTGCTTTGGGACGTCCCGAGTGTGTTGAATCAACGAGGACTATGTCTTTCAATGAGCGACAGAGAAAAATGGATTTTTGTAAGATCTTACCGTAAAATCCTTTTCTCTTAAGCTCATTGACAGACGTAGTACCCGCCCCTCTGTTTTTGAGTTGGGTTGGGTTAAATTCTCTAAACACTGCTTTGTGACATAACTGATTTGCTGTAGCAGAGAGAGAGAGGATATACCCTCTGGGACTGCCCCTAAGGTGTGGCCAGAGTGTTTTCTTTCCTGTCTAGTCCTACTCCTGTAGAGGGCAGCATAACCCGAGTGTCTTGAATCAACGAGGACTACGTCTGTCAATGAGCTTAAGAGAAAAGGATTTTACGGTAAGATCTTACAAAAATCCATTTTTACTATTTTTCACATTTTGGGTAAAAACCTTGGTGGTTGCACAGGGGCAGCCAGCATGAAGTGATTGCGTATATTGGTTTATGTGGATATCATTACCTTACGGTATCGGGTTATATCGGCCTCTGTAGTTGTGTGCATTTTATATATACCCTAATTATTAGAAGTTTGGGACTGTAATAGCTTGTAGAGGCTAGATTTTACATGTCTTAAAGACTGTCATATATTGCTTTGTGATCCTGGTATATTGATGAAATAAACCACCACTTTTTTTTTTTTTTTATTTTTTTTTTTTTGTTTAGGATTTCAGTGTAGACTTTTCGGAGATTGATGGTTTGGTCCGACAACGAAGAAAGGACATAGAAGAATACAGTAGTACAGGGTCTCAAACACCAGAATCTGAAAACTCTCAAGGTTGGCCCGTGTTCTTTTCTTTTAACTTAATTTTAAAGCAAAGTGAAAGTGTAACTACCTTCCCTGGTAACCATTTTTATTACCTTGTGATCCTGTAAAAAAGTGATTTCTCTTCCGTTCATTGACGGACAAAGCTCCATATCTTCTTTGACCCTTGGGTTATGCTGCCCCCTACAGGAGTAGGACACTAGGCGGAAAATGATTTGTACACTTCATGTGATAAGTTGACAGTGCTGATTTGTTTTGCATTAAAATAACATGGCAGCCTAGTCAGCCTTTGGGACAGTGTACTCCTTAGGTGGGCATGTCGTTTTAAATGGATAAGAGGAGCCTTAGGTTTGAAAAATTTAAGTCTGCATCTACAAATACTGAAGCTGTCCTCCTTTTTTAAAAAAAAAAAAAAAAAAAGCCCACGCTCCAGCACTGTCTTCACCTGGGCCGGTTCTTCGCTGGGCTTTTGGTCCCCAGCACCACCACCCCACTGCACATGAATTAAGCCTAACTTGGGCAGATACAATTTTTTTTTTTTTTCGTAAAAGCTGACAACTGTACACATGCCTGCTAGTGTAATGGCTTGTCCCCAGCCCCTATAACAAACTTTTTTTCTAAATAGTTTGGCTTTTTAAAGCAAATGTAAAAAAGATATAGCAGGAACAACAGATAAAACTATGTTAACAGGGGTGCAGGGGAAAATCAACCACTGCTGTGTAAATGCTTTTGACAAATTGCATCATTTGCATTTGTCATTTATTTTGCCATTTAGTTAAACTTTTTTTTTTTTTTTTTTAAAAACCAAGTACATTTGTAATTAAAGCATGAGAGCATGGTACATTTCAAACAATCCAGAAAATGAGTACAGGATAAAGTTCAACTGTATTTCAACTATGGTGATATACCATAATTTGTGATTTCAGAGCATAGAAAACGTAGTTCTATTCATGGATACAAAATATTTGGTCCTAATAAAATACGGTGAACTTTTATCGTTGTATGCTTGTATAATGGAACATCAGTAATTGTAGCCTACGTTTATTATATGCCTTGTTCAAGAGCTCAGTCATTACAGGTAAGAGGTTGTTCCAACAATCTGTTCCAGACTCGTATTTGGCTGGACAGCCTCTATAGTGGTATATCATTTTGTAAGGGAGGGTAGAGTTTACGTCTGCTGAACACGCCTGTAGAGTAGGGGGATAGACTTGCATCCATGACCGGGCTATAAGTTTCCAGGCACTGAAGAGTTTTTCGTGAAGGAATGTGGCAAAAAACGTATCTACATTAATGTTAGGAAGTAGACCAAATATGCATGGTTTGGGGTCCAGTTGGAGAGGTGAACCCATATGGTCGTGTAGGAAATTTACTATTTGTATCCAATAGACCTGATATTTCTGGACATGTCCTGATTAAATGTAGGACCTTGCCTGGCTGCGTGTTACATGTGGGGCTTTGCGGGCTATAGTTCAAGCGATATTTACCAATTCTTAGTGGGGTTAGGTAAGCTTTGTGAATGATGTACAGTTGCGTCAAACGATCAGAGTCTGGGTGATGACAGTTTGGGGCTTTCTAAAATTTCGTCCCAGTCTATCTAAAGGACCGATGTCCTCCTCCCAACGGGCTTGTGCCCGGTCAACCACTCTATTGATGATCTTGGTACGTAGTTCAAGATATATAGCAAATATCAATTTAGTTTGGTTGTCCCCCATGATGACATCCAGCAAGGGTATTTTAGGGAGGTTGGGGACTTGGTCTGGAAGCTGGGTCTGAACAGCATGATGTAATTGGAGATATCTGAATAACCTATATGAGAAGTTAGAATTCCTCTTTTAGGGATTGAAATTGTTTCACACCTGTGGCGCATAGTACTTGATATAAATATATTACTCCCAGGGGAGGGCTGGCAGCCTTAAGCCTGGGGGGCAAGTCCGGTCAAGTGGCCCGTTGAACTACCGAATCAACTCACCATCCATGCCCAGCTTTTTAGTGGGACTGCGACATTGCGACGGACAAATCTGACACAAAGTGACACTTTTTGGGGACCAGTGACACTAATACAGTGATCAGTGCTAAAAAATGCACTGCTACTGTATAAATGACAATGGCAGGAAAGGGGTTAACACTAGGGGTGATCAAGGGGTTAAGTTTGCTCCTAGGGAATGCTTTCTTACTGTGTGGGGGATGGATGTACTAGAGAAAATAAAAAGATCTGTGTTTCAGCTCAGTTGAAACACAGATCTCCATCTTCCTGTGACAGAACAGCCGTCTGCCTTGTTTACAAAGGCAGACCGCCGTTCTGTCATTCTCCTGCATGATCGCAGGTGACCTGATTGGCTCCCGCTGTGTCGCGTCCCCTAGAACCCGTGCACAAAATCACGCATCGGTATGTGATTTTGCACAGCCAGGCCGCCCTGCCACACTATATATGCGGTGGGCGGTCTGGAAGTGGTTAAGCTGGATGAGTGGGTCCTGTAGTCCTTCACTATTTGGGGGATCGGGGGTGGGTGACACATGCTGAGCTGAGGTGCTTATGCTGGGACCTGTAGTCCTTCACTTTTGGGGGTATTACATCCCCAAAAGCAAAGGACTGCAAGTCCCAGCATTAACCCTGGCTGAGATCTACACATGTGACATCCTCCTTTGCGGCCAGCTTACGCTCCCATGACACAAGGGGGAGCCCTAGGGGACCTCAGCGACCCAATACCTTTAAAGAGGTTGTAAACCCATGAAACTATTTTTTTTTTTGCTGCAACCTGAAAGGGAAACCCATAATGAGCTAGTATGCATCGCATACTAGCTCATTATGAAATACTTACCTTAGAACGAGCCCCCGCCGTGCTGCCCGCTTATCTGTATGACGGGCGACATGTCCAGTCACCCGTCTTCCGGGATTGCGGCATCCGGCCATCTGATTGGCCGGAGCCGACAGTCACGGCACCGGACTCTGAAGGAACGGCACCAGCGGCCGTTCCTTCAGAGCGCATGCGCCAGTGACGTCACTGGCTGCATGTCAGGTAAATATCTCCTAAACGGTGCATGTTTAGGAGATATTTACAGTACCTATAGGTGATCCTATGATAAGGCTTACCTATAGGTACAAGTGTCAGAGAGCTCCTGGGAAACTGGAAGTTCATGTGGGTAAGCGTCCCTCCCTCACATTTTAATTTTGTTTTCGTTCAATAGCGAAAACGGAATTGATTTTCGTCAGTGGAGGAAAATGTGCTGTACTTTTTCGTTTCGTTTTTGTCACTGTAAAAAGGCTGCTGACGAAAATTTACAAAATTAACACTCCTGGTCACCTGATATTCTTTTGGTTTTTTGTATTTTCTTTTGTTGCGATTATTAAAAAGATTACCGTCTCATATATGCGTACACCTGTTTGCCCGCATGGGTTGCACAGACATTCCATGCACCTGGGTGCAGGCAGCCCCATTCATGTCTTTAGGCACACAGTGGCTGCACAGACACAGCCGCTACTCCAAATGTAGAAACGCTGCAAGTGTACATGTGTGTTCCCAAAAGCATACTTTAAACCTGCTTGGCTGTAAATTTCAAAACCGCCAACTTTTCTAAACTGCACTTCATACCAAAAGATATTAAATTGGATCAAATTCTAGACTCATTGAACACTGAGGAGTGCTTTAAGATCATATTAAATAAAGGTATCAGCCAGTGCATTCTAATGGGCAACACATATAAAAGAGCTAAGGTTAAACATGGGTGGTGAAACTTTAGAGGTTGTAAACCCCCCAAAAAATGTTTTTTTTTTCTTTTTGCAACCTGAAAGAGAAACACATAATGAGCTAGTATGCACCGCATACTAGCTCATTATGAAATACTTACCTTAGAACGAGCCCCCGCCTTGCCGTCTGCTTACCTGTACGACGGGCGACATTTCTCTTTAAAGAGGAAGTAAACCCTCCTCTGACACTTTTACCTATAGGTAAGCCTACATTAAGGCTTACCTATAGGTACTGTAACTATCTCCTAAAAATGCACCGTTGGCTCCTGCGCTCGTGCGCGGGAGTGACGTCACCGCGGCTCCGGCCAATCAGATGGGCGGATGCCGCGATCCCGGAAGACAGACGACTGGACATGTCGCCCGTCATCCAGCTTAGCGGGCGGCATGGCGGGGGCTCGTTCTAAGGTAAGTATTTCATAATGAGCTAGTATGCGATGCATACTAGCTCATTATGTCTTTCTCTTGCAGAGTCAAAAAGAAAAAAAAAAAGGGTTTACAACCTCTTTAACTGGACTGTATACAGCATGTATATTGATGTCTAGCTGCTCCTGGCTCTAAATACTTGTCTCATACCTGTATGAGACAGGTATATAGTGCCAGGAACAGCTAGACATCAATGTACATGCTGTATACAGTGCCAGGGGGAAAGCACAGGGAAAAAATGTCAACACATGACACTTTTTTTTTTTTTTCTTTGTCACTCACTGGCTGCTCTTCTCCGAGTCCCAACCACCTCACACACTGTCCACCGCAGCAGGTAACTTCACTTAGAATCTGGATTGCCCCCGTTGCAGACTGCAGTTTACCAGGTCAGGCCAGCCCTCTCTTCTGCATCGGCCCCACGTTGATGGGATGGAGGGAGGAGCCTGAGGTGGGAGGGGCCGGGCTGCTGGGGCCAGTGATCGGCGCGGAGGACGGCTGACCGCAGCGCTTTGCATGATGGGTCCTCGTCCTCCTCTCTGCTCTGGAGACCGCTACGTCACTGGTTGCTAGACGCTAAGCGGCTGGTGATCTAGCAACCAGGTCTCCAGGGCAGGGCAGTCGCTGGCCGCGGCCAGCAGGAACTTCCAGGGCATGAAGTGCATCGGCATTAGAGTACCAACTAGCGACTACCGTACCGACGGACTGACCCAAAACTGAGCGGCCTTTTCATAGGGGGATCAGATCGGCCCGGGGGAAATTGCCACCTTGCCCCCCGGCCCAGCCCGCGCCTGATTACTCCCCTTGAAGACCATAGGGTCAATGTCTGTGATAGAAGCTAGCTCCCTCAGATGTGGATTATGCTATAAAGGAGTATGGGTGTGATGTGTGCAGCCTCTATTTTCTGGAGGGCTATTTCCCAAATGCATCTTTGGTGAGATTGCATGGAGTCCCAGGTGCTTGTTGAGACTAAGTGTTAAGTGTCCCCGTTCTCGAAAGATCACCTGTAGAGGGGTGTGAGCGGCCTGTGTGTTTTTGGTAACTGGGAGCTTCTAAGTTGTGAAGTGGTAAAAATAGGAAATTTGGGATGCCAAATGGTAGGAGTGTAAGTGCGGAATAGCTACACCTCCGTGTAGGAAGGTTTTTAAGAGTGAGCCAGGGTAATTTGTGTCGCCCCTGTCCCCACACAAGAGTTGAGGATAGTATCAATAATTTTGAATATTTTTAGAGGAAGTAGGATCGGAGATTGCCAAAACGCATATAAAAGTTTGGGTAGGAGGACCATTTTGATGAGGTTTACCCTGCTCATCACAAATGGAAGTCGTGCCAAAGTCTGTGTAGGTGTTTTCAGAGGCACTTGTGGGAGGGGGAGGAATCCAGGGGCCCTATCTGCGATTTGGTCAAGTTGATTTATTTCAGAGTGAGAACCAAAGTCTTCTATAGATCGTAGGGCAGTTTGTAGTGATGGGCCGGTGTCTAAGTTTAAAATCCTGTCATCTGCATACATTCCCACAGTTTTTGTTGAGAGGTCCCTGTCGAAGGCCATGTATGTCAGGGTGTTTTCCAATTGTATGACCAATGGTTCAGCAGCCAAGGCATATGAGGGATAGAGGGCATCCCTGTGGGGCGCCGAGCCCAAGGGGGAAGGGGTCCGAGATCCAACTGTTCACTGACTCTAGCTACTGGAAGGGAATATAACAATTGTACCCATAGTATAAATGAGGGACTAAACCCAAAACCTCCAAACATTCCCAGAGATAACCCCACTCCACAGAGTCAAAGGCCTTAGCCGCATTTAGTGCCACCACTACTCTGGTACAAACTCCTTCGTGACTTGCCTGAATGATCATGCATAGGTGATGGATATTCAGACGTGTTTTTCCCAGGCATAAAACCTGTTTGGTCGGGTGTATAAGGGATAGAATTGGGGCGAGATGCAAGCACCTTCGCTAGTATCTTAATGTCTGCCTGTAGCAGGGATATTGGACGGTAGGATTTGGGGTATCTGGGTCTTTGCCAGGTTTGGGAATTGATAACCCTAGCCTCCGGCATGGAGTCTGGTAGGGAACCTGTGTCAATGTGGTTGTAGAGTGACTAATTCAGGGATCAACACGTCAGAATGTCGCATATGGCAGTGGCTATTTCATCTACAGGTAGGGGAGCCCCACGCTCCGCCATCTGGGTCCCGGATAGTTGCGGTAAGGGGATAGCATAGAGGCATTCATTTGTGAGGAATATAGCGTAGCATAAAATTATCGAAGTTCTGCAGCAACCAACGAAGGTTCAGTAATAGAGGCCCCCTGTGCATCAATCAAGGACACTACAAATGGTGGTTTAGAATCTTGGTGGGCCAGATATGCCAGAAGTCTATGTGCTCAAACTCGTGAACGAAAGTTTTTTATTTTGCCTTCTCCTAGTGTAATTGGTCAACAATTCGAGTTTGGGATTTAAGTGCGGAGATATTTGCAGGAGAGGTGTCGGTTAGTGAGGATAGCTGATCCAATGCCTGTTGAAGGGTCTGGGATGATGCTTTTAGGCGGTTAATGCATCTTGAGAGGGTAGCCCGGACATAGTTTGAAAGCCTCCAAAACTAGGGCTATGGTGGCGGAGCCCAAATTAGAATTAAAGTAAAACAGCTACTCACGCGGCAAGCCTTCCGGATCCGCTAAGGCAAGAAGCCAGAAGCGGTGAAGGCGCCAGGGGCGGGGTATGGTCTGTGGGGCTAAACAGAATGTCACCCAGTATGGAGCGTGGTCTAAGAGGGATCTGGGCTCAAACCCTGTCTCCTTTAGTAGGGGGGAGCATATAGACATGATTGTCATTTGGACCGTCTTGGCAATTGGGTATGAGACTCCTCTGGAGTAATAGTGTAGGTGGCGTGATGAGCCCAACCTAGCCACGGGTGCCACAGAGCAAGCTGGAGCTGGCCTGTGATGTGGGTCTCCACTAAAACCACTTTGTCTGCCCTGTAGGATTTGAGGCCACCAAATACAGCAGAACGTTTTACCTTGTCCCTGAGACTATGGACATCCCACGGGAGAAATCTTATGGTGACCATTCGGGAGAAATAATGTAGATAAAGAGGAATAGCACTATGTTGGCCCCCAAGGCTGGTCTGCAAAGGTTATGATACAGGGGTGAGATATGACACAGCTGGATAGCTGAGCCTTTAGGTAAATAGCACCATGCAAATGTTAAGACATTATAAATAGCCATAACCAAAACTGAACAAAATTCCCCACCTCGCTTTCTATTGCCAAAATTTGCTGGAGCATAATACCCAGAACTGATGCAGAGCTGACCTGTTGACGGGAAGGGTCGTATGAAAGGCCCGAGCCATATAGTTAGGAAGGGAGAAAGTCATCTCTGCAATCTGACGATTGTTCGTCCCAGTCCAGCAAATGGGACGAACAATCGCTGGTAGGTGAAGCAAACAGTAGGTAGGACTTATAAGTATAGTTAATGTTCTTACTCTTGAAGAGCACTCCATTTCATCTGGAGCTTGGTTCCGGTATATGGAAGGTATTTGAAGAGAACTAAGGTAGATATTGATGGAAACACATTAACAACATGTGGAGCAAAATGACTTGGTGCCCAAAAAGGCATAGCGTAAAAATCGAACAAAAATAGGGGTAAAGTGGGAGAGAATAGGGGAGGAACGGGATAAACACAAATGTGGTAACAAAGGGACAGTGTAAACAGCGTTGAGTTGCAGCTACGCCATGTCACCATTTTTAGGATAGGGGCAAGTTTATTAGCAGTGTTCTCAATAAGGTGATAGTGGCATATCGAGCAGACTGTTGTGTGCTGTGGGAGGTTGCAAATTAAACCAAATGGAATCCACTTACTCAAGACTCCTGGACAAATCTCCCTCTGGTTCAGCCATGTCGTCGCGAGGGCAGGATCATTAAAATTGTGCTTGATTATTGCTCACTATGTGTAAGCGGGCAGGGAATAGCATGGCATACTTCAGGTGATGTACTCGGAGGCATTGTTTAATATCTGTGAAGCGGGACCGCTGCTTCTGGACTTCTGCCGAGAAGTCAGGGAATGCCGAGATCCTGTTATTGTGGAATAGGATATTACCGCGTTCTCGTGTCAGTCGCAGAACTGCATCTCGATCACGGTAGTTTGGAAGTTTTGCTATAAAGGTTCTAGATGGGGGGGGGGGGGGGGGGGACGATGAGCTGGCATGCAGTGGGCACATTCCACTATAAATGTTTCAGTAAAGGCCTCTCTGCCATAAGTATTATGGGGTTTTCCAGAAAAGTGACTGGATCAGAGCCCTCTGCTCCCTCAAGAAGCTGAATGAAACGGAGGTTGCAGCGGTGGGCCCTGTTCTCCAGGTCATCTTGTTTTTGAGCCAGTTATTGTAGCTGCCACTGGATAGATTCAGTAGTGTGTTGAAGTGGATGAAACGTGTCTTCAACACAACTAATTCTCGCCTTTGTCTCTTACTTGGTCCCTCAGGTTAGCTATGCCCTACCTGATCAGGGAGATATCCACTTTCACCTCTTCTATCTTAAAGGTTAGGGTGGCTTGGCACAAGGAGATCGCCTGCAGGACCCTGGTGGTGTTGGCTGTGGCGGCCTCAGGAGCGGAGGCGCCATCTTCCACCGAGGGTTCTCGCTCCTGCCTGCGGAACATCTCAAGTACTAGAGCGGTGGACGCCACCTTCCGTGGCGTTGACATGTTGAGGAAGATAAGTGTACCTTAGCAGTTGTTACGGTGTTCAATCGGTGGGCATGCAGGATGGTAGTTACAGGATAGATCGGGAGCGGAGCTCAGCACTCGTGCATATTATATTGCCATCCAGGCTACGCCCGCCCATTAGTTGCACTTTTTAAGTTGAAATGTGTTAGCGAAAAGGAGTTGTACCAAATGGAAACTCCACTTCTATTATATTCTATCGTTCATTGGCGGATGCAGCTCCATATAATTCTTGAACATTGGGTTATTTGGGTTATGCTGCCCCCTACAGGAGTAGAACACTAGGCAGGAAAAAGCTTTACCATGCCTATGGGGCCATCCCTGCAGGCATACACCCACACACTCTGCTATAGGCTTCAGTTTTTCTGCCTAGTTTAGGAGTAGGACCTAGTTCCCTGCTGAGACTTCGGTCTTAGCTAGGGTTTTTTCAGGAACCTTTTTGGAAGACTTTTTTTAGTTTTTTGTTCCTGAGAGAACTACAAGCAAGGCAGCTGGGTTTTTGACTGGATATGCTGGATCCTTAAGGTCTCCGAGCCCGGCCAGCGAGCGTGCGCAGGTTCTAGTCCAGCACTTGGCCTTGCCATGACAGAGCCCCGATGGACTGGGGCTGGCCTGCGAGTGAAACGCCCCGCCGGGACGCATACGACCTGAGTCGCTCAGCGTACCCCCTGCCATCAGCCCTGGGTGGAGAGGTAGTCCGGAGAGCCCACCTGATGCCGTTGGTATAGTGAATTGGTGTCGTTCCCCCCCCATTTCTCTGGAGGTCCCGGGGCAGACGTTGGCCCCTCCCTGGCAAATCAGACCTTTGGGTATCCCTTGGTTCCCCTGGCCTCTTTGTAATACCAGGTTCCTTCCTCAGGGGGCAGATGTATTGCGGCGGCTCTGCTGAGGGAGGTTTATCCTGGTGGGGGCCCCTCCTAGGGACCCCCTGAAATGTATGAGCGCCCATGTTTTGGTAGTTCACCCCCAGAGTCCACGATCGCTGGACAGCAGGGAGAAGCTAGGGTGACTAGTACATGACCCAGGTTTTTCCTTTTCCTGTGTCGGATAATTTTTCTCTCTGCCCAGAATTTCTATATCCCCCCCCCATATCGTTTTGGCGGTATGTTACTGGGGTCCCTGTAGGTATTTCTCATTCACCCTGCTGCAGGCTGTGCTAGGGCTGGGACTCGTGGTGCAGCTGTGCAGATCGTGCTTTTTGCAGTTTTTTGTTTTTTTCTGTGTTCAGTAAATATGGAGTCTCAGGACTAAATCTCACCCACAGACCCCCCTCAGTGCGGTTCTGGGACTCTCCGGGTCGCAGCCCCTGTCTGCATTTACAGCAGTTTTGGAAAACCTAGTGTCAAAAGTGTGTATTTAGTTTTAAAAAAAATAAATAAAATATTTCACTGGTGGAAAGCGCCCTATGCCTTCTCCTGCCTCTCTAGTATCCTCTGATTCTGAGGTAGATATGGCCACTGCGGACGCATGCCATCCTGGTGGATCTGCGGCTTCACATTCTGATGGCGAGGAGGATGTATCCTCGTCAGCAGCCGCACTGGAATGCGCGCTGGTGGATGCACTTAGTGTCAGTGTGGGAAACCTTAAAAATGGCAGAGGATTCTACAGCGTCAGGGGCGCAGGTGTCTTGGCACCCGCAAATTCCCAGAAGTCGGGCAAGGTTTTTCCCTGTCCGGAACTTTTGACACCATTGTCAATGAACAGTGGGGGCGCATCAAACAAATGTTGGTGGTGCCTAAGCGTTTTAAAAAGGCGCTACCCCTTTCGTGGACGCGGTATCCGCCAGGTGGACCATACCACCAAAGGTGGATTATCCGGTTTCCAGACTAAACAAGTCTGTGGTTCCGGTGGAGGAGTCCCCAGTATTTACAGAGCCCGTCCTGCCATTTGCATGCGATAGCGGACTCGATACTGAAACCGGTCTTTGTGATCACTCTGGTGTCCCAGACCATAACGGAATGGGCAAAGTTGCTGAAAGGTGACTTGGAAACGGAGCAGCTCTCGTCGGGCCTGACAGAGCCAAAGTACCAAATGGTCCAGGCCCGTGTGTGTGTGTGTGTGTGTGTGTGTGTGTGTGTATATGTATGATGCGTCGCTGGATGCTGCTCCACTGGTAACCAGAGTGTCTGCAGTGGGGGTTGCTATTAGACACATGGTGCTGACCTTCCCTTTATGGGGGGAAAGGTTGTTTGGATCCTTCCTGCTAGCAAAAAGCGTCCGCCGCCTTCACCTGCTTCCTATATCATCAGATCC
Source organism: Pelophylax lessonae (assembly GCF_965119305.1). NCBI lineage: Eukaryota > Metazoa > Chordata > Amphibia > Anura > Ranidae > Pelophylax > Pelophylax lessonae. The sequence goes on from NC_138768.1 coordinate 201,985,098, forward strand.
TGAATCTAAATCACCTGCCATGGATGCGAGTTACCCCTCGGGGCCTGCATCCACGCACCCTGATAAATGGTGAGGAGGATTCCTCTGCTCCTCTAGCCACGCATGAAAAGGCGCTAGTGGATGCGCTGATTGTGTCAGTGCGGGAAATCTTAAAGATGGAAGATGCGACTAATGCAGCATTGGAGGCGCGGGTCACCTTTGGCACCCACAGGTCCTCCAAAGCGGCGAAGGTGTTTTTGTGTTGTATATAAACTTTTCTGTCATTTTTCTCAGTTTGTTGGCGGGTCCTATTAGTGCAACATGGACTCCTCAGGCCATGTGTCCCCACCCGCACCCCTCACGGAGGCCACAGGGCCCTCCGATCTCAACTGTCCACTGATGCGATTTTTAGCGGTCCTGGAAGCTTTTGTGTCCAGGGTGGAGGTGGCATTTAGAGGGCTGGGTGCCCAGAAATGACCCCCGCCTCCTCTGTCTGAGTCTGACCAAGCCACCGCAGACGTGGGTACCCAGGCTGGGTCTGGTACCCTACGCCATGCCACCTTTGATAGTGAGGATGAGCTTTCTGCTGCTGCACAGGATAAGGCGCTGGTGGATGCACTGTTTCGGTGCGTGAAACCCTAAAATTGGAGGATGCGGCTGTCGTCACTCCTGGGGGCGCGGGTTGTCTTTTGGCACCCTTTAAGGGTGGAAAAGTCTTTTCCCTTCCCGACTTATTTTGCTGGCCTACTCGCCAAAGAATGGGAGCGACTGAAACGTTCCCTCGGGGGGTCTAGGCAGTTTACTAAACGCTATCCCTTGTTACGACAGCGAGGAATATCTGTCCTGGGTTACCTGGACGATCTGCTTCTCCGTGCAGAGTCCCCCGCATTGCAGGCGGAAAACTTGGGGGTCACCATGAGTACTCTGGAGGAGTTTGGTTGGATCGTGAACCTTCAAAAGTCGTCTCTGACCCCTTCCATGAGACTGGTCTATCTGGGCCTGACTTTGACTCGTCCTCTGCCAGGGTGTTTCTTCGTCCTAAAAAAAGCTCCAGAAGCTGCAGTCAGTGGTTCGTTTGTTGATGTCCCAACGACTGGCCGGACCTGTAGGAGAGTACTGGGACTGATGGTGTCCTCCTTCGAGGCGGTCCCATTCGCTCAGTTCCACACGAGGGTTCTTCAAATGGAAATTCTTCTCAAGTGGAACACCCAAATTTTCTGGATTCTCAGATTTGGTTAAGCCGCAGGACCAGAGAGTCCCTGGTCTGGTGGCTTCGGTCCCCGATGCTTCAGTCGGGGAAGTCCTTTCTCCCTATATACTGGACAATTCACCACGGATGCGAGTCTGTCCAGGTGGGGGAGTCCTTGATCAGGACTTGGCTCAGGGAGTCTGATCGGCAATCAAAATTCATCCAGGGACCAATGTCCTGGAGCTGAGAGGGATCCGGCTTTGTCTGACGCACTGGACCCAACTGTCTGGAGGGTTGTCCAGTGCGCATTCATTCGGACAATGCCACGGCTGTGGCTTATGTCAATCACCAAGGGGGCACCAAGAGTGTCCTTGCAGCCCTGGCAGTGGCAGACATTCTACGTTGGGCGGAGCACCATGTTCCAGCGCTCTCCGCGGTCCACATTCCAGGAGTTGAAAATTGGCAGGCGGATTACCTCAGCCACCAGGCCTTGGATCCAAGGGAGTGGTCCCTGCATCTGGAGGTGTTTCAGCAGTTGTGCCTTCGCCAGGGCACTCCGGACGTGGATCTGTTGGCATCTCAGATCAACAGGAAGGTACAGAGGTTTGTGGCCCACTCTCGGGACCCTCTGGCAGATGTGCTGGTGGCCCCCTGGGGCCAGTACCGGCTGATGTATGCCTTTCTTCCTCTCAAGTTGCTGCCAAGACTTCACAGGGTAGATGGTGAAGGATTCCGGTCATTCTTGTTGCTTTGGACTGGCCTTGTCGCGCTTGGTACGCCGACCTGGTCAGGCTTGTCGCAGACTCCCAGTGGAGTCTACAGAGTCTTTTCGCAAGTCTGACTCGCTCTTTGGGCTCACGGATGGCCCTTTAGAAAGGGCTGCTTGCATCTGCTGCAACTTTTTCCAGATGGATCAGACAGACAGTGGTGCAGGCTTATTCCATTAAGGGTCAGGTTCCACCTTTCCCTGTCAAGGTGCACTCTATTCAGGCGCTTAGTGCTTCCAGGTCTTTTGCCATCAGGCGTCTGTGCTTCAGGTGTGCAAGGCGGTGACCTGGTCGTCCGTTCACACGTTTGCCAAATTTTTATAAGGTGGATGTGATGGTATCTGCGGATGCCTCCTTTTGGTCGCAAGGTTTTGCAGGTTGCGGTTTAGGGGGCCCCTTGGCTTCCTTGAGGGTTTTTCTGTTTTCAGGTGGACCTCATCTGGTTGTTCTGATGAGTCCTGTGTTGCCTGGTTGGACTTGGGGACTGTTGTTGTGTGTTTTTTTTTTTTTTTTTTTTTCTGCTGTTCCCACCCCTCATTTGGGTACTGCTTTGGGATGTCCCTACTGATATGCATCAGAGGACTGCGTCCGTCAATGAACGATGGAGAAAACTGGATTTTTGACTTGCCGTAAAATCCTTTTCTCTTAGGTTCATTGACAGACGCAGTACCCGCCCCTCTAATTTTTTTGAGTTGGTTGGTGTACTTTTTTCTCTGACACTGCTTTGATGCAAAACTGATATCCTATGCAGGAAGAGAGAGGGTATACTCCCATAGGCGTAGGCAGAAAGCATTTCTGGCTACGCCTGTGTCCTACTCCTGTAGGGGGCGGTATTACCCTACTGATATGCATCAGAGGACTGCATCCGTCAATGAACCTAAGAGAAAAGGATTTTACAGTAAGTCAAAAATCCAGTTATTTCAAGGGGCGATTGTTCCGACGTCGAACATTTTTTTTTTTTTTTTTTTTTTTTTTCAATGTTTTACTCAAACCTGTTTACATTTCCTAGGAAGGAAGGCAAGGGTTGTCCAATTCTGGACCTCAAGGTGCTAAACTGTACAGAAGTTCAAAATGGAGTCCATTCACACGGTAGTGGCGTCCCTACACCAGGGGGATGGTCTACTTCTATTGACATCAAGGATGCCTACCTTCACATTCCAATATGTGCCAGTCACCAGCGCTTCCTCTGCTTTGCTGTGGGTGAGGAGCATCATCAGTTTGTGGCGTTGCCCTTTGGTCTCGCCTCCGCTCCTTGGGTCGTCGCAAATTTTTTGGCCCTGTTGCTAGCATTGTTGCGTTAACGGGGAATCGCGGTACTGGAGTACCTGGACAACCTGCTTTTGCTAGCAGAGTCTGACGGACAACCTGGAGATTACTCTGCGACCTCTGAAGCAGTTCGGTTGGATTTTGAACTTTCAAATGTCTGCTCTGGTTGTCCACAAAACTGGACTATCTGGGTCTGACTCTGGACTCGCTCTCAGCCAGGGTGCTTCTTCCCCTGACAAAACTCAATAATTGCAGGAGGCAATTAAGCTTCTGCTGTCCAACAGATGATCATCTCTGCGGATTTGCATGTTGGTGCTGGGCGTGATGGTGTCTACCTTCGAGGCGGTTCCGTTTGCACAGTTCCGCACGAGATCTCTGCAAAGAGAGATCCTGGTAAAATGCAACAAGAATCCTCAGTCTCTAGGCAATCTGATTCTGTTGCGCCTGAGTACGAGAGGGTCCCAGATTTAGTGACCATCTTCTCTGTACTGGACAGTCTTCACCACAGATTCCAGCCTGTCCAGGTGGGGTGGCGTCCTCCGCACAGATTGTGTTCAGGGAGTCTAGACTCGGGGAGAATCCAGGCTACCGATCAATGTGTTTGCACTCCGAGCAATCAGACTTTGGATCATTGGATGATTCGTCTTCAGGGGTGTCCGGTACAAATTCAATCGGACAATGCCATGGCCGTGGCTTATGTCAATCACCAAGGGGGACACAACGTTTCCTGGCGGCTCGGGAAGTAGCCTGTATTCTAAAGGTGGGCAGAATGTTTAGTTCCAGCCCTCTCCCCTGTGCACAGTCCAGGGGTGGAAAATTGGCAGGCAGATTACCTTAGTCGACAGACATTGGACCAGGGGGAATAGTCACTTCATACGAAGGTGCTTCATCAGTTATGCCTCCAGTGGGGTACTCCCGAGGTGAATCTGTTGGTCTTAACAGGAAAGTACAGGGGTTTGTGGCACGGTCTCGGGATCCTCTAGCTGACGCCACAGATGTCTGTGTGATTTTATGCAAGCTTTCTGCAGAGACTTCTGTGCAGGATCGAGGCAGAGGTGATTCCAGTCATTAGTACGCCGAACTGGTAAGGCTGGTCGCCCATGCTTTCAAGATTTCCTCTCAGGGAAGATCTGCTGTCCCAAGGGCCAATCTTTCATCCTGCTTCACAGTCTGACTTTGATGACTTGGCTGTTTTGAAAGACTTGAGTTGCTGAAGGCTAGAGGTTTGTCTGAATCTGTGCTTCCTAAGCTCTTAAAGGCTGGAAAATCTACCTCCTAGGAAGATTAACTTCGCACTTGGAAGACGTACATTGCGTGGTGCGAGTCTTCGGTTCACCCTCGCTCCTTTTCGTGGCTCGGATCTTTACTTTTCGGAGGGTTGAGAAGCGCCAGGCCTTGAGTACCATCAAGCGCCAGGTTTCGGCCTTGGAGGTTTTCTTTAAACGTCCATGGCCCACATTCCTTGGTACGTACCTTTCATCCATGGAGTTCCACACTTAGCTCCTCCAGTACGGTCTCCATTGCTGCCGTGGGACCTTTAATTTGGTGTCAGTTCTTCAGAAGCCTCCTTTCAAAAATATTCAGGAGGTTCCCCTGCTTATGTTGTCCCAGGTGGTGGCGTTTTTGGTGGCTATTCTGCGCACAGGGTGTCGAGCTGGCGGCGCTGTCCTGTCATTCACCTTTATCTGGTGGTTCTTTGTCCATGTCAGTCGTTCGTTCCAAAGGTGGTCTCTGATTTCCATTTGAGAGAAGACATTGTGTTGCCTTCCCTTTTTTGTCCCAGGCCTGAACATCCAAAGGAAATTACCTTGCATTCTCTGGATGTGGTTCGGGCAGTCAGGGTGTACCTGGCAGCTACAGAATCTTAGGAAGTCAGACTCCCTATTTGTTCTCATGGACTGACCTAGCAAAGGGTTGGCTGCTTCTGCTGCAACCATTTCCAGATGGATCGGACAGTGATTCAGGCCTATTCAATCAAGGGTCAGGTCCCTCTTTTCCCTGTTAGGGCGCACTCTACTCGGGCGCATAGTGCTTCCTGGGCCTTCTGTCATCGGGCGTCCGTGATGCAGGTTTGTGAGGCGGATGCTTCTTTTGGCCGCAAGGTTTTGCAGGTCCTCTTTGAGGGTGTTTTTTGTCAGGTGATCTCCAGTTTTTATGGTTGAGCTAGCTCAGTGTTATCCCCCCCCCCCTGCTGTTTCCACCTCTCATGTTGACACTGCTTTGGGAAATCCCACATAGTCAAGAAGATAAAGAGCTGTGTCCTTCAATGAACGAAAGAAAATGGGATTTTTAACTTACTGTAAAATCCATTTCTCTGATGTTCATTGACGGACACAGCACCCACCCTTCTATGGAGTTAGGTTTTTTTCCATTTTTTCCATCCTGACACTGCTTGTAACAGAACTGAGTGCCTATAGCAGAGAGTGGGAGTGTATCCCTTGGGACTGCCCCATAGGTGTCAAGTTCTTTCCTGCCTAGTGCCCTACTCCTGTAGGGGGGCAGCATAGCCCACATAGTCAAGACGAAGAGCTATGTCTGTCAACGAACCTCAGAAAAAATAACTTTACGGTGAGTCCATTCAAACTGCCGCGACTTGTGTGCCCTCAAGTCGCCCCAAGTCGCTTGACATAACAAATCTCATGTAAATCAATGAGAGCCGTCTTAATTGGCACTACCGAAGTTGCTCCGACATCAGAAAAGGGTCCTGTACTACTTTGAGGCAACATGTATCCGACTTGTCCCAATAGACTTCATTGGGAGTCGCCTCCAAGTCGGATCCTTATCTTATTTGAAGCGATTTGTGATCCGACTTTGCAGGAAGAAGGAAAATTAGCCAGGCATTCCCCACATTGCAGCCATGCCTACAGTTGTTCCTATATACCATTATCTCTGCCTGGTCTGTGGGAGTGGCACTGGTGGGCCCCGATTCGTGGCACTGGTGGGCCCTGATTCGTGGCACTGATACGTGGCACTGGTGGGCCCTGATTCGTGGCACTGGTGGGCCCTGATTTGTGGCACTGATACGTGGCACTGGTGGACACTGATTCGTGGCACTGTTACATGGCACTGATGTGTAGCACTGCTACATGGCACTTGTGGACACTGCTACGTGGCACTGGTGGGCACTGTGGCACTGCTACGTGGCACTGGTGGGCACTGTGGCACTGCTACGTGGCACTGGTGGGCACTGTGGCACTGCTACGTGGCACTGGTGGACACTTAGTGTGAGGAAAGGGATATGCAGTGTAGTTGGGGTACTATATACCACTATAGTTAGATTCAATAATCTAGTTTCTGTAGGGAAAGTGTTAAATGTCAGGGTTACCGTAGTGTAGTTTAGGGTGAACTGACTATGACTGCTATGCCAGGGTGACAGAACTCATCCATGTCAGGGTGACCTCCATAAGAAAAATCATTTTTTTAGAATTATCAGAGCAGGGATGGGGCTCCGCTCCTTTTTATGCCAGGGTGACAGAACTCATCCATGTCAGGGTGACCGCCATAAGAAAAATAATTTTTCTTAGAATTATTAGTAGAGCAGGGATGGGGCTCTGCTCCTTTTTACACCTGGGCGTTTTTGTTTCAGGTGTTTGTTGGACTTTTTTTTTTTTTTTTTTTTGGACGTCTTTGGAGGCAGGCATGACATCTGAACTTCTGTGTAGGGGTATATATACACACGCACATATATGTAATATATACACATACACGTGTGAAAGGAGCGGAACCCTATCCCTGCGCTACTGAAATTATTTGCAGGAATGGCGTTACCCTCCTTTCACACCTGTGTGTGTGTGTGTATAAACCCCTACACATAAGTTCAGATGTTATGCCTGCCTCCAAAGACGCCCAAAAAATGCCCAATAAACGCCTGAAACAAAAACGCCCAGGTGTGAAAGGAGCGGAGCCCTATCCCTGTACTACTAAAAATGCTAAGGAAAATTATCTTTTTTTTTTTTTTTTTTTTTTCTGGTTCTGGACATGCTACAGAGCTGAAACTTCACAGGTACACTTTTTAGACCCCCAGACACCAAATCCAAAAATCTTTTTTTTTTTTTCCAATAATTGGCTCTCTATCAAAAACTAAAATTTTTAAGAACTTTTTTTTTTTTTGTGTGATTGAGCATGACCCAGAACCATCATATTCTGATTGGCCAAATACAAAGTCGTCTATCATAAAAGTCGCTCTGAATACGCACAAAGTCGCGCTAACATGTCGCCCCTTATGAGGCGACTTAGATGTCGCGTTAGTGTGAACCGGCTCGAAGTCTAACAATTTATTTTATTTTTTTCCCTCACAATTTGTTGTCATTGAGAAACAACAATTTTAAATTGCGTTCAATCAGCTTGCAATCAACAAGTAAGATATCAAAACAGATCGGTACAGCCAGATCAGTAAAACCCATCACCCTTCCTATCCTATGAATAAGCGTTTTTTTGCAATTAAAAGATTTTTAAAAATGCCAGAAAAGTGTGTGAATAACCAGCATTGCAGTTGCATGCCTCTACTTGTTTCTGCTACTAATTTTAGTATTCTTTGCTCTGAGTATAACCACATCCACTGACCTTAACATTTGTTTTACGTCTAGAATTCCAGGATCAAGACAAAAACGTCACCACAGTGTCTCACAACCCTGTAGTTGTGGAGAGTCAGAAGAGCCCTGAAAGAAGTAAATTGATTCAACAAAAGACAGGCAAGTCATTTTAGAAATGTTTTTTAAATTCAAACCTACATCTGAGCAAAGTACATTGTTGTTTACTGCATGCTCTTTTCTTATAGATCACAGTAGCTTATTTAGGAGACCGAACATTTCACAGATTACCTCCTTGAATGGCTTGCTTTTCTTCTATGCAATTCTGTAAGTTGACATTTTCATGCCATACATTATCAGTGCTTGTGATTTTAAAGTTCTGGTTGCAGTGTAAGATGCCAAACATTCCTGAACCCTATAAAGCTAATTTTTACATCCCTTTTTAATGCTTCTACTGTGGCAAAAATGGTATCATTGATTTATTGGTACGCCAGTGTGCTGTAAAAAAAAATTACAATTTACTTATTACTCTGTGCTTTACAGCAGTGACAATGGCACATCAGTTGTCACCCATGAAGACACCTTGAATCAAATGCCCGTGCCCACTAATATGTACTCTAGAGACCGTTTAGTCTGGCATCTGTCAACCTACCAGTATGTTCCTGGGTTGGCTTGCCATTCGCTCCTAATGTCTAATAGAAAGCCACCTAATCAGATCAAAATATGGGACACAATTTTTTACTTTTTCCAGACTGTCCCCTAAAGCAAAACATGAATGTTTTGTATTTTTCCTCTACTTAAGTTCCAGTCTGTAACACCCCTTCAATCAGACATGTTTTAGTTATCGGCACTGTGATTGTATGACCAACAATTGCTCTGCCATGAAACAATAACCCAAATGAGTGTTCAAAAAAAAAAAAAGATTTTTTTTGTCATTTAGTTGAATTTTTATTTCCTAGATTTGTACTTTAACTTTTAGTTTTACATCCTATATCTAATGACCTAGATGCATTGAAATGTATGCAATTTCACAAGAGACCTAAGGGTGTCCTGGATGTTTCTTTTTCATTGTGTTAGATGTAAAATATTTAAAGTGGAACCCCTCCTTGAAAACTGGCCTAAATGACAGATTTACTTAGGCCTGCTGGTCTCATGGGGAAGTGTCAGCTCTAAAACCCTACTTATTCACTGAAGACTCCTTTCAGTACTAACTAACGGTTAGAGCCCCTCTCAGCTTTTTATTGGTCTCCCCCCCCCCCCCCCTCTCTTTATTCCTGTTTGAATGATAACTGGTCATCAGACAGAGGGGGAAGTGTTCAGTGGATCATGTGCTCCAGTCACAACTGTCAGAGGAATTCCTTATCTAGAGAGATCTCCTCTACTTTGTCTTTTAAAGTGAAGGAAGATGTCCCCAATAGAATGTAGCAATAAGGGGTTTTAATCCCATCCAAAGCATTAAAAATTGGCTTTAGATATGTTACAGGCAATTATATATTATATAATGCGTTATCCGATTTTATTTGTCTGTTTTGCCTGTACAGGCCATGTTTAAGGGTTAATGGGGTAGCAGCATGCAACAGCCACAAAGTATTTTCGAGGAACAAAACGGACAAGTCAGAAGTTGTGCCTAATTACTGTTGTCCCCAGCGCCAAGACTATATGTGCAGCTCTTCCTTTATTGCGCTAAACCAGAGTACTCTCCAAACTAGCAAAGAAACCCCAAAAATCCAGCATGCAAGTCTTGACTGTTCATACCGGTCTATAGTCTGCTTTAATTAAGGAGCTATATTGTGTATTTTCATTTCCCAGATAATCCAATTAGTGCTATGCAATTAGCTTCAGATGGTAGTTTTAAACTTGTCTCATAGTGAGGAAAACCATGCTGCATCTGTCACTGCTGAATTGTTTTTGCTGGAAAATTTGCTGTAAAGTGTACATGTTTATGATGCCGGTCTCTTTACACAGTGTCTGTCTGCTGATAGTCTCCACATTATATATGCAGTCAAGGATTGTGTATCTAGAGGAACGACTTTCCACACTTGGTTCTCTCCATTCTGGGTAAGTATGTATTATGGAGGGAAGGGTTCTGGTTAACACTGAAATCTTCAGAAAACGTAGTGTTACTAAATCCAGGACCTTGCATTCACTAGATCTGGTCTCCCACATTACACAGAACATGGAAATGCAATTATTATTTTTTTGTAAATATGAACTGCTAAATACCTTTTCTCATCAGTAGTTTGAGCAGTCTTGTGACGTCCGTGTCGGGAGAATAAAAACTCCTTCTACAAGCTTTAACCAGACTGTCCTGTGAGGATGCAGGACCCCTGACCCACTGGACAGGACTGATCACATGCACTTTCCCATGGAAAAAAAAAAAAAAACTCACGGAACTTAGTATGTGCAGCTTGTCCCCTTGCCTCTGTACCATCTAGAGGTGGTTTGGGGACTCTGCATTGTGTTAAAGGCTGTTTGATCCTGTCTCCTCTGATCCTCCCCTTCTTCCAGAGTATTATATAATCCCTTAGGTTCCACAGTGAGTGTAACAAGCTATACACACTGATTTTATAGTTTTGGGTTTAGTAACACTTTAAGAACCAGTCAGGCATTAAAATGCGTGAGAATTTTTATCCCCCCCCCCCCCCAAGTAGTCCATCTATGCTGCTCAGAGATTGATATTGTGCTGGTAATTTATTTCTCTCTCGTTCATTGACGGACACAGCTTCTCAGGATTCCTGACTATTTGGTTATACTGCCCCCCTACAGAAGTGGGACACTAGGCAGAAAAAAAACCTGACTATGCCTATGGGCAGTCCCAGGAGGTCCCCCATGTCTGCTATAGGTATTCAGTTTTTTTTTTTTTTGTTTTTTTTCTGCCTAGTCAGGGCCTAGTTTGTCACTGTTGCTTTGGCCAACAGCCCCCCCCCCACTTGAGGTTCTGTCTCGGGTTACCCGCACGCACGCTGGACCAGTAAGTAGATGGCTCATTCCTGGATGGATGTTAACTGGGTCAATCCCTCAGTTCAGCTCCTCTTCCCCCCCCCCCCCACGATGGTGGGGTTGTGGCCCTGTTTACCCACATCCCTTCTAGAGGGGTGGGGATAGTATAGGTTGCTGGCATAGATTAGTCGCCCTTCCCTGTGGGGTCCTGGGGGGGGGGGGGGGTTACGTTTGCAGGACTACCCACATCAGAGAGGCACTGGCGGAAGGCGGCCCCCCTAGGGGTGGGGGGGCTTTTTTTTGCAGCTTTTCGGGGGATGGTGTGGATGATTCCCCTTGGAGGGGCATCGGCCGTCGGTGCCCCTGTGCGGGGTCTGTCGGCGGCCCCCTCTGGGTTTTTCTAAATCTGCAGGGTTGGTAGCCATGTTCCCTGACCTGTCTGCTAGTGAGGATAATTCCTCCACAGCCGTAGCTGCGTTGGTTGATGCACTGGTTGCATCCGTGCGGGTGACTGCAGATTGAGGGTGCAGCTGAGGCGGTTGCGTAGGTGGCTGTCCCTTCTTTTTTTGACACTCACTAGCCGTCTCGCACAGCAAATGTTTCTTTATCCCTCCTATTGACAAATTTGTCTTTCTCTTACGTCCTCCGACAGTCGCCGCCCACTTCATATTCATCACCAATGGGGTTATGTCCTTTATTCCGTAGGAGTAGCTAGGCAATAGAATATGTTAGTACAAAGACTTTTAACATATCCCACCCCCAGGGGGTGGTCCCCTCAGTACATAACCCTCCACTTCCTGTATCCAACTCAGTTTCATTTGTCTAGCTGTCAGGAGTAGCTGGAAGTTTCTGTGCTGGGGCACCTTGTCTCAGCTCTCTTTCCTTTCTTTGGATTTTATTTCAGTTTTTTCTCTCTTTCTTGTTAGCTGTTATTTTACCAGCGTTAGTTAGTTCTTCGGAAGAAGAGGTTCATGCGGGCTGCGTCTCGGGCTGACCCCCCTGGTAGCAGGCTGTGGGTCAGTGGCTTCTCAGCCCGCCATCGAGCGTTCAGTCAGGTATCGCTCCTGAGTTATCTGAACGACCCATCCCTGTTCCGTGCAGGGATGCTAGGTGAGGTGGCTACCTCACTGGACGCTGTGCGGTTTCTCAACCCACCTTCTGATGCGTCCTGGATGCGACTCTCCCTGCCTCATGTGCAGCGGTTTGTTCGCCTGTGCGGGTCCCCCACGCCATTTAAGAGGTAAGTGCATTTATGTGGGGACCTGTCTGTCTGGGGGGTGTCAGTCTGGGACTGTGTACCTTGCCCTGTGTTCACACTATTACGTTTTCCCTATCTCTCACATTGCATGCTGTGGGCTGCAGGAGGGGGGGCTGGCTGCACTCTGTGTCAGTTTTCTGTCTGTGTGAACGGCTGTGTGCTGTGGGGCTTGAGTTCTCATGCTTGGGGCACATTACAGCGCCGCTGCGGCGGTTTACCATGTTCCTTTTTTTGGGCAGATGGTGTGTTTTACTTCTCCCTCATGGGGTGTGGGAGCGGCGGTTTCGGCGCCAAACGGCGCCATTTTGGCTGCGATCGCTCCGGCTGCATGTTTTACATGCATGGCGGCCATTTTCTTGTAGCCTCCATAGGCTTTCATAGAGCACCCTGTATGCCAGCATTTCCTTTCCTTCAGGAGCACCGCAGGCAGCAGCAGCAGCACCGATCTCTCCAGGTTCATTTCTTTTTATTCCCTGTATCCTGCCTTGGTATACTTGTCCCTGTGGGGGTCCCTTGTGTGGGATGCCTAGTGTGAGTGGGCTACGATCGCAGCGCTCTCTTAAAGGGGCGGTCACCCTTTTATTTTTGCTGCTACAAGGGCATGGATTCTCAGGAATACTAGTTTCCTGCCAATTTAGTGGGAAGCCAGGGGACTGCGGTTTCCCCCCCCCCCCCCCCGGGGGGGGATTTGGCTGCGATTGTGGCTAGCCTTGCGACTCAGGTGCAAATGCTGGCGGTTGCTCAATCCTCTAAAAGGCCCAGAGTTTTCAATTTCCCCTGTTTCAGGGGGTGATGGTACTGGGGCTGCTGTGGCAGAGATCTCCTTATCGGGGTCTCGTTCCTCCCTGGACCTTATAGGGTCAGAAATGGAGGCTGAGGTAGAGGGGGTTGATAATTCTCCCCCTGGCTCGTCTGAAGAGCTTGCACTCATGGATGAATTGGTTGCTTCTATCAAGCAAACTCTGCGTTTGGAGGAGAAAACATGTCCTCCAGCTGCCTTGGCGGCTTATGGGACGCAGAAAAGGCGCAAATCATCGCAGATGTTTCCATGCACTGATGATTTTCAGCGCGCTGTGAAAGAACGATGGCGTAATATAAGCAAACCTTTTGCTGTACCAAGTAGGTTTAAGCTGCGCTATCCTTTTACGCCCGCTACTGCTGGGCGTTGGTGTGTCCCACCTCCGGTGGACCATGCGTTAGCAGTTTTGAACAAGTCCACTGCGATTCCTGCTGAAGACACCCCGGTGTTCCGGGATGCCACGGACAAGAGGATGGAGTCCCTTTGCCCGTCGTACCTATTCTATTATGGGTTCTATGTTGAAAGCTTTATTTGCTTCACTTATGGCGGCCCAGGCGGTCGCGAGCTGGACGCAGGTGCTTAGGCGTGTCCTGGTGGCTGATTCTGCCCCCCAGGCGACTTTGGATATGGTGGATCAAATCCACCAGGGTGTCATGTATTTGTGTGATGCGGACCTGGATATGGTTCCGTTGGCTGCACGTGTACACAGTGTGGCGGTGTTATCTCGCCGCCTGGTTTGGTTGAAGTGTTGGTCTGTGGATCAATCTTCACGTAAGACCTTGGCCAATCTGCCTTTTGATGGTTCTCGCCTTTTTGGCGAATCCCTGGATGCCCTAATTAAAGCGGTCACGGGGGGTAAGAGCACGCTCTTACCTCAATCCCACAAGACTGAGACGGCTCCTGGGAAAAAAAAAGAATGCTTTATTTCGGCCCCCTCAGGGGTCCTTTCGTGCCTTTCGGTCACACTTTGGGGCAAGCCGTCCAAGGGTCGAGGCTCCCGCAAGAAGCCGTGGGCAGGTGAGCAAAAGTCCGGCCAATCCGGTTCTGCGGCCCACAACAGTGCGGCCTGAAGGGGCGCCCTCACCCAATTCACAGGAAATCGTTCGATCTGGCTACTAGATCGAGTTTCTCTCTCGGCCGGAGAGCAGATTTTTTCCCTCCAGTCTTCTCTTATCCCCGGAGCGTTTGCGGGACCTGCATCTAGCGGTGCAGGACCTGAGGGCTCAGGGAGTGGTGGTCCCGGTGCCTCATCGGGACAGATTTCGAGGGTTCTATTCCAATCTGCTCACCGTGCCCAGGAAGGAGGGCTAGGTGCGTCCGATTCTGGACTTGAAGGCGCTGAACCGCTTTGTGCGGGTGCGCAAGTTCCGCATGGAATCCCTGCGGTCGGTGGTGGCTGCCCTGGTTCCGGGGGAGTTCATGGCTTCCATCGACTTGAAGGATGCGTATCTTCACATCCCGATTTTCGAGGGTCACCAGAGGTACCTTCGATTCGCCATAGCGGAAGATCATTGCCAATTTGTGGCGTTGCCTTTTGGTCTCGCCTCGGCTCCGAGGGTGTTCACCAAAGTGCTGGCACCGGTTCTGGCTTTGTTGAGGGCCCAGGGCATTTCGGTTCTGGGGTATCTGGACGATATTCTGGTTCGGTCTGCGACCAGCCAGAGTCTGGAGAAGGATCTGTCCGTCACGTTGCAGACTCTGCAGGAGTTTGGTTGGACGATCAATTTTCCAAAGTCGACATTGTGCCCATCGGTTCGGTTTTCTTACCCGGGTATGGTTCTGGACTCTGTCCAGGCGAAGGTCTTCCTGCCGGAAGAAAAACTCGCAGCTCTTCAGGTGGCAGTCAGGTCCCTCAGGGACGTTCCATCTTCGTCCATTCGGACGTGCATGCGGTGTCTGGGATTGATGGTCTCGGCTTTCGAGGCGATTCCCTTCGCCCAGTTTCACACACGGGATCTCCAAGCGGAGATATTGTCCAAGTGGGACGGGCGTCCGCAGTCTCTGGATCTCCAGATGCCATTGAGTTCTCAGACCAGAAGGGCTCTTCTGTGGTGGCTTCAATCCCCCTCAGTATCGGGGGGCAAGTCTTTTCGTCCCCTTTCGTGGACGGTGATCACCACGGACGCCAGCCTGTCGGGCTGGGGTGGTGTTCTGGGCGTTCTGTCCGCCCAGGGTGTTTGGTCGACGGAGGAATCCTCCCTTCCGATCAACGTTCTGGAACTGTGAGCGATACTCCTCTGTCTTCGTCGTTGGAACACGGTTCGGGTGCAGACGGACAATGCCACGGCGGTGGCTTACATCAATCACCGAGGGGGCACCAGGTGTGCCCGGGCGGCTCGAGAAGTGGCCGCGATTCTGTCTTGGGCCGAGACGCATGTCCCGGCAATATCGGCAGTTCACATTCCGGGGGAGAAAATTTGGCAGGCGGATTATCTGAGCCGCCAGACCCTGGACCAGGGGGAATGGTCCCTTCACCCGGCTGTCTTCCAGGTGTTGTGCGCGAGGTGGGGTCTTCCGGAGGTAGACCTGTTCGCGTCTCGTCTGAACAACAAAGTACCACGGTTCATGGCGGCGCGCGATCCTCGGGCAGACGCGTCGGACGCGTTGGTTGCCCCGTGGCATCAGCACCAACTGATGTATGCGTTTCCACCGATTCTATTGCTGTCCAGGTTCCTTCGCGAAACCGACCACGGTGATTCTTGTGGCACCGGACTGGCCTCGCCGGTCCTGGTACGCAGACCTCGTATATCTGGCAATCGACGCCCCGTGGCGTCTGCCTCTTCGAGAAGATCTTCTGTCGCAAGGACCGATCTTCCATCCTGCTTTAGTCGCTGGTCTTGACGGCCTGGCTGTTAAATCCGAGGTCCTGAAGAACAGGGGTCTTTCCCCTGAGTTCATTCACACCTTAATAAATGCGAGGAAGTCTTCCTCGGGGAAGGTTTATTACCGTACTTGGAAGGCGTATTTTGCCTGGTGCGAATCCAGGGGTTTCTCTCCTGACACTTATTCGGTGTCTAGGGTGTTGCCCTTCCTTCAGACGGGTGTTGACCAGCGTCTGGCGCTGGCCACGATCAAGGGTCAGGTGTCTGCTTTGGCCGTTCTTTTTCAACGGCCTGTGGCATCTGATTCTTTGGTTGGCACTTTTGTGCGGGGGGTACGTCATCTGATCCCTCCTAGGAGGGACCCTCTTCCCCCTTGGGACTTGAATCTAGTTCTATCAGTATTGCAGCGTGCTCCTTTTGAAAGGTTCAGGGAGATCTCGCTGTCTTTGTTATCCAAGAAGGTCGCCTTTTTGGTGGCTATCACCTCGACTCGTCGAGTGTCGGGGCTGGCAGCCTTGTCCTGCAAGTCTCCGTGTCTGGTTGTGCATTTGGACAAGGTGGTCTTGCGACCTAACCCTTCTTTTCTTCCAAAAAGGGTTTCGGACTTTCATCTCAATGTGGACATTGTCAAACCTTCGCTTTGCGCGAAGCCGAAGCTTCCGACGGAGGTGTTGCTTCACTCCTTGGATGTTGTCCGGGCGATTAGAGTCTATCTCAAATCGACTGAGTCTTCTCGCAAGTCGGATGCCTTGTTTGTCCTTCCGGGAGGTCCTCGGAAGGGCATGGCGGCGTCGGCTTCTACAATCGCCAAATGGCTCTGACGGACCATTGATCAGGCCTATGCTTTGAGGGGGAAAGTTCCCCCTGTACCTGTGAAGGCGCACTCTACCAGATCTCTGAGTACGTCTTGGGCCTGTCGTCATGGGGCCTCTGTGGCCCAGGTGTGTGAGGCGGCGACTTGTCGACTGTACACACTTTCACGATATTCTACAGAGTAGATGTTCAGGCATCGGCTGATGCTTCCTTTGGCCGCAAGGTTCTTAGTGCGGCAGTTTCCTAGAGCCCTTGTTACGGGTTCTTTGGCTTTTTGGGATTTTTGTTTTTTCCCTGGGTTTTCTTGCTCCTGTTGAGCGAGTGTTTTGTTCTTATGCCCAACTGGTTTCCTTCCTTTGGTAAGGTTCCTTTCTCTGATGGGGAGACGGCGTTGCCTTGGGCGCGGCTGAGTTCTTCCCACCCCTCATATTTACACTGCTTTGGGACATCCCCATTGGTGATGAATATGAAGTGGGCGGCGACTGTCGGAGGACGTAAGAGAAAACGGAATTTTTGTAAAATCTTACCTGTAAAATTCCTTTCTCTGAGTCCTCCGACAGTCGCCGCCCCCGCCCCTCTTTTGGGGTTTTGATGTACTCTCTACTGCTATTCCACTGAAACTGAGTTGGATACAGGAAGTGGAGGGTTATGTACTGAGGGGACCACCCCCTGGGGGTGGGATATGTTAAAAGTCTTTGTACTAACATATTCTATTGCCTAGCTACTCCTACGGAATAAAGGACATAACCCCATTGGTGATGAATATGAAGTGGGCGGCGACTGTCGGAGGACTCAGAGAAAGGAATTTTACAGGTAAGATTTTACAAAAATTCCGTTATATTGCATGGCAGCGTCCAAAACGCCCTCTTGGGGTTCCTACACACCTTGTTACTCCGAAGTGGACTGTTCCGCCAGTGGTGAACCCCCGTCCCGTCCCCAGGTTGAACAGGCAACCATGATCCTGATGGAGGAATTTAAGCCTTTTAAGGATCCGGCTGACAAAGGTGGTGGCTGTGGGCGCATTAGGTTCTCTGTTGCTGGCTCTGTATTTAGGCCAGTCCTGGCAATTTCCCTAATGTCTCAAACACTGAGTGGACTAGGCTTTTGCGTTGTGGACTAGAGGGTGAGCAGGTTCCCCCTGCCTTGCTGAGTGGCGGACCAGTTGGTTCAGGGGCTGCAGTTTGTCTGTCTGGACGCAGCTCCCCTGATTCTAAGCTGTTTCGGCAGTAGGCTTTAGGCGTGTATTGTGGCTTAAGCGTTGGTCTGTGGACCAGACCTCTAAAACTCGACTGCCTTACCCCTTCAAGGCGATCGCCTGTTTGGGACTACCCTGGATGACATCCTTAAGTCTTAAAGGGGGCCCTGGTCTAACTGGCCAAGTGCAGGATTTTTTTCTAGTTTCCTTCAGCTTGGAAGGTGTGCCCCCCCACCCGGGCCTGGGGTGGTTGGGCATTTTCACTGGTTTCCAGGCCAGTGGACCTCTTTTGGAAAATAAAGCAATGGGTCCACGAAGGGATACTGTCCGGTTACAAGTTTGTTTTGTTCTTGCCCTCCAGAAATGTTCTCCTTTCCAATTTGTGTCCTGGACAGTTTGCAAGCTCTTTTTAGGGCGGTGCATGACCTGTTGCTTCATCAGAATGGTTCAGGGTTTTTTTTTTTCCAAGCCTGTTTCTGGTCCCAAAGATGGAGGGCTAGGTTTGTCCAATTCAGGACCTTAGGGCTTGAATCTGCTTGTGTGGGTGCAGAAGTTCAGGATGGAGTCCATTTGTACAGTGGTGGCACCCCTTACATCAGGGACATCTGCCTCCTATCAGCATCAAGGATGCTTCCCTGCACATTCCACTGTGTCCCCAAATCTAGCATGGTGCTACTCTTGGGTTGCGCCTTTGCTCCTCTTGGGTTGCGCCTTTGCTCCTCGGGTCTTAACTTAGTGTTGGCCCCGGTTCTGACATACGCCAGCGGGAGTTTGCGGTAATAGGCTCCCTGGATGACCTCCTCTTATGAGAGGAGTCCTCTGTGTCCCTGATGGGCAACGCAGGGATAACTATACTGACCCTGAAGGGTTCAGTTGGCCTCTGAATTACTGTAGGTCTGCTTTGATTCCATCCAAAGAATTGGAATTTTTTGGTTCGGACTCTGAATTCTGCTGTAGCTAGAGTTTTCCTTCCTCTGAGCAATGTCCAGAAGTTGCATGCTGCGATTCATCTACTACTGTCCAGCAGGTTGTCCTCCCTCCCGTCTTGCATGCGACTGCTGGGCCTGATGGTATCTACCTTCAAGGTGGTTTAGTTTGCACAGTTCCATACGTGGTCCCTTCCAAGGAAGTTCTTCATAAAATGGGACGAGTGTCGCGGTCCTTGGATGATCAGACTTAACTGCGCCGAGCAACCAGGGGGTCCCTGGTTGGGGGGATTTGTTCCCCAGCTCTTCCACAGGGCAAATCTTTTTCCCCCTTGTCTTGGACAATGGTCACCACAGATGCCAGTCTGTCTAGATGGGGCGGTGTCCTGGGACTGAGCTGTGCTCAGGGTTGTTAGATTCTGGAAGATTCCAGGTTACTGATCAGTGTCTTGGAAGTTTGGGTGATCAGGCTGTGCCTGGATTACTGGACCGATTGTCTCCGGGGGCTACTGATACATTTCCAGTCGGGCAAAGCCACTGTGGTGGCCTATGTAAATTACCAGGGCAGAACAAAGGTTGTATTGGCAGCACTGGCAGTGGCTAACATCCCCATGGTCGGCAGAACGCTTCATTCTAGCTCTCTCCACCGTACATATGCCACATGTGAAAAAGCTGGCAGGCGGACTTAGTCAGCAGGCGTTGGACCAAAGGGAGTGGTCCCTTTTTACCTGGACATGTTTCGTCAGATATGTTTTCGGTGAATCTGTTGGCTTCTTGGCTCAACAGGTACTGAGGTTTGTGCAAAGGTCACGGGATCCTCTGGCGGATGCCACAGAGGCTCTGGTGGCCCCGTGGGGCCAGTATCATCTGATCTACACTTTTCCTCCTCCAAGTTTCTACCATGGCTTTTATCGAGGCCAAAGGGATTCTGGTCATTCTAGTGGCCTCACTGGTCTTTGTCCGCTGACCTTGTGCGATGGGTCGTCGACCTCCTTTGGACACTGCCTTTTGGGGAAGATCTGCTGTCCCAAGAGCTGGTTGTTATCCTGTATTGCAGTCGCTGGTTTTGACAGCCTGGCTGTTTGAAAGCCGGGTGCTGAGGGATAGGTTTTGCCTGGGTCTGTTTCTAACGCTGCTGAAGGCTAGGTAGTCTACCTCTAGGATAGAAAGATCTACCATCGTGCGTGGGAAGCGTACATTTCGTGGTGAGAGTCCTTGTGTTCATCTTCGTTGTGGTTTTTTTTTTTTTTTTTTTTTTTTTCTCGGTGGCTTCAACGGGTGGTTGATCAGAAATTGGCCTTGAGGACTATCAAGGGTCAGGTGTCAACTTTGGCGGTGTTCTTTCTATGGCCCCTGACTACGCACTCCCTGGTGCATAACTTTCTTCAAGGGGTTCGACCTTTAACTCCACCGGTGCGGTCTCCTTTACCGCCTTGGGATCTGAACTTGGCGCTTTCAGTCCTCCAGAAGCCTCCCTTTGCAAATATTAGGGGGATTCCCTTGCTTACGCTGTCCCAGAAGGTGGCCTTTTTTATTGGCTATCACCTCTGCTCACGGGGTGTCTGATTTGGCGGAGTTATTTTGTTGCATCATCTACTTGGAGGTCCACAAAGATATGGTGGTTCTGGCCCCTGTCCATCATTCTTTCCTAAATTAGTCTGATTTCCATTTGAATGAAGACCTTGTTTTGCCTCCCCTGTGTCCCAGGCCTAAATCTTCTAAGGAAATTGCGTTGCATGCCCTGGATGTGTGGTATAGGCGATTCAGGTATACCTGGCAGCACAGAGTCTTTTCGGAAGTCAGACTCACTGTGTTCACAGATGGGCCAAGAACAGGACTATCCGCTTCTGCGACCATTTCAAGATTGATCAGACAGTGACTCAGGCCTATTCGATCAAGGGTCAGGTTCCTCCATTCCCAGGAAAGGCGCACTTTACTCGGGCACTTAGTGCTTCCTGGGTTTTTCATCATCCGTTGCCAGTGACACAGGTTTGCAAGGCGGCCACTTGGTCCAAAAAGTGGATGTGTTGGCATCTGTGGATGCTTCCTTGGCCGCAAGGTTTGCAAGCTTCTGTTTAGAGGGTCTGCTCCCTCTTTGGGGGAGTAATGTTCAGGTGGGCTCCAGTTGTTTTTTGTTGAGCTCCTGTTACCGGGTTGGCTAACTTTTAAGCCTTGAATTTTTTGCTGTTCCCATCCCTCATGTTTGACACTGCTTTGGGACGACCCAATGGTCAGGAATCCTGAGGCGCTGTCAGTCAATGGAACAAAAGAGAAAATGGGATTTTTGACTTGCCGTAAAATCTTTCTCTAAAGATCATTGACGGACACAGTACCCACCCCTCTGTGCAGTTGGTTTTCTTCTGACGCTGCTTGTATCAAAACTGAATGCCTATAGCTGAGTGGGAGTATACCCCTGGGACTGCCCCATAGGCATAGTCAAGTTTTTTTCCTGCCTAGTGTCCTACTCCTGTAGGGGGCAGCATAATCCAACTGTCAAGAAGATGAGCGGTCAGTCAATGAACGAAGGAGAAATGGGATTTTTTGACTTGCCAGTACCTTTTGGCACCACAGGTCCTCCACTGCGGCGGGGGTGTTCACCTTTCCCGCTTACTTTGACAACATTGTCACATAACAGTGGGGTTGTCCAAAACATTCTCAAGGTCCTGAAGAGTTTTGTTATGCAGTGTCCTTATAAGGATTCCCTGCTTAAAAAGTATACGGTCCCACCTGTAGTGGACTCGCTGGTTTCCTTGGCCTTTAAAGATCCGGTTGATAGGCGAGGCTCTAGCCTGCCACATGCCACTATGGCTGGTTCAGCTTAGGCCGGTATTTGCTATTGCCTCTGTGTTGCAAACTGACGAGTAGGCTAAACTTTTTTACGCCATGACCTGGAGAGGACACGGCTTCCCCTGCCTTTTGCGGCGATCCAGGCGCTGCAGTTTATCTGTGATGCCTCTCTTGGATGCGGCTCCTTTGATTTTAGGCTGTCTGCATCACCAGTGGTCCTTTGTGTCTTATCTGGCTGACAATGCTGGTCTGTCGACCAGACTTCTCAAAAGGCTTTATCTGATCTCCCCTTTGTGGGGGATCGCCTGTTTGGAGCTTACTTGGATGACATCATTAAGGGTCCCACGGGGTAAGAGTGTTCTTCCACAGGCTACCGAGGGCAAGGAGCCCAGTCGTAGACGTGGGCCGTTCTCGGCTTATGAGAGGCCTTTTTCGTCCCTTCAGGGCCTTCCCTGGAGGTTCCAAGAGGACCTGGTCTGGCAAGCCACAAGGGCTCTTCCAGACCTGCGGGCAAGGCTTTTTTTGCATGAATGAGCACCCTCACCCGTATCTTTGCTGATTTCTGGATCCGTGGACCTCTGGTACAATTCAGCCCGGCTACAAGATTGCGTTTGTCTTTTCCTCTGGAAAGGTTCTTCCCTTCCAACCTGCACTTGTCCCCTGAGGGGGATTGTCCCAGTTCCGGCTTTGGGATGTTTTCAGGGGTTTTACCCAAACCGGTTTAGTATTCTGGAAGGAATGCACGGTACATCTAATTCTGGTCCTCAAGGAGCTAAACTGCTTTGTGCTGATACAGAAGTCCATTTGCACGGTAGTGGCGTCCCTACATCTGCAGGATTTTCTCGCTTCTATCGACATCAAGGACACCTACCTTCACATTCCAATATGTGCCGGTCACCAATCGCTTCCTCCGCTTTGCCATGGGTGAGGAGCATAATGTTTGTGGCTTTTTTTTATGTTTTGGTTTCGCCTCCACTCCTCAGGTCTTCAAGTGTTGGCCCTGGTGCTAGCATTGTTGCGTCAGCGGGGGGGATCGCGGTACTGGGACCATCTTCTGTGAGCAGAGTCTGACTGCTGATGGGCACCTTTTGAGATTGCTCTGTGATCTCTAAGGGAGTTCAGTTGGATTCTGAACCTTCAGAAGCCTGCTTTGGTTCTGTCCAAAAAAACTGGACTGTCTGGGTGGATTTGGCCTCAGCCAAAGTATTACTTTCTCTGGAAAAATTCAGAAATTGCAGGAGGCAATTCAGCTCCTCTTGTCCAGCAGACGGTCATCCCTCTGGGCTTGCATGTGGGTGCTAGGCCTGATGGAATCTACCTTTTTTTTTTGAGATTGTTCCATTTGCACAGTTCCACATGAGATCTATGCAGAAAGATTCTGGTGACATGGGACAAGAATCCAGTCTCTAGATGTGGCTTAGTTCTCCAGCACTTCGACAGGGAAATCCTTCTCCCCTGTACTGGGTGGTTGTCGCCACGGATGCCAGCCTGTCCGGGTGGGGAGGCGTCCTCGCTGCACATTGTGCTCAGGGGGCCTGGACTCGGGAAGAGTCCAGACTGCTGATCAATGTACTGGAACTCGAGTGATCAGACTTTATATTTGTACCAGACACCACTGAAGACAAATTGTCCAATGATACAATCGGACAATGCCACGGCCGTGGCCTATGTCAATCGCCATGGGGGCACAAGTGTCCTGGTGGACCAGGCAGTAGCCGGCATTCTAAGGTGGGCAGGACGATCATTCCAGCCCTCTCTTCCCTACACATTCCATGGAAGAGGGGCATAGGTGTGTGGCATGGTCTTGGGATCCTCTGGCCGACGCCGCAGACGTATTGGTGGCTTCTTGGCTTATTGTGTGATTTTATGTCTTTCCCCCTCTCAAACTTCTGTCAAGACTCCTGTGCAGGATCGAGGTAGCAAGGGATTCCGGTCTTTCTAGTGGCGCCAGAATGGCCTCGCTGGTTTTGGTATGCCGATCTGGTACGGCTGGTTGCTGATGCTCCTTGGAGACTTTCTCTCAGCGAAGATCTGCTGTCCCAAGGGCCAATCTTCCATCCTGCTTTACAGTTGCTGATTTTAATGGCTTGTCTCTTGAAAGCCAGGTGCTGAAGGATAGAGGTTTGTGTGAATCTGTGATTCCTACGCTGTTAAAGGTTAAAAATTGACCTCTTGGAAGATCTACCATCGTACTTGGAAGAGGTATGTTGCGTAGTGTGAGTCTTGGGGTTGTTCTGCGCGCCTTTTTCGGTGGCACAGATCTTGGCTTTTCTTCAACGGGGGGTTGAGCAGCACTTGGGCTTGAGTACCATCAAGGGCCAGGTTTCAGCCTTGGCGGTTTTTCTTTCAACATCCATTGGCCACACATTCCTTGGTGTGTACCTTTCTCAGGGAGATACACTTGGTTCCTCCAGTGCGGTCTCCATTGCAGCCATAGGTCCTTTAAATTGGTGTTATCAATTATCCAGGAATCTCCCTTCGAAAAACATCCAGGGGTTCCCCTGTTTACCTTGTCCGAGAAGGTGGCCTTTTTTGGTGGCTATTACTTCTGCATGCAGGGTGTCAGAGCTGGCAGCGTCTTGTCGTTCACCTTACCTGTTGGTATACAGAGCTAAGGTGGTTCTTCATCCCTAGCCGTTCCTTCCAAGGGTTGTCTGATTTCCATTTGTATGATAACGTTGTTGCCCTCCCTATGTCCCAGGCCTAAACATTCTAAGGAAATTGCTCTGCGTTCCCTGGATGTGGTTCGGGCAATCGGTGTGTACCTGGCAGCTACGGAGTCTTTTAAGAAGTCCGACTCACTGTTTTGTACTCACGGTTGGACATCAAAGATTTGGCCGCTTCTGCTGTGACCATTTCCGAATGATCAGACAGTGATTCAGGGCTATTCATTTAGGGGTCAGGTTCCTCCTTTCCCTGTTAAGGCACACTCTACTAGGGCGCTTAGTGCCTTCTGCACCTTCCGGCATCAGTGATGCAGGTTTGCAAGGCGGCCATCTGGTCGTCTATAAAACTTTGTAAATGTGTGCACAAAGTGGATGTGTTAGTATCTGCGGATGCTTCTTTTGGCTGCAAGGATTATCAGGCTGCTGTTTAGAGGACCTGGTTCTCTGAGGGTGTATTGTTTATCAGGTGAGCTCCATGTTACCTGGTTGGCTATGGTTAGCCTTGGGAATTTTTTTCTGTGGTTTTCCTACCTCTCATGTTTGACACTGCTTTGGGACGTCCCATTGGTAAGAAGAATCAGCTGTGTCTGTCAATGGACGAAAGAGAAAATGGGATTTTTGACTTGCCGTAAAATCCATTTCTCTGATGTATTGATGGACACAGCACCTACTCCTCTGTGGAGTTGGCTTTCTTCTGACACTGCTTGTAACAAAACTGAGTGCCTATAGCTGAATGTGGGTGTATACCCCCTTGGACTGCCCATAGGCATAGTAAAGCTTTTTCCTGCCTAGTGTCCTACTTCTGTAGGGGGCAGTATATCCCAATGGTTAAGAATCAGGAGCTGTGCCTGTCAAACATCAGAGAAATGGATTTTACGGTAAGTCAAAAATCCTTTTTTTTTTTTTTCTCCTAGTCAGAGCAGAGTTGTCAACTTCCTTATTGAATGACCTGTCGCCTTCCTGAGTTAGGGCTAATAGATGACACTGTCCTTGCTTCAGTAGGGAGGGGCAATTTAATTTTCTTGTATGTGCAGCACCTTTGTCATAGAAGTGTTGAGTGCAGGCTGGAGATAAGATGGTCTTGCATCCCTGCAATCTGCTCTGAGATTATGAAAAAAAAAAAAATGAAACCCTGAATGTCAGCAATTCCAATACCACAGTTGCTGTACTCTGAAGTATGAGCATTTCAGACACTGGCACCATGTAATGTGGAAGTAAATTGGATCTCCCCATTTTCCTGGACAGTGACCTTGGTGGATAGATCAATTCACTGCAAAGGTACCTTAGAACTATCTTAGAACTACTACAGTCACATGAGCAGTGGCATGTTTTATAATGTAGACCTGATTATCACTGCAAATAAGCCTCCTACCAAAACTAAAGCTGCCTCTTGGGGGAACAAGGGTGAGGCCTACTTTACTCCTACAGAAAAAAAGCCAGGAAGCTTAGTCGTAATGGGTGGCATTTTGTAAATGGAGCAGAGAAAAGATTTAGTGTTGTTTTTTTGCATTTGTTGCCTAAACTTCTACATTAACTAGTAAATTGCTAATAATCCACTTCTCTTTCAGATGGTCGGCAGGGCAAGGAATGAGCAGTTGGCACATTAACGCAAACCTGATATGTGAAGAATTAACGGCCAACCTGGAAAAACTTGACAAGGTAGTCTCAGGTTTCTGTATTGGTTCTAGGAAGTCTTGAGGTTGGTTAGAACTACCAATATGGAGCGCACACCAAGGCATAGTCCAGTGTGAGTGGACCTGGGACTACAAGCAAATGGTGCCTCCCCATAGTTACTGCACACCACTGGTCACAAGTGTAATCAGTGGCTTCAGCCTGATCCCCTTCAACCTGTTTCACCCAATTTGTGGGGCTTAATCGTAGATGCCTCTACAATTAAGTCCCAAATCTGGTAAAAGGAGTTTGGGGGAAGTTCCTTCCTCAGATGAATATCGGGCTGAAGCTACTTTGATACATTTGTGACCAGTGGTGTGCTGTAACTGTGGGGAGGCGCCATTTTTTTTTTTTTTTTTTGCAGTCCTAGGATCAAGCTTTTACCAAAGCGAACAAGCCCCTGATGGTTATTCAGCTGGCCAGAGCGGTACACTAAGGCATCTCAAGCAGTATGGTTTGTTTCCTTATGGACGTGGCCTAAATGTTTAAAGTGGCACAAGTGTATAATTGCAGGCAACGGAAGGACGAGGATGGTGCAACCCTGCCATGAAATTGTTCCTCAAGTAGGCATACCAGTAAAAGCTGAAATTCCTTTTCCTACTGCCAAAATGCTGCTTTAAGTAGAAATTTTCCTCTGGCATTTGGTAATGCCAGGTGTCTATGGTTCCCCACCCACAGCTGTCACTAGTTCTTTATGCTGACCTCAATGTCATTACTGTTACCAGTATACATATGGATGTCTGAATGAGTAACAATTTACACCAGAAGTAGTAATTCATGTGAGTTGGTAGAATTTGCTAAGAGTCTGAGATGCAAACTTTCAATGATTTGGTCCATTTTTTTTTTTTAAGCAACTCAATTTGAAAACCATTTTTAGTGCCTATCGCTTTTAAGGGAAACTTTTTACGTTATTTTTGTATACAGTTTTTTTCCTGTCTTTACACATTCTGTGAGTTTTTAAATGTGTCTTGCAGATTCAGAGAAGCTTGCAGAGGTTACTGGAAGATGCAGAATAAAACTTATGTTTCCATTGATGGTACACCAGTCTCTGCTGGACAGAGGAATTTTATTGCTGAATCTGATCAATGAACTGCATGGAAAGCCAGAAATTTCATCTCAGGAAAGCTTTTTCTAGTCCTTTCTACTGGTTTGTTTTCCTCTAACATGAGTAATGTGGTTAAAGCCTTCTCGCATTTCTTGCTATTGACTTTTAAGAGAATTATTCTTACATTTCACTGTGAAAGACTGTTTTGCACATGTTTCTGTAATGTATATTTGAAGCACTCCTCCCTTTACTGTCTTATTTATGTCAAGGGCTTTGTTTGCTGGAACCATAAACCAGCCCGGTGGAGACTTAATGTTTGCAACATAATGCTGCCACTTTAAATCAAGTTACTGTGATAAGGGTATTCGTCTTCTAGCAAATGAACTATGGAGAAATTGGCAATCTTAATGCCCATGTTGTCCACCATGTAATCATTCAGGAACCAGGCTACCTTGCCAATTATAACAAAGCATAAACTTTGCTATCGTACAGATGCTGCATCCTGTCTTCCTGAGATGTGCCTAGAACAGCAGCAGTCTTTTGGAGCTAGGAAGAACACCAGTTTTGTCTTGATTCACAAGTTTAAGTGGTTTTTGCAAGTATAGCTGTTATGTTTTAAAGTGAGCCTGTCAGCCATTTAGCTATAATATTTTATTAGCCTGAAAACCCCTCTCGGCTCCTGTCTGATTAGGTTTTTTTTATTTATTAGGAGTCTTCACTAACCAACAAACGTGCCCTTTATGCCCACCGAAGTACTGTCATTTTTTTGGGGGGAATTATAGCTGACCAATTCTTAGATGGGAAGTGAGGCCTCTATCAAAAAGTGAAATGTGCGCAGAGGTCAGTTTGTGGATAATAAAGGTAATAAACTCCTCATAGCATCTGCACGGAGACTAATCTTTCAGCTGTACATGGTTAAAATGGTCAACCGGTTTTAGGAGTACATCTTTTTATAGACTTAAGGTGCTCACAAAGCACCCACTGATAACTACAGGTTAGGCTTGGGTGTACAGGATTCTTTTTTTTTTGGGTGGGTTGATCAGGGAAAACAGATTCTCCCATCTATACATTCGAGGTGAATGGAGGAATCCCTCCCGCTGTGGTATTCTATTCGGACAACAGGAAGCTTTCCTGTCCAGTAGAATACAATGATCAGTGTTGCCAACTATAGGGGGCAGCACAGATTGTCCAGACAGGCTGGTTGTACCCAGATCGATTGACCTGTATACAACCATCCAGCTCATATGGATTGAAATTTGTCTAGTCCCCGCTGAAGTGGCCGAATTTCGATCAATGTATTGTTGGCTTAACTTTCTTGAGTCCCTGCCTTTTTAAAAGGATTACTTGGCCTGAATATTTTCACATGGTCAGCAGCGCTGACCACACTATATAGTCCTCCAAGCATAAAAGCATTAGCTCCTAATATTTACATGCAAATGCCTGTTCCCATAAATTTGGGAAGTTGACAAATGTTCTGTCAACACTTTGTGATTGCAGTGATCCAAAAACACGTGGGTACTTTAAATACTGTACATTTCATTGGAAAAAACCCATGCAAGTGATAGCTGTTTTATATAATCTAATTCTCAATTCTCACACATGAATTGACTCGTAAATGATCATCCTTCGGTGAATATATTGGCAGACAAAATCATAAAATTATTAAATTAATGCCCAGCTGGTAATACAGGCTCTGATCTCCTCAATTTGGTTCATATCATAAACTTGATGAAAAATTATTTTAGCGTTTCATTTAAGGCTCTGTTGCCCATTTATTTAAATCCACTTGGCTAATGTCTATTACTTTTTTTTGTGGGAGGGTTAATACTTTGTTTGAACCAGTCACTAACACTTTGTTTACCTGATATTGGCCAGGATTTTGTAAAGAGCAGTGGTGGACCAAAGAGTACTTGTGGAATCGTTTGCAGCAGATGTCTGTAGCAATTCTACTGTGGCCTGCATTGTGTTTTTTTTTTTTTTTTTTTTTTTTTTTGCTCTTTACTGAATTTGTCAATGGAGTACTAAAACTGAAGAGTGCAAAATCTGGCACAGTTCTACATAGAAACAATCAGGTTTTTTTTTTTTTTTTTTTTTTAAAGGGGGGGGGGGGGGGTTGTCAAAGCTTAATTGAGCAAACTGAAGTTAGAAGCGAATTGTCTACCATGCAGAGCTGCACCGGGTCTTGCACTCTCCAGTTTTAGTAAATCAACTCCAATGTGTTTTCTGGACTGCTGTGAGAATTTCCATACCTGGAGAATTTTGTGGGTTTTTTTATTTGTATAATGCATCAGTTACGCCATAACCTTTAACACTAGTCTTACAAAACGGGTTGGATTATTCCTTGATACCGGACTTGTTCTGCATCTAATGTTTATATGGTATAACGATGTATGTTAACTGTAGTTTTTTAATCATTTCTATGAAATGTTTTTCATATTGCTAAAGTATTAAATAAACGTATACCTTGCACCAGGAGAAAATGTGTCGTCTTCCTTTTTAGACTGAAAAGTAAAATGTTAAAAGCATTTGCTGGGAAAATTCCTTAGCTAAAAGGCAGTGTGGGGGGTTTTGCTTCTGACCTTTTCTGGAGCGGCTTATGAAATTCTTCATACTTGCATAGCTCATGAGCTGCCTTTTGGTCACATTGCCCTGTGTGGATGGGAAAACCATTCGTTAAGATGCCAAAACTGCTAATGTACATAAATTTTCCTAGGTACCAAATGTACCAATTTCAATGTCTATCACTGTGGGCAGGTCTAACTATAGTTTGTTTGTCCTCCTCTGCAGTCTCCTGGGCTTTTACAAGAAAGCCTAGGCAGTCTGAATGTCTAGTCAAACATGAGATTATAGTAAACTCTATTCTATAGTAACCAGACATGGATTGGTAGCATTAAGCCAAAATGGTGAATACCAAAACATTCACAGGTTTTTCCACCATCTGACTGGATTTTCCACCATCTGACTGGATTTCCTATTACTGAGTGTCAGGTCTTGCCTATAGTTTATTTTAATGTGTCGTTAAACCTACATTGTTAAAAACTATCATTAAATGTTGTATTATGTGCTGTTCATACTCCGTCACTATGGGATTGGTTTTCTGTATTCTGCAAATTGGTTGATCTTGCGGTTCTCCCCTTCTGTCTATGTCCCCTTTGCAGTTGGGGATTTTGCAGAGCAGTGTTCACAGCTAGCGCACATGCTCAGATTTCAGTGTATTTTCTACCCTGCCCATTTCCTCCCTATAACATCTGGGCAGCCCATGTAGCTATAGAGTTAAACATGGGCGTCTTACACTCTGCAAAATGACAGCCCACTCCCTCCCTCTATGCCCACTAACCAGCTAAACACAATGGGGACAGGATATTGCATCTTGATGGTGGCATCACCTCCCTGTTCTAAAACACAGGCTGGAGGGGTAAATGGAAAGCCATTAATGATAGCAAGAGTCCATAACTTTTACACAGACCAGATATACACTGATTTGGGTTATTTTTAACAAAGCATTTAAGCAGAATACATTTTGGCCTACATGTATGAAAAAAGGTTTGCAAAATTTTATAACCAACCAAGAAATGTTAAGGGTTTAATTTTTTGCTATATAAACCAAAGTGAGAAAAAAAAAATTAAATATCGCCAAAAGAAATTTCCATTTTGTGTGAAAAAAAAAGTATATAAATTTGCATATGGGTACAGTGTTTCATGATTGCGCAGTTGCCAGTTAAATTAGCACAGTGCTGAAAAGCAAAAAATGACCCAGTCATGAAAGGGTAAAACCTTCTGGAAGTCAAGTGGTTAAGACAAGGCCTATGGTTTACAGAGCAAAAGCATTCATATTTAAACCACTTTAGTGTACATCTTTTTAAGCTGCAGTGCAAATCTTAAGGATAGCTTAGACGGTGCCTTCAGGATGTTAAATACTTCATCCTTTTTATGTATTATGTTATGAGCGGTAATATTTGCTTTGCATTAAACCTATATAGTCACGCTTTGCATTAAACATATATAGTCACGCTGAAGCTGTAATTTTTTACTGGTACAGTCAGTATAAAGTTAGTTTATAGACTAAGTGGTGCCCCTATCTTGGAGCCATTGTTTAACTTGCTATTTGCCAGACCTGAAATCTTTAAGCATTACAGCAAAAATATTACACATGCCACACCTTTTAGGCAAAGCCATAGCATCAAGAAATGAAACACAACTGGTTCTTAAACAAAGCAAACAACTTCCCAACAGGACATTCTTGTAGTGTCTACACCCATTCTTAAAATGGCACGTCACGAATGTTTAGTAGAAGTGGCTTTTACTGATTTTAAATGCACTAATTGGTATTTCAGTAATCTGTAATACAAGCCTGGCGTCCTTTCTTGCATTGTGTACTTTACATGTTTTAAAGTAGATATTTCCATCACCATATTGCATCAGAGAACAAACCTGTTCTGAGTGCTCTTGTTTGTTTGAATTTGTTATACAGGATGTATGAACTCTAAAACTTTGACAGCTACAGAATGGTAAAAAGGAAACCATGTCATTGCTAGGAAAAAGCAACTGCTGAACATGTGGAGCTTCTCTCTCCCTTAGGATTGGAAGAGTAGGATACCAGGTCAAATTGAAACAGTTGTGCTGCTTACCTTAAGTGTATGTGTGTACTAATTACAAAACCTGCATTTTTTTTTTTTTTTTTTTTTTTTTACTGCCCGGAGTTCAGGTACAACCTTTTTACTGCCACCAACGTATGCCATGGCTTATTGGGGGGCTTCGAGGAATTTTACACTAAATCTTACAAGTTTGCGGTCAGATGGAAGTGATCTAGTGACTGTGCAGCCACAGTGTTGCTTAAACCCTCCACCACTATTAATGTAACCCTGCCATGTAGGCTAGGCTCTGTGTGCTCATCGGTGGAGCCAGGACAGGCATGGCAGGTGCTGCCGAGTAAGAGGGGAAGGAGATCGGCAAATGTGTGATCCCTGATCTCCCTTTCTGCTACTGATTAAAAACAACATATTAAACCTTACTTTCGGGTCCTGATGTAAATTTCTCCATGCGCGTATGATCATAAATGCATGCATTGGACATGCTTAGGCACAAAACCGTCAGTTGCGTTACACGTTGCATGCTGGAGTGAGAGCAATAATTCTTGGCCCATTATTTGCTGTAAACTCTAAATTGATGAACTGTAGATGTTCCTAAAGAGTTGCCTATGGAAAATCGACGGTACTAAAGCATGTGGCCGTTTCACAAGCGTGTGCAATTTTAGGCTGCCCGCAATTCTGAATTTCCACGGGACGCACCTGTGATCCCTGTTACGTTCAGTGGCACCCAAATCGCAGTTTTTTTGCCCCTGTTGTCACCCAATCGAATCGCTGTAAAATAGCGTGAACAGAATTGCGGGATGCCTGTCGCTCAAAAGATTTTCCCAAGTCATCCTCCAGGATGATCACGAGAGAGGCGGCTCCTCCTGCAGGAAACGCAAGCACAAAAGGCCTCCCACCGGCTGCCCTTCAGTTCTTGTTTCCTGTTCTGCAAGCATGAGCACTGAAGAGCACATCCACCCCCAATTTATTTCTTGTCCAAGGCAGGAGTCCCTGGACACCTCCTCCCTCTGCCTGTAACTGGTGAGGCCGCCAAATTCAGGCACCTTTTGGAGGAGGGATGGAGGATACCCAGGGGAGAGCTTGTGGTCTCCACAGGGTTTCCCCTCTTCTGCTGCTTATTCCCTTGCCACCCCTGCACCAGGGGGTGTAGTAGAGGGAGTGCTTCGTCCACACTTTTCTTTCGTTCGGACACGGCTCTCCATAAATCATAACTACTGGGTTATATTGCGTCCTCCAGGAGTAGGACTAAGCAGAACAAATTACACCTGGCTACTATGGGCCATCCTCAGCTTGGTATATAAACCCCCCCTCTCTGCTCTAGGTAATCAGTTTCTTAATCTGTCTGGTCAGGACCCAGGCTACCGGCTGGGAACTCTGGTCCTAGCAATTTTTTCTCCTTCCTTACATCTCTTTTGTGTGTTTTTTTTTTTTTTTTTTTCTCCTCTCGGAGATCTACAATTAACTGCCGGGCTAATTGATGGGCTGGATAATCTAGTTCCTCCTCTTACCCCCCCCCCCCAAGTCCAGCCAGCAAGCGTATGCAGACAGCAGCTATGCCATGATATAGCATCACAGACAGAGGCTGGCCCACGAGGTGAACGTCTCGCAGGGTCGCATACGACTGGGCTTGGGTCTGAGGTGCTCCCCTACTTCGGTGGCAAGGATTCTATCTGGAGTGTTACCAGCACTATGTAAGGGTCCCCGCTCTCCCCTTGGCAGTTTTTTTGAGGTGGACATGGGTAACCTCCAGAGACTATTGGACCTCGCTGAGATAGGCTTCCCCCCCACTCCCTTTCCCCCGTCTGGAGTCTGGTGGGGGTCCCAGGGCAGAGAATGCAGTGGGCCCCCCCCCCCCTCGCTATCCCCACTCTGTAAGGGTCCTGTGATAGTGTTCTGCCCTGGTAGTCTGGAGGGGTCACAGTGTAGGAGACATCTAGGTGCATGCCCTACTGTTTACAGTGCGGGTATAGTGCAGGGGGGTCCCAGTGCAGAGTGTGTAGCAGTCTCTCCTAAGGTGTCCTACCTTCGAGGGGGGGGTCCCCTTGCAGAAGGTGCAGCATTGCAGAGGCTGCAGGGAAGATCCTAGCAGCATGCTTCAGCATTTATAGCTGATGGTGACCATTTTCTCTTAGCCTGGCTGGTCTCCGATTGGTGGCCATGTTTGTGTAGCCTGATGTCACGGGGGCCATTTTCCCTTAGTCTGGGAGATGCTGGAGACCAAAGCCTTGTGGGGATGCCAAAGCTCCTCTTCCTCCTCAGTTTCCTCTTCCTGTGCCCAGGACATGTGAACAGGGATGGCATCCATGATCCTGGGTTCGAATTCTTGGTGCTCCTCCCATCGGTAGGGTGAGTCCTTGGGGGGGGGGTCTCTCTCTGATGGATACCCTGAGCCTTGAGGGGATCCTTTAGTGGCACCAGAAGATAGTTTTTGTACTGCAAGGTCTTCCATTCCTTATGGAACCTCAGGGTCTCCTCTCCCCCACTGACCCCCCTCATGGAGGGGGCAGGTCCCTCAGGAATCCCAGCTTCCCATGGTTGCATTGATGGCGGTCCCGCAGTCCTTTGTGTCCCGGGTGGAAGTGGCGTGTGGGCAAAGGCCCAGGAGGAAGTGTCCCCGCCTTCCCCTGCTCAGTCTCTCATCTGATTCTGAGCCTGATGCTGCCGTGGATGCAACCCCTCCATAGGGACTTAATATCACACCTCCCCAGATCCATCCGATAGTGGGGATGATTCCTCCATGGTCGTAGCAGTGAATGAAAAAGCGATGGTAGACGCACTTATCACTGCGTGAGACTTTAAAAATGGAGGATGCGGTTGATGTAGCCACGGATGTGGCTGTGTCCTTTGGTACACATAGGTCACCTCGTACTCCAAAGGCGTTTCCTTTTTTTGTGCCTTATTTTGATAGGTTTTCCTGTTTATCAATGGGAACAACCAAAATTACCCTTTGTGGTCCCCAAACATTTTGCTGTACGTTACCCTTGAGGAGTCCCTTTTTAAAAAAAAGTGGACTAGTTCACGAGTGGTGGACCCTCCTGTTTTCAGGTTGAATAAAGCAACCATGATCCCAGTAGAGGAATCCCAGTCCTTTTAAGGGCCTGGCTGACAGGAAAGTGGAGGCTGTGGCACGCAGCATGTTTTTTTTTTTTTTTTTTTTGCTTCATATATCTAAAATATTTTATTAAAAATCAAATAGTTATGCTAAGATACAAGTCAGAATACACAGATTTTTAAACCGTAGGGTTCACATGTTTAACAATAGTGCATATAATAAAACCACACATTTTCGTGTTGGCTATTTTAAAAAAAAAAGTGATTCTTCAACTATTTTACATGTTATAAGCAAATTAAAAGCCAACCACCATTTGTAGGTTTATGAAGAGTGCATTTGTGCAGGAGGGGGCGCAATTAAACCAAAAAAAAAAAATAGTGTGAGAAAGTCATAGTACATTTATACCACCTGTGCGAGTGCAAAAAAAGTGTAAAATCATGTGCGTGCAATCAAAACTACAACAGGGAAATATGTGATATTGATGGTATGGCTTTTAGTAGAGATTCCCAGTAGTCAACCCAGCCCTCGGGCAAAAAACACTGGTTTGCTTTTAAAGACCAGTCTCCCAGTACCATATAATCATGTTTTTCCCCTGCCATGAGTAACTAAAATACCCGATAGTTTGATTCCTTATGATGGGGGCCAGTGCCATCACATAGGAGCAGGAGACAAATGTGTAAGCTCTGACTTGGGATTATACCCAACAGCTAAGCAGAGACTGGTTCTTTACCTGGACATTGAAGTTGAACTGTGCTTGTCCATGGAGGGCAGACCAGGAGAGGAACCATGAAAATGTAATTCTGCACTCGACAGGTTAGTGCACGATTGCAGGTTCTCTGAAATCTAAAAATATTCAAGGACATTTACAGTAGAGGCAACTAGATGGATCAGGTTCCCACAATAAATATTGACCATAGTGATGGGGGGGGGGGCTCCAACAAGTAGATGCACACTAATCAAAGGTATAGACATGATCAGGAGCAATATCCTGTGCTTAATCCGTGAGTTTTTGTGAAGGTTTGTGTCAGATAGGTGATGAGAAAGCTAGATGATCAGGAGCCAACTGGGGTTAATCTACCGGAACTGGAGAGTGCAAAATCCGGTGCAGCTCTACATAGAAGCCAATTGGACTCCAGGTTTTTTTTTTGTCCAAGCTTATTCGAACTGCCTGAAGTTAGAAGCGAATTGGCTACCATGCACCGCGTTACTACTAGCTCTAGCAAAATCAACCCCAGTGTGCCTAGTGGAGTAGGTGATTTTGACAATAGTAGGTCTGACTGATAGTAGCTGTGACTTGGAAATTCTGGCTATGGGCTACAGTTAAGGTCCCCTATACCTTTTAGATCATTGGGACATATTACAGATGTACATACCAGAGTCCTAAAAAAATGCAAGACACTTTTTTTTCGTCTACTAATCC
This sequence comes from Pelophylax lessonae, assembly GCF_965119305.1. Classification (NCBI taxonomy): domain Eukaryota; kingdom Metazoa; phylum Chordata; class Amphibia; order Anura; family Ranidae; genus Pelophylax; species Pelophylax lessonae. Next base: position 202,020,814 of record NC_138768.1, read on the forward strand.
ATGGTGTAGAAGATACCGGTTTCGTTCTCTTCGGATAGTGTGGATACATCCATGAGCATCAAATCCTCTAAGCTGCAGAATTCTTCATTTGATGTGCTCCAGTTTTTTTTTTTCTCCAGGCTCATACGTTTTTTCCTTGTTAGATTCGTGGAGATCGTAACTGTCCCAGAAGATACTAGGTATAGCATCTTTTCCATCTACATAGCTCAGTAAATCATACAAGGAGATTTCTGTATCCCCATCGTCCAAGGCTTGTATGGTTTCATTTTCAAACACACAACTCCTTTTGTTTGATTCGTGGAGATCATAACTGTCCCAGAGGATACTAGGTGTAATATCTATTTCTTGTACACCATTCCGTAAGTCATACAAGATTTCTGTATCACAATCCTGTATGACAACATGTGAAATTAAATCTGCAGTAACCAAGAAATAGAAGATCTGTTGTGTAGCCTGTGGCTCAGTATTACTCGCTGGTTCTTCCTCTGCAGCTATGCATGGCAAGGAGCTCCCATCTAAAGCTGGCAATGTGGCCAAGCTTTCTGTTAAATCAGTGTCCGTGATTTCGGGACATTGTGAGCAGTGTTAATTTTGGCAGCAAATTTCAATTTAGTTTTAGTCTTAGGACTAAAATGGCATTTTAGTTTTAGTCCCATTTTAGGCTTCTGCAAGTGTTTTAGTTTTAGTCGTATTTAGTCGACTAAAACTCCAGTACATTTTAGTCGACTAAAACATCTTACATTTTAGTCGACTAAAACTCATTTTAGTCCTCTATAATCGACTGGGTGTGGTTCAATTGTAATTTGTAATGCATTATTTAAGCATTTCTCTACAATTTCCAAACTCGTATATACTACTGCTGGTCCTGGAGCGAATGAAAAATCGAATGTTATTATTTATGGTATTAAGCTTTGAGCATGCACTAGCACAGCACTCCACTACTACATACACAGACCGAGTTAGTCATTAAGTCTTTATTAAGGCAAAACTGTTTTGCCAATAATATTGCTTTTTTGACCAAAGGGGGTAACCTAAAAATTTAATAAAAATACAAAAAAATAAAAACTTTGCAGACATCAGCTCACTTCACATCAGTCCTGCTGTATCACGCTCATGGCAACAGTACAGCATCCTGACTCCTGAGACCACAGTGTGGGCGGGTTGCTAAGTTCTCAGCTAACAAGGGAGTGTGCTCACTCACAATTTTGCCTAAGAAGAACACAGCCATGAATAAAGAATGGTACAAATTACAAAAACAGTGGTCAGAGCGAGGAGGAATGCTGCTGGACAGTGCTGGAGCCTGGATGGGGGGTCTCGGGTCTAAGGGATGGCCAGTAATGCACTGGATGCCTGTGGGTGGTCAGGTCAGTCAGTCAGAAAGAGGAGGCCTGTAATGCTGCTGGACAGTGCTGGAGCCTGGTGGTCTAAGGGATGGCCTGTAATGCCTGTGGTGGTCAGGTCAGTCAGACAGAGGAGGCCTGCAATGCTGCTGGAGCCTGGATGGTGGTCTCAGGTCTAAGGGATGGCCTGTATAATGCAGTAAATGCACACAGTGCTGGATGGTGGTCTCAGTCTAAGGGATGTTGGTCAGGTCAGAGGAGGCCTGAAATGCTGCTGCAGTGAGTGCTGGTCTGCTGGATGGTGGTCTAAACACTGCTGGATCTGGATGGGGGTCCAGGTCTCAGGTTTAAGGGTGGTGGTCTCTAACTAGTAACTAGAAGTTGAACAGGATGGGCCTATGCACGACACAGGCACACGGCACACACAGTCCTGGATGGCGGTGGTCTGAGCTCTGAGGGGACCCGGGACTCAGGAATAGCTAGCCTGCTGGCTGTTGCAACTCACAGTGGGTGCTCTCTCTTCTCTGGAGGATGTGGTGGTGGGTGCCGCGCCGCCACTGCCTGGTCGTCTGCCGTGTGATGATGATGAGTGGGCCTGGCTCTGGCTGCAGTGCTCTGTCTGGTGATGAGGTCTCAGGTCAGGTGACTGGTCTTGAGTCGACTCTCTTATAGTAGTCCTCACGGCACGTCAGACGTCACGGGGAACGCCACGCCAGACGCCACACAGGCGGAACTCAGTGAAAACCAGAAGTTGGGTAAACGTCCCTGCCTCACATTCTCTTTTAGTTTTTGTTCGTTGACGAAAATGGATTTGATTTTCGTCATTGTTGTCATTTGACGAAACTGTGCTATACTTTGCGTCTTGTTTTCGTCAGTTGAAAAATGCCGGAGACGAAAGCAGTGACGAAAACGTTTTCGTTGACTAAATTAACACTGATTGTGAGTGTGCACCATGTAGTGATGAAGTGATCAAAGTTTTCTATATCCCAATAATAGCTTTGACTTGGTGTAACAAAAGAGGGAGAGTTCATACAACCAAAGAGTTCAACCGCTGTGTTTAACAAAACACACTTTAAGAGTTTGTTTGAGGACAAACGCTTGCCAAGTGTGTATCATTTTCCTTAAACGGTCCATGATTTCTTTCAATGTTCTGACTCTATATGGATGGTACAGCTCTTTTGGGGAGAAAGATGACCCCCAAGTTGGAGGGGCTTTTAAACTAGGAGATGGGGGGGAGGGCTCAGAAGTAGAGTCAGTCATGAGGGAGCAAAGGACAGAAGGCAGTAGTAGAGTCAGCAGTGACAGTAGTTCCATAACGTCACCATTCACGATCAACTTCCACAAAACTAAGAGGGGTATATGCTAATGCCAGGAGCCTAGCTAATAAAATGGATGAATTGGAAATGTTAGTACATGAGGAAGACATAGACCTTTTGGGAATAACGGAAACTTGGTTCGACCCCTCACATGACTGGCTGGCCAATATCCAAGGGTATTCGGTGTACCGGAAGGACAGGGTAGGAAAAAGAGGGGGAGGGGTATGTCTTTATGTCAAGAATAATGTAAGGGTGATAGAGAGGAGTGATATTATGGAAGGGATGAGTATGGAGTTAGAATCCGTGTGGGTAGAGCTCCATAGGGAAGAAAAAAAGGGAAAAGTAATTGTGGGGGTTTGCTATAGGCCACCCAACCAAAGGGAGGAGGTAGAGCTGGAATTTATATCACTGTTGGGTAAAGTGGCAAAATTGGGATCAGTCATCATATTGGGGTACTTCAATTATGCCGACATTGACTGGGAAGAGGGGAACTACACACTCACAGAAGGCCTGTCTATTCATGGAAACCTTACAGGACAACTACATGTCACAGTTGGTGGATTCTCCTACTAGAGAAAATGCAGTCCTGAATCTATTGATCACTAATGACCCAGACCTAATCTCGGAGGTAGGAGTCCAGGACAACCTGGGCTCTAGCGATCACAGGATGATCACATTTAGCGTAAGTGACAATATAACAAGGCATGTGGGGAACATAAGAACCCTAAACTTCAGAAGGGCAAACTTTCCAAAATTGTGCTCATTGATGGAAAGGGTAAACTGGGACCAAACCCTAGGAACACTAACCACTGAGGAAAAATGGGAATGCTTTAGGAACATATTAAACAAATGCATCTTGCAGTGCATTCCTATGGGAAATAAATTTAGAAGAGACAAAGTCAAACCTGGCTGGCTAAACCGTAATGTTAAAAAACTTTATTAGGGGAAAAAAAAATGGCCTTCAAGAAATATAAATCAGAGGGCACAGTATCGGCTTTCGAGCAATACAAGGAGGCAAATAAGAAAAGTAAATACAAAATCAAAATGGCTAAAATCAACTTTGAGAGACAAATAGCGGAGGATAGTAAAAAGAATCCAAAGAATTTTTTTAAATATATCAACAGCAAAAAAACTAGGGCTGAGCATATTGCACACATAATTAACGATGATGGGAGGATGGTTACAGAGGACACTGAAAAAGCAACCGTGCTGAACGCTTTTTTCCTCATCAGTCTTTAAACAGGAAAAGGAGGGGTACACTGACCACGACTATATGGTTAGTAGTAATACACAGGACTTGCAGCTATGGCTAACAGAGGGTTGAATCAGGGAAAGGCTGGATAAAATTAACACAAACAAATCACCAGGCCCGGATGGCGTACATCCGACAGTACTCAAAGAACTCAGTAAGATTATATCTAGACCACTGTTCCTGATCTTTGCTGACAGTATTGTGACAGGAAATGTACCAGGGGATTGGAGGAAAGCTAACATGATACCGATATTCAAAAAAGGGCAGAGGCATGGCCCCGGGAAATTATAGGCCTGTTAGTCTGACATCGATAGTATGTAAACTTCTGGAGGGGATGATAAGGGACTATATCGTAGAGTTTGCTAAAGACAACAACATCATCAGCAGTAATCAGCACGGGGTTTACAAATGGGCGTTCTTGTCAAACCAATCTCTTAACATTCTAGGAGGAGGTGAGCTGTGAGCGACATAGGGGGAGACCAGTGCATGTGGTGTACCTGGATTTCGCTAAGGCGTTTGATACAGTTCCCCACAAGCGCTAAATTTATAAAATAAGGTCTGCAGGCATCGACCGCAGGGTTTGCTCTTGGATACGGAACTGGCTAAAAGGACGTGTCCAAAGGGTGGTAATAAATAGCGCATACTCAGACTGGTCTGAGGTGGTAAGCGGGGTCCCCCAAGGCTCAGTCCTGGGACCAACCTTGTTCAATTTATTCATAAACAGCATTGAGGACGGGATCAGTAGTTCTATATCAGTTTTTGCAGATGACACAAAATTGGGCAGGGAAATAACTGCACAGCATGAAGCAGATATCCTACAGAATGACCTGGGCAAAATAACAGAGTGGGCAACGACATGGCAAATGAGGTTTAATGTGGAGAAGTGTAAGGTTTTGCACTTGGGGACTAAAAACATAAAAGCACAATACACGTTAGGGGGGGGAACCCTTGGGGGAATCAAAAAATGGAGAAATATCTGGGAGTCTTGGTAGAAGATAGACTAGGCAATAGCATGCAATGTCAAGCGGCAGCTGCCAAAGCCAGCAGAATATTAGCATGCATAAAGAAAGGGATGTATTCCAGAGATAAGACTATAATCCTACCACTTTATAAAACTCTGGTCCGACCACATCTGGACTATTCTGTCCAGTTCTGGTCGCCAGTCCTCAGGAGGGATGTGTTGGAGCTGGAGAGAGTCCAGAAAAGGGCAACTAATCTAATTAGGGGATTGGAGGACCTTAATTATGAAGAGCATCTGCAATCACTTGATTTATTCTCCCTGGAGAAGAGACGCCTGAGAGGGGACATGATAGCAATTTATAAATACCTCAATGGTGATCTTGGCATAGAAAAAAAAGCTATTCAGTCGCAAGGATTGCATGAGGACTCGAGGGCATACAATGCGATTAGAGGAGAAGCGTTTTAATCAACCTCAGGCAACGTGGGGGGTCATTTACTGTTAGGGCTACAAGATTGTGGAATTCTCTACCACAAGAAGTGGTTTCTGCGGGAAGTATGGTGGCTTTCAAAAGACTCTTAGACATACATCTCAAGGATCAGAACATTCAGGGGTATGTGAGATGATTACGGCCACACACACCCACAGGTTGAACTGGATAGACTATTGTCTTTATTCAACCTCACCTACTATGTAACTATATGTAACTATGTATAGCTGCTGAATGCAGCATGTTTACTATGGCTGGTTTCGCATTGTGGCCAGCCCTTGTATCTCAGACCCTAGCTGAATGGGCCAAGCTTTTGCGCCAGGTCCTGGGGGAGTGAGCAGGTCCCTGATGCTTATGTTAATTTAGCAGGCCAGTTGGTCCATGGGCTGCAGTTTTTGTGATGCAGGTTTGGATACAGCTCCTGTGCTTTGTTTCAGCGGTGATTAGGTAAGTGCTGTGGCTTAAGAATTGGTCTGCAGACAAAGCCTCTAAGAAAGCTCTCATTGATCTGCCCTTTCAAGGCAATTGCTTATTTGTGGCTACCCTGGATGACATCATTAAGGTTTTCATTGGGGAAGGTGGGGGGGGGGGGGGGGGGGAAAGGAAGATTATCTTTCTGCCACAATCCACGAAAGGGAAGGAGCCTTGATTCAGACATGGGCCCCCCTCAGCCCATAGAATATTTTGTGCTTCTGGGACTGAGAATAAGGGAAATGGCTCTTTCAAATCTTCCCCGAGAGGTTCCAAGCAACCTTGGTCTGGTAAGCCTAGAGCTAGCTTCTCCGGACCCGCTGACAAGACCAGTTCAGCATGAAGGTCTGCCCTCACCCATTATTTGGGTGGGGGGCATCTTCGCTGGTTTCCAGCCCTGTGGACTTCTGCAGAGCCTCTATGGGGCAGTGCAGGACCTATTAGCACAAGGAGGAACGTTTTCAAGGATTTTATTCAAATCTGTTTACCGTTCCCAGGAAGGAAGGCAAGGTTCGCCCTATCTTGGACCTCCCTGTTCCTTTTCTGTTACTCGCCTGTTGGAGTTTCTACAACTAGGTGAAGATCAATGTTTGGCTCTGGGCAACCTCAAGGGCCAGATTTCCGCTTTGGCTATATTTTCCAAAGGCCATTGGCGGTGAAGTCCTTGGTTCACACTTTTGTGCAGGGAGTTCGCCATCTGGCTTCTCCGGTACGATCTTTGGTACCTCCATGGGATCTCAATTTGGTACGGTCGGTACTTCAAAGCCTCCTTTTGAAAACATTAGTGAACTTCCTTTGCTGACTTTCGCAGAAGGTGGCCTTTTTGGTTGCTATTACTTCTGCGTGTAGGGTGTCTGAGTTAGCTGTGTTGTCCTGTCAGTCACCTTACCTGATGGTTCACAAGGAAAGAGTGGTGTTACAACCCTGTCAGGCATTCCTTCCTAAGGTTGTCTCGGGGGTTTCATTTGAATGAAGATATTGTGTTGCTGTTCTTATGTCCTAAGCCAAAACATCCTATAGAAATTGCTCTATATTCCTTGGATGTAGTAAGAGCAATTCAGGTGTACCTGGCGGTGATGAGTCGATTCGGAAATCTGATTCTTTGTTTGTTCTTACGGATGGACCTCATAAGGGGCAGGCCGCATCTGCTGCGACCATTTCCAGATGGATCAGGCAGACGGTGGTGCAGGCCTATTCTATTAAGGGTCAGGTTCCTCCTTTCCCTGTCAAGGTGCATTCTACGAGGGCGCTTAGTGCTTCCTGGGTCTTCTGTCATCGGGTGTCAGTGGTTGTACACACATTCACAAAGTTTTAGAAGGTGGATGTACTTGCCTCTTCGGATGCTGCTTTTGGCCGCAAATTGTTGCAGAGCCTTCGCCTTTTGAAGGGTTTTTTTTTTTTTTACTGGTGGTGAGCTCCAGTTGTTCCTGGTTGAGCTCCTGTTTTACCTGGTTGGCTATGTTTAGCCTTGTTGGGAATTTTATGTATTGCTATTTTTTTCCCCACCCCTCATGTTGATACTGCTTTGGGACATCCCAAGGGTCTAGAACAGCGTTTCTCAACTCCGGTCCTCAGGGCACACTAACAAGATAACTAAATACATCAAAGGTGATATAATTTGCTGCTCAGTGATTGCAGTACTCTAGTCCAGGGTTTCTCAACTCCAGTCCTCAGGGCACACCTAATAGGCCAGATTGTAAGTATTACCTTGGGGAGATGCAGACTAGAATACTACAATCACTGAGCAGCAAATTATATCACCTGTGATGTATTTCAGTTTTCTTGCAAACCTGGCCTTTTAGTGTGCCCTGAGGACCGGAGTTGAGAAACAATGCTCTAGTCTGCATCTCCCAAAGGTAATACCTAAAATCTGGCCTGATAGTGTGCCCTGAGGACCGGAGTTGTCTTACCGTAAAATCCTTTTCTTTGAGGTTCACTGACAGATACAGAACCCGCCCCTCTGTTGGGTTGAGTTATGTATTCTTCTGGCACTGCTTTTACAAACTGAAGTCCTATAGCAGGAAGTGATGGTATACCCCCTGGGACTGCCTCATTGTTTCCGCCTAGTCCTACTCCTGAAGAGAGCAGCATAAGGTCAAGGGTCTAGAAGACATGGAGCTATGTCCATCAGTGAACCTCAGAGAAAAGAATTTTACGGTAGGACAAAACAAAAAAAAAAGATTTTTCGCAAGTCGTCTTCCAGGACAGCCCATGAAACCTAGGGCTCCTCCTACCAGGACAGGAAACACATTAAACCCAATCAATAAAAGGCGTTGTTTAAAAGAAGGAAAGTGTCGCGCTCAAACATAAATATAAAGTGCCTGTGCAGATATTAAATCAACAATTCATAATTAATACCAATCAAAATTCAAAACATCAATCAATCTGTGCCCAACATTAATGTAAAGTGCAAACAGTCCATATGCAGCATCAACCAGTCCACATATCATTGGTGTCACACAATGTGGCAGGGACTTAATAGTTAGTGCAGATTAAGCCTTCACCTCCACACTTCACCCAGTGATCTAGTAAGGTACTCCTTACCGGAAATATATGACCCCTTGATTATAGGGGGTCACATAGACATTTTCTCCAACTCAATGCACGATCCTCAGCTCCTCTGTCACACAATAGGTTCCAGCAATAAGTCTTTAGAGCATATCTCGGATCAGGTGGCAAACATGGGTGGAATGAAAAGAGACTCTCATGGTGCAGTAAATCAAAACATGTCGCTTTATTTAAAAGGAAATGCACTTACTAGAATCACCATAAAAGAATCGCCTTTCTCATCAGAGTATACAGCGGGGTTGAGAGCACTGCCGATCGTACAGCGCTCCTCTAACCCGGACGTGGCTACGGTCTCACGTTTCCCTTCCCGACGTACGTTTCGTCAGTACGACCTGACGTCATCAGGGGATCATGTGACCGTATGTTTACTTCTCCTTTTTATTGAGAGTAAACCACTCGGCATCCAATCAAAACCTCCTTAGTTCCTTACTCCACCCACATGACTCGGATCGAAATCATTACGGGGGCCTGACTAGAACAAAAAGGATAACAACATAATATTGCAGCATTATCGCCGCAGCTTCTCCCTTTTATTGGAGCATACGCTTATATTAAACCCAATGCAAAAAATTGCTTAGTTTTAAACTTATACTGCAACTATGCTTACTGGGATTTTTTAATGGAATGCCTCGTGTTACAATAAATTTATTAATTATAATAACAGTATTAATACAAATGCATAAACCTAGTTAGACTCATTAACCATTTGTGTACTAAATATCTTGATGTCTCAAATAACACGTTCTAAATTGCAGATTTGCATATACTTTAAACATTTATTTAATATCTTTAAAACCCTTGATTGGGGATGGATAATAAATTAAAATTATTTTGATTATACAGTTTAAAATTAAATTCCGGTTAAAATTAAAAATATTTTTAAAAAATTAATTCTTTTTCAAAAAAATTTTTTTTTTTTTTTTATTAAATTATTAAAAATTATTAAAAATTATTAAAAATTAGATATAAAGCAATTCAAGTCTATCTCAATGTTCATACCTAAAGGTTGCAATGTGTTCATTTTATATATCCATTGGGTTTCATTAATGGATATTTTTTGGGTCATGTTTCCTCCTCTCCAATGATTTATTACTCTGTCTATACCACAAAACGTCATTTTTGAGGGATCCTTATTGTGGTACAGGCGAAAATGATTGGAGAGGCTATGTTTTGGGAAACCCTTCCTCACGTTTTTTACATGTTCGTTAATACGCACCGATAGCTGTCTAGTGGTCCTTCCACTAGAGGAATGGCCCCCCACCAGGAAGACAAGAAAACAGAGGAGAGGATGCAGGGGCGGAAGAAAGAAACAAAAGAAAAAGAGAATCCTAGGGGCAGGAATTTTCAACCTCAGTGACGTCCAATTTTCCATTGATGAATTAAGATTATTGGAATTGGGCCTCAAATTCGCCCCAGATAGAGGTGTTGACAAGTTCAACACATATATTGATATCGAAAAATACATAAGGAAACTCAAAATTAAAAAGCACTTTTTAGAGAAACCTTTGAGCCAGAATCCTACGAGTTCAGAATTTCAAAACAGTGGACTTAGAAATAAATCCATTTTTAACCCACCGAAAGCCGCAAATCATTGTTTGGAGGTCTTTAAGAATATGGTGGAAGATGATGTTAAAAAGATTAAAACCAATTCAAGCAATCGAAATGACATACAAAAAGGATTGGAAGAATTAGAAAAAAGGAAGAATATAGTAATCAGAGGAGCAGATAAAGGGGGTGGAATCGTAGTTCTAAACAAAAATGATTATAAAGAAGAACTCGATAGATTAGTAGGCGACACCGTCACCTACAAGAAGCTGAAAAACAACCCCACCAAAACCTTGAAAGATAAATTGAATAAACTGGTGAAAAAAGCCAAAGAAAATGGGATCCTCACAAAGAAAGAAGCACAGTATCTCGTACCAAAAGCACCCAGGCTACCAACCATATATCAGCTGCCGAAAATCCACAAGCATAAAACAAAGCCACCCGGCAGGCCAATTATTAGTGGAATTGGATCTATTTTCTCCAGGATTGGAGAATACATTGATCATTTCTTGCAGCCTATAATACCTACCTATCCATCCCATTTACAAGATAGCAAACATCTAATCAACATCTTAGAAGAATTAGAAGTACAACCAAACACCTTTTTAGTGACCATAGACGTGGAATCGTTGTACACGAGTTTAAAGCAATCAGATGTGATAGATACCACCATCGCTGCTTTGAACTCAAAAACCAATCTTCCACCAATACAAAAAAAGTTTATATGTGATGCCCTTGGCCTGGCAATGGGCAATAATTATTTTTGGCACGATGGTAGCCATTATAATCAAATCAAGGGTGTGGCAATGGGTGCTAAATATGCACCAAGTGCTGCTAACATCCTTTTGGGCCAATGGGAAAAGGAGGTCATTTTCAAGAACCCTAACCCATCTCTAACCTTATACAAAAGGTTCATTGATGATCTGCTAGTCTTATGGAGTGGTTCTGAGGAGGACCTTAAAAAATTCCTGGCAGAAATCAATGACAATCAATATGGGCTGGTGTTCACAGCCACTTGGGATACTGAATCCGTGAATTTCCTTGATCTGACTCTGGTAAAAGAGGGTAATCAGATCTGTACCAAGAGTTTCTTCAAGGACACGGATAGGAATAGTTATATTCCCACAAGAAGTTGTCATCATCCCAAGTGGCTGGGAGCTATACCGAAGGGACAATACATGCGCATAAGACGCAATTGTAAGAAAGAGGAGGACTATTTGACTCAATCTAATCTGTTAACATCTAGATTTGTTGAGAAAGGGTACAAATTGGAAGAAGTATTGAAAACAAGAGAACTTGTGCGACAAATGCCTAGGAAAGATCTGCTCATAACAAAAAAGAAGAATAAGAATAACAATGGAGAAACAGCATTTCTAACCAATTTCAACAGAGATTATAAAAAAGTGGAAGCCATTATGAGAAAACATTGGCCAATTTTGAAAAAAGATAAAACCTTGAACAAAATATTGCCAGAAAAACCGATTTTTATATATCGAAAAGCTCAGAATCTCAGACATAGCATTGCTCCAAATATACCAGACCCGCCCACTAACAAATTAACATTTCTAGACCAGAATGGTTTTTTTCGCTGTGGGAGGTGCAATGCGTGCAAGAAAACTAAGAAAAATCCGAGGAAAACCACCACCTTCCAATCGAATGTTACTGGTCAGCAATTCAACATCAAAAAATTCATTTCATGTAGGTCCACCCACGTTACATACCTGATAAGTTGTCCTTGTGGCCTCCAATATATTGGAAGGACCACTAGACAGCTATCGGTGCGTATTAACGAACATGTAAAAAACGTGAGGAAGGGTTTCCCAAAACATAGCCTCTCCAATCATTTTCGCCTGTACCACAATAAGGATCCCTCAAAAATGACGTTTTGTGGTATAGACAGAGTAATAAATCATTGGAGAGGAGGAAACATGACCCAAAAAATATCCATTAATGAAACCCAATGGATATATAAAATGAACACATTGCAACCTTTAGGTATGAACATTGAGATAGACTTGAATTGCTTTATATCTAATTTTTAATAATTTTTAATAATTTTTAATAATTTAATAAAAAAAAAAAAAAATTTTTTTGAAAAAGAATTAATTTTTTAAAAATATTTTTAATTTTAACCGGAATTTAATTTTAAACTGTATAATCAAAATAATTTTAATTTATTATCCATCCCCAATCAAGGGTTTTAAAGATATTAAATAAATGTTTAAAGTATATGCAAATCTGCAATTTAGAACGTGTTATTTGAGACATCAAGATATTTAGTACACAAATGGTTAATGAGTCTAACTAGGTTTATGCATTTGTATTAATACTGTTATTATAATTAATAAATTTATTGTAACACGAGGCATTCCATTAAAAAATCCCAGTAAGCATAGTTGCAGTATAAGTTTAAAACTAAGCAATTTTTTGCATTGGGTTTAATATAAGCGTATGCTCCAATAAAAGGGAGAAGCTGCGGCGATAATGCTGCAATATTATGTTGTTATCCTTTTTGTTCTAGTCAGGCCCCCGTAATGATTTCGATCCGAGTCATGTGGGTGGAGTAAGGAACTAAGGAGGTTTTGATTGGATGCCGAGTGGTTTACTCTCAATAAAAAGGAGAAGTAAACATACGGTCACATGATCCCCTGATGACGTCAGGTCGTACTGACGAAACGTACGTCGGGAAGGGAAACGTGAGACCGTAGCCACGTCCGGGTTAGAGGAGCGCTGTACGATCGGCAGTGCTCTCAACCCCGCTGTATACTCTGATGAGAAAGGCGATTCTTTTATGGTGATTCTAGTAAGTGCATTTCCTTTTAAATAAAGCGACATGTTTTGATTTACTGCACCATGAGAGTCTCTTTTCATTCCACCCATGTTTGCCACCTGATCCGAGATATGCTCTAAAGACTTATTGCTGGAACCTATTGTGTGACAGAGGAGCTGAGGATCGTGCATTGAGTTGGAGAAAATGTCTATGTGACCCCCTATAATCAAGGGGTCATATATTTCCGGTAAGGAGTACCTTACTAGATCACTGGGTGAAGTGTGGAGGTGAAGGCTTAATCTGCACTAACTATTAAGTCCCTGCCACATTGTGTGACACCAATGATATGTGGACTGGTTGATGCTGCATATGGACTGTTTGCACTTTACATTAATGTTGGGCACAGATTGATTGACGTTTTGAATTTTGATTGGTATTAATTATGAATTGTTGATTTAATATCTGCACAGGCACTTTATATTTATGTTTGAGCGCGACACTTTCCTTCTTTTAAACAATCGTTCAGCACATTTGCTTTTTTGTTGCTGCTCACTATAAGGAAGCAATTCCTTTAAATTAATAATAATAATTAATTAATTATTTATTAAATTATTTATTTATTCACATATATACATAATTTTTCTTATATACACGGTTGAACCATTTGCGCAGGTTTTTGGTTACACCAAACCCCTTTTTAATAAAAGGCGTTGCCCTAGTCCTCACAATCAGTATTGGTGTTTCCTCCGGACAGGGGGTAACATGTTCCTGGAACTGCTCCTGGTCTCATGGACTGTCCTTGAAGATCGGGATTAAAGATGCATCTTCTCCTGCCCAAGTGTGGTACCCCTTAGTGTTGCAATAGGGGCTGACCGCTGTCTCCTGTTCTCGAGGTCTAGAGGGCAGGACTGTGGATGTCGTCAGTGGATCACAGGGGGAGTCCTCTTCCGTTCCTGGTGGCGTCCTTGGAGCAGCACAGGCTGTGTACCAGTGACGCTGTCAATTCCAGCAGGGAGAGCTGCCTGCAAGTTTGAATTTGGCAACACGAACGGAGAGGGCGGAACTCCTGCGTTCCACTCTGGCCCAAGGAAGTGACCGGGTCATTTCCGGCGCAGTGACGTACATCCACGGGAGTCGGAAGCAGTAGTTTTGATTCCATGGCGCGAACAGGAGATATCTGGGCCGCCGGTGTGTGGTGAAGACCCAGCGCTAGCTGTGGACCACCAAACAGAGCAGGATGGATTCCACAGCAGCATCCGCTCAGGCGGTAGAGGCAGGCTCTGGCACTGGTACCTCCCAGGTAAGCGATGGGAGTTTTCCCTTTCAGCCTATACCTGTGGTGGTCTTTTTCCTTTCCCTTCCCTTTTAGTAGCAATATCGGATCGGTAGAAGGGGGCACTATTTTTTTTAACCCTGTACACACTGTGTGGGAGGGTGAAAATGGGGAGTCATAACTAATTATGTTTTTTGTTGTTATAGACCAAGACTCAGGACAAGGTCCAAACGCAGCCCCCCAACAAAAATGTGCAGTTTGCGGGACCAAGCGAAGTTCCACATGGAGCAAAACAGTGTGCCGCACATGTATTGACAATCTTGTTAAAGATGACCCTTCTGTATCCACCCAGAGAATGTTGACTTCAGTAAGGGATGAGCTAACCTCAACTTTTAACTCGTTTAGGGCCCTCATAGATAAATTACAGGCCCCTGTAAAATCTCAGGCCCCTACATCTGTGTCTAAAACAACACAGAGTGTGCACGGTGATGACACAAGGGGGGAATCAGAGTCCCCTCATTCCTCATTTGAGGAGTCTGGATCAGGGGAGGAACCCAGGGAAAGAGAATCCCGTGGAAATTCCAAATTTAAATTATCCTTTGAAGATGTGGATGAATTACTTAAAGCAGTGTATGTTACACTAGAAATTGAGAAGGAGAAGGTGCAATTATCTAAGAATGATCTTATGTATACTACCCATAAGAAAAATGCTAGAGTTTTCCCTGTACACAGCTCCTTGCTAGATACTATCCGGAAAAGAAACCATTTTTTTCCAATAACTTAAAAAGAAGGTTCCCCTTTGATGACAGCAAAGAACAACCATGGAATAAAATTGCAAAACTAGATACCCCTCTTGCCAAAATGTCAAGGAGTACAGATCTGGCATTTGAGGACATGGGTTCACTTAAGGATCCAATGGACAAAAATACTGACACCATGTTGCGCAGAGCTTGGGAAGCCTCGATCATGAATGTAAAGCCAGCTTTAGCATCTACCTGTGTAGCTAGACATCTGGAATTATGGCTGCCACAGATTGAATCCCACTTATTAGCTGGAACACCTAGGGATCAGGTTATTAAATCCTTCCCTCTTCTGTTTCAGGCAGTGGGTTTCTTAGCAGATTCATCCGCTGAGTCTGTTATAATGAAAGCCAGAACCTCAGCCCTGGCAAACTCAGCCAGGAGAAGTCTCTGGTTCAAATCATGGTGGGGGGGACTGTGCTTCTAAAATGTATCTCTGTAGTCTCCCCTTTACGGGCAGACTTGTATAAAGTACTCAAAATTTCTACTTGAGTAAAAGTACAAGTGCTCAATCAAAAAGTGACTTGAGTAGAAGTGGAAGTGCTCGCAGAAAAAGTTACTTAAGTAGAAGTACTAAAGTATTCAACATTTTTTTTAAGTATTGCAAGTAGTTTTTTCAAAAATTTGCTACTTAAGTACTAAAAGTAAAAAGTACCAGTAGTTTTGAAAAAAAATTTCTACTCAAGTACTGAAAGTAGAAGTACAAGTACTGTGTTATGTAGTTATTAAAGAAAGAAGTCAAAAGTTTGAACATCATATTGTTTTTTATTATTTCAAATGATTTATTCAAATGATTAACCTGTGTTTGTTAGTAGTTTCTTGATGCACTTTAAGCGCTGTAGCACCATTTATTTGTTTGTTTCATATTTTCTTTTTATTGGAAAGATTTGGTATAGCAGCTTTTATTATACACAGCCTTTATTTTCGTATGCGCTGATTTACAAATGACATTATACACATTTTTTTGAGCTTTATGCAACCTGCCATCTACTGTTCTGGCAATGGTAATTTTTTTAAAAGTAACGAGTAACTATGCATAACAAAAAAAAAATACTTGAGTAGAAGTATTGAAATCATCGAAAAAATGTAGTGAAGTAAAAGTAGAAGTAGGAGAAAAAAATTCTACTCTAGGAAAGTACAGATACCGCATTTCTGTACTTAAGTACAGTACTTAAGTAGTTCTACTTCGTTACTATACATCTCTGTTTACGGGTGACCATCTCTTTGGCCCTGGGCTGACAGACGCTCTGGTACGTACGGCTGACAAAAAGAAGTCATTTCAAGAAAAGAAAAAATCCCCATATACCGAAAGTTTTTTCAGGGCAGGGGCAAACAGCAAGGGCCACGTGAGGTTCAGGCCGTGTCCAAGAAACACTGGACCGGCCACAAAAGGTAGGGGTAGGGGGAGCATCCTGTTTAACCCTTCTCAGCACCCCGCCAAACCACTATGACTCTTTACACAGAGTGGGCGGAAGATTAAGGGCCTTCCTCCCACAGTGGAAGAAAATGACATCAAGCCCTTTTTATTCTGGACCTAGTGTCCACTGGGTACAGACTGGAATTCAATTCCCAACCTGCAGAGAGGATATTGATTACCAGTCTGCCCAAGGATTCTGTCACAGCAGCTGCTCTAAGTCTCCAAATTGGAGACTTAGTAGACCAGAGAGCAGTGACGGCTGGTGCTCAAAATTTTTGGGGGGGGGGGGCGCAAAAAGAAAAATGTAATAGGTATTGCTTCGCGGCAAAAAACGTGGTAAAAAATTGCGTGACTTTGAGGTCATGGTATAGGCATGGCACAGGTGATGGTACAGGTATGGCACAGATGATGGTATAGGCATGTCACAGGTGATGGTATAGGCATGTCACAGGTGATGGTATAGGCATGTCACAGGTGATGGTACAGGTCATGTCACAGGTCATGGCACAGGTCATGTCACAGGTCATGTAGTAGTGACACTGGGAGATATGTGGTCTGTAGAACTACAACAGCCAGCATGCCTTGTTTGCTATATAATGATATTGCATCATCCAGAATGTTATAGGGTCCCTGCTACTAGTGACACCAGGAGATAAGTGGTTTGTAGGACTACAGGAGCCAGCATTCATTGGGTACCTGGTAAAAGTTGCCACATGTACACATATCTAGTCTGTAGAGCTACAAGAGCCAGCATGATCTGGGATTTCTAGTAGAAGGATACAGCAATCAGATATAACTAGGCTATAGAACAAATAGAGCCAGCATGCACAAATGTACCTGGTGCATCTGAAGATACCTTGGCTATAGAACAAGAGCCAGCATGCCTTGTCTGCAATACACTGGCATGTCCTCATCCAGCATGGTCTAAGTGTTCCTGGTATAAACCATTGCAAGAGATATATGGTCTGTAGAACTACAAGAAACCAGCATGCAGTGGGTACCCACTACAAGTCACAGCATCTACAAATAACTAGGCTATAGAGCTACAAGAGCCAGCATACTTGGTTTGCTATATACTAACATTGCATTATCCATCATTGTCAATGGTACCTGGTACAAGTCACATCAGGAGACAAGTGGTCTGTAGAACTACAATAGCCAGCATGCATTAGGGGAACCTGGTACAAACTGCAGCACATTCAGACAACTAGTCTGTAGAACTACTACAGAACCAGCAGGATCTGGAGTACCTGGAAAAAGTGGCAGCAAGTAATATGCAAGCTGTAGAACTACAAGAGCCAGCTTGCACTGGGTACATGGTACAAGTTACAGCATCTACAAATACTGTGTGTAACTAGGATATAAAATTGCAAGAGCCAGCATTCACTGGGGTACCTAGAAGAGGTGGTGGCGTGGGGTACCTGATGGAAATGACAGCATATACAGATATTTTAGCTATAAAACTACAAGAGTCAGCCTGTCTTGCAGATAGCTAGTCTGTAGAACTACAAGAGCCAGCCTGCATTGCTTGCTATGCACTAACATTGCATCATCCAGTGTAGTCTAGGGTCCTTGGTACAAGTGACAGCTGGAGAATAGTGGTCTGTAGAAGTACAAGAGCCAGCATGCATTGAGTACATGGTACAATTTACAGCATGATCTACAAATAAGTTAACTAGGAGAACTACAAGTGTCAGCATGCATTGTTCGCTATACACTGGCAGTAAAGCATCCAGCATAGTCTAAGGCCCTGGTACGAGTGACAGCTGGGGATAACTAGGATATAGAACTACAAGAGCCAGCATTCACTGGGGTACCTGGGAGAGCTAATGGCATGTGGTAAGCAATCAACAGAATTACAAGAACTCGCAATCACTGGGGTACCTAATGCAAGTTACAGCATTTACAGATACATTAGCTATAGAACTACAAGAGTCAGCCTGCCTTGCTTGCTATACAGTATACACTAACACTGCATCATCCACTCCTGACTCCAGCATGGTCTAGGCCAGGTGCTGCTTGGTACAAGTGAGGGCTGGAGCCTGCAGATAAGTAGTCGGTAGAACAGAACTACAGGCAGCAGGCTGTGGGGTACGTACCTGGTATATGTAGATAACTAGGTTACAAGAGTGCTCAAAATAGAACCACCCAGCTTGGTGTAAGGTTCGGCGTCCGTCCTACTCCACAATCCACATGCGGTTGGGCTCTCTCCTCTCACTCAGTCTGCGCTGGCGGGCAGGAAGGACATGATGCCGGGGCGGTGCACCGCCCCCACGCTTCACGTGACCACAAGACCGTCCCGGGATGTCCTCCTGTGATTGGTCCAGGCTGGAGTCTGGACCAATCACAGCCAGGAGTCCAGTAAAGTGGGGAGTGTCGGGCGCATTGCTCTGCGCCCCGATGACCCCCAGAAGGCCACCAATCGGCGCCTCTGTCTGCCTCACGTGGGAGGCAAAACCTCACCCCCCCCCATACCCACTACTAGGTCCGGGTCCGGCGCCCCTATTGGGCTAAAAATTTACATTTTTTTTTTCTTTCTTTTTTCGGGGGGGGGGGGGGCGGCCACTGCCAGAGAGGGTATTGATACCTGTTCCAAAAGAGGAACAGGGCAAAGGGTTTTACTCCCACATTTTCGTGATAAGAAAACCCTCAGGGAGTTATCGATTGATTTTAAATCTACGCAAATTAAATCTCTCGATAAGGTACAAGCATTTCCGCATGGAATCAATATACTCCATAAGAAGCTTGCTGTATCCAAAATGTTTCATGGCAACACTGGACTTAAAGGATGCCTACCTTCACATCCCCATTCACCTAGCTTACCAGAAGTTCCTAAGACTAGCAGTGAAGTTAGGACCAGAGGTCAGACGCTATCAATTTCGGACACTGCCCTTCAGGCTATCTTCAGCCCCTCGTGTCTTTATCAAGGTCCTGGGGTAAGCTTTAGCTCCATTGAGACTGAAGTCCATTATGATCATCCCCTACCTGGACGACCTCCTAGTAGTGGCGGATTCAGATCAGAAACTAAAAAAGGACCTTCATACAGTTCAGCAGTTCCTTGGGTCACTAGGATGGATGATCAACAAACAGAAATCTTGCCTAACACCCTCCCAGAGAGTGACCAATCTCGGATACGAGATCTCCTCTCTGGATCAAAAGATTTTTCTCCCAAAACTCAAACGTTTTAAAGATGTTTTAGATGGTAGCTTCTTTACAAACCAACCAGTGGGTCTCACTCAGAGACATAACAAGAGTCATAGGCCTCATGACCTCCTGTTTTCCAGCTGTCCCTTGGGCCCGGTACCAACAATGTCCCCTCCAATGGTCCTGTTAAAGAACTGGGACGGATTTCCGGATTCCTTGGAACTGAAGGTGAAAGTTCCCACCAGGGTAAAAAGAACCCTATGGTGGTGGAGATCACCACCTCACCTTACAAAGGGACTAACCTGGGTTGTTCAAATATCTCAAAGAATAACCACAGACTCAAGCTCTTCTAGTTGGGGGTGCACATCTCCAGAGTGAGTTAGCACAGGGAGAATGGTCCCAGCTGGAAGCACAGACCTTGTCAAATCAGAAAGAACTCATGGCAGTACAAAAAGCCTTAGAGTTCTTTCAGATGGACATAAAGGGAAGTCATCTGCAGATTCGATCCAACAACATAGCTACAGTGGCGTACCTCAACAAACAGGGAGGTACACTGAGTCGGGGGTTACAGTATATAGCCCTGAAAATATTCTCTTGGGCCGAGCTGAATCTTGCCTCCATTTCAGCTATTCATCTGAAAGGGACTCAGAATGTCTTAGCAGACCACCTAAGCCGCCACCTGGTGTGTCGGGACAATTGGTCCCGCAACCCAAAGGACTTTGCAGAAATTGCAGCCAAGTGGGGCCTTCCAGAAATTGACCTTTTTGCAGCTCAAACAAACAGCAAAACAAGAAGGTTTTTTTCCCTGAACCAATGGGATCAGTCCCTTGGGATCGATGCCTTTGCGAACCCTTGGTCTTTCAATCTCTGCTATGCCTTCCCTCCAGTCAGGCTAATCTCGGAGGTCCTCCGGAAATTATTCCAAGAGGACACAGATCTGATTCTAATAGCTCCCTTCTGGCCCAAAAGACCATGGTTTTCACGCCTACAGGCCCTAGCCTCCAGGCCTCCAATAATATTGCCCTGGAGACAGGACCTGTTGACTCAGGGTCCGGTGACCCATCAGCACATCAGGTCCTTGAACCTAACAGCTTGGTATCTGAAGAGCAGATACTAAGTTCCCAATGGTTCTCAGAAAGGTAATAAAGACCTTGATTAACTGTCGAAAACCTGTCACAAGAGCTATATATTCCAAGGTGTGGAAAAAGTTTAATTCTTGGATGGCTGAAAATCATAGGCCATCTCCAGATGTACCGTCTATTCTTGAATTTTTTCAAGAGGGCATAGATAAGGGCCTCTCCCTTAATACTTTGAAAGTGCAGGCTGCTGCCATTAGCAACTTTCTTCAGTATTCCCTTCGGGAAAATCCCACGGTAGCTAGGTTCTTCAAGTCAATCGCCCGGGCTAAGCCTGTAGTTGTCAAAGCATGTCCAACTTGGAACCTATCCCTGGTTCTTCAAGCCTTGGTAACAACCCCTTTTGAACCCTTGAAGGACTTAACAGAAAAACTACTCACTCTAAAAACTGCATTCCTAATTGCAGTGACATCAGTTAGAAGAGTTAGTAAATTACAGGCCCTCTCAATTAGAGAGCCTTTTCTTATGATTTTTGAGGAATAGTGTTAAAAACCGATCCAGGGTTTTTACCTAAGGTAGCTACTTCCTTCCATAGAGCACAGGATATTGTACTACCTACCTTTTGTAGTTCCCCAAAAAATGAAAAAGAAAAGAATTTTAGTTTTTTGGATGTCAGAAGAGCTCTTTTGGCTTACCTAGAGGTGACTAAAACCTTTAGGAAGTGTGATACCCTGTTTGTGCTGTTTTCTGGCACACAAAGGGGTAGTAGAGCTTCTAAAGCCACCATAGCTAGGTGGATAAAGCAGGCTATTACAGAAGCCTATAAAGCAAAGAATGTGGTTCCACCATTTTTCAACGCACATTCAACAAGGGCCTTGTCCACGTCTTGGGCCGAAAGGGCTGGTGCCTCACCAGAGCAGATCTGTAAGGCAGCTACCTGGTCTAACTTTTCGACCTTCGTTGGACATTATCGCCTGGACCTCCTCTCCTCTCAGGAATAGGCATTTGGTCGAAAGGTGCCCCAGGCAGTAGTCCCTCCCTAGACTGGTAAATTTCTGGATCATCGTCTCATGGGCTGTCCTGGAAGATGACTTGAGAAAAAGTGAGTTAGTCTTACCGGTAACTCCTTTTCTAGTAGTCTTCCAGGACAGCCGGATTCTCACCTGGTGTTGTCTTGTATTATGTTTTATGTATATATATGTATATATATATATATATATATATATGTTTTACAGGATGTCCTACGGTTCTCGAGAATACTGAAGGTGAGGACTAGGGCAACGCCTTTTATTGAGTGGGTTTAATGTATTTCCTGTCCTGGTAGGAGGAGCCCTAGGTCTCATGGGCTGTCCTGGAAGACTACTAGAAAAGGAGTTACCGGTAAGTCTAAAGGCCCGTACACACGTACCGATCGTCGGCATACAAACGTCGGCGGACGAAAGATCTGCCGATTGTACGCGTGTTAGTATGGTGCCTCCGACAGATGTCTGCGCACAATCCGCGGACAAAAGTCTTTCTTGCAAACATGAAAATTTTTGTCTGCGGACACCAGAACGGACGATTGTTCGCCTGTCAGTACAGAATTCGGCCGACAGACCGCAGATTTGCAAGACTGGGCATGCTCAGAAAATTAAAAACACAGGGAAAGTTAACCATTACATGACATCACTTCTGCAGTCAGCTGAAGTCTGCAGACAAAATTCTTGTGCTGTCCTTGTGCTGTCTTTGCACTTTTCAACAGACACCGACATCCCGGGGAGAAAAGACGAACATTTGTATGCCGACCATCGGTACGTGTGTACGGGGCTTTACTCACTTTTTTTTTTTTCCTAAAGCCCTAAAAAGGAGATTCCCTTTTGAAGAAACAAAAGGCATCCCGGCCAAATGCCTAAAATTAGACGCATCTTTGGCCAGGATTTCAAAGAAGTCAGATTTATCCTTCCAGGATATGGGTCTTCTAAAGAATCCTTTGGATAAGAAAATAGACATGATGCTAAGGAGGGCTTACGAGGCAGGGGCAGCAGGATTTCAGCCTAATGTAGCAAGGAATGTATCTTTCTGGCTTGAACAACTCTGGGGATCTGGAAAGTCCCGGCACAGAGGAGGCACTGGATTGCCTGCTCTTGATAAAAAAAGAGTGGTATATATGGCAGACGCCTCGGTGGAAGCTGTTAGATTTTCAGCTCGCACCACAGGCCTGATTAATGCGGCCAGCTCGCACCACAGGCCTGATTAATGCGGCCAGAAGAGCCCTTTATCTCAAGACCTGGGATGGAGACTTTGCGTCAAAGAATAAGTTATGCAACATTCAATTTGACGGTAGCTTACTGTTCGGCCCAGAGCTCAACAAAGTGTTAGCCAGGTCAGCCAACAAATCCAAAGGGTTCCCATGTAGAAGACCGAAGGAAAAGCCAAAAAGGTTTTTTCGTCTAAGAGGAGAAACTCAAAAGGGGAAAATAAACATCCCCAATGTAGATGGGTCTTTAACAAAAACAAAGGGAAATCAAATGTCCTCTTCCCAAACTCTGGGCCCAACAACAACAAACCTTCATGATGCCAGCCTGCCAGTGGGAGGAAGATTACGATCCGGTTTCTACTCCCCAAGTTTTCCTCGGGCAAACATCACCTAATCCTAAACCTGAAAGGCCTGAACCGATCAATCCAATACAGGAAATTCAAGATGGAAACCATCTTCAGTAAGATCCTTACTTCCAGAGGCAGCCTTTCTAGTAACCATCGACCTGAAGGATGCTTACCTCCATGTCCTGATCCATCCCAGCCATAAAATTTTTGAGATTTGCTATCCGGGATAGAAGGCAAATCCATCTCTTCCTCTACCAGGCTCTCCCTTTTGGGATCTTGTCAGCTCCTCCCATATTCACTAAAATCACTGCGGAAGTTATGCAGGAGCTCAGGTTGAAAGGAATCCAGATAATGCTGTACCTGGAAGACTTTTTCGGATCTATGGTCAGACAAGAGAAGGTGTTGGCAAACCTTCAAATGACCGAAAATGTCCTTACCTCACTAGGCTGGACGATCAACGTGCAAAAAATCAAACAATCCCATCCCAGAGGGTGGTATTTCTGGGTTACATTCAGTGGCCTAAAGGATCATCTTGTCAGAAGACAAAGTAATAAAACTGACCAACGCAACAAAACAGCTGATCATCGCATCAAGATGGGGCCAATTACATGAGCACCACAGTGCCATCTCTTAAGTCATTGGG
The DNA here is from genome assembly GCF_965119305.1 of Pelophylax lessonae. Taxonomy (NCBI): domain Eukaryota; kingdom Metazoa; phylum Chordata; class Amphibia; order Anura; family Ranidae; genus Pelophylax; species Pelophylax lessonae. The sequence goes on from NC_138768.1 coordinate 202,044,460, forward strand.
GTGGAAAGACAACCTCACTAGAGGAGGAGATTCCCGTCCCTCTTTTTAGAAAGTCATTAACTTGGTGGCTCAAAAATGAATCTCTGGCAAAAGGAAGGCTCTGTCTTCCGCCAGTTCAGGTCAGAGTCACCAAGGACGCAATCGCGCTCGGTTGGGGAGCCCACATAGGCCACCTGATCAGATAGGGAGCCTGGAAGAATATGGGGTTGAAAGTTTCCTCCAACCTAAAGGAGTTCAAGGCAGTACGAGAATCTCTACTCGCTTTCCAGAAAGAAAAGGTAGTGTCAGACAACGTCACAAATGTGGTGTACATCAACCACCAAGGAGGCACCAGATCGAAACCTCTGATGAGGGTAGCTCACGACCTACTGTCTCAGGCAGAACTTTATCTGCTATCCCTCTCAGCCGCCCATATCAAGGGGACCAACAATGTTCTTGCAGGTCAGTCACAGACAGCTAGATCATACAGAATGGGAGCTGGATCACACAATCTTCTCAGCACTCAGGATAGGGCTCCCCAGAGGTGGACCTGTTTGCCACAGCAAAGAACAAGAAGGTTTCAAATTATTTCTTCCTGAAAAGAGAAAAGGATTCTTTTGGGATAGACTCCCTGGGATTCCCATAGCGGTTCAACCTCGCCTACGCATTTCCACCGATAAGCTGCTTCCCAGGACAATCAGGAAGATTTGGCTGGAGAGAATAAGAGTGATCCTTCTTGCATCCCACTGGCCAAACAAATGGCATGGTTCACACCGCTGAGAAAGATGGCGGAAGCAGACCCTTGGATTCTGCCGAGTCAGATCCATCTACACTCACAATCAGGAGCTTATCACCCACAAATCCAAACCTGAAACCATGAAACTATCAGCATGGATCCTGAACTGCTTATTCTGCTAAATAAGGGACTCTCAACCAAGGTGGTAGACACCCTACTACAATGTAGGAAGCCAGTAACCAGGAAGATTTACGGCAAAGTGTGAAAGATATATTCATCAAAATTGTTGTCCACAAACAGAACAGAAGTCTGCAGAACATAAGTACCGTTCTAGACTTCCTCCTGAAGGGTGCAGAAGCCGGGCTTGCAGTGAGTACTCTCAAAGTCCATGTGGCAGCCCTATTAGTATTTCTGGACACGCCAATCAACGACAATCTGTTAGTCAAATGGCTTTTCAAATCCATCGAGAGAACCCACTCCAGCAAGAGCCTCAGCGAAGCCCCCTGGGATTTCTTGTTAATACTCAAGACCCTTTTGAGCCTCTCCTGGAAGCATCCCTCACATACCTCACTCTTAAGGTATCATTACTTGTTGCCATCACATCAGCCAGGTGTGTAGGTGAGTTACAAACCCGGTTTATAAAAAAAACGTCCCTCACAATTTTTCCAGATAAGCTTGTACTCAAAACAGATCCTCAGTTCCTCCCTAAAGTCACATCAGCATGCCATCAGGCACAAGAAGTGGTATTACCATCTTTTTGCCAGAACCCTTCTAATCAGGGAGAAGAAGCTTTCACTACACTAGGCGTCAGGAGGTGCTTCCTACGTTATTTGGAGATCACCAAACCCTTCAGGAAGGCGTCCAACCTCTTCATATTGTTTGGAGGCACTCACAAGGGTAAGTCTGCGTTTAAAGGTTATAAAGGCAGATGGATTAAGATGGCGATAGAAACAGCCTACTCGACCCAAATCCAGGACAGTAATTCAAATGTGAAGGCGCACTCCACTCACTCTTGTAGCTACCTCCTGGGCAGTAGGGGCTGGTGCATCCGTTGAACAAATTTGCAGAGCAGCCACCATGTCCAGTGACTCCACTTTCATGAGACACTACAGGATTGATCTGGTCTACGCTCAAGATCTGACCTTTGGTTGAAAGGTCCTGCAAGCGGTAATCCCACCCTAGGTACACATTGTTGGGGTCTCATGTGACCATCCTGGAGGATGGCTTGGGAAAGTCCGCATTTATTACCTGATAACTCCCTTTCCAGGAATCCTTCAGGATGGTGGATCCCCACCCTTACTAATTTAAAATATTAGACTAGATATATCATGCTGTTCGCTTTTGCTGTCCAGATGATCTTTATACGACTTAGGCCTCTTTCACACGAGCGATCCGATCAGATCCACCTGTCAGTTTTTTTAGGCCGATCTGATCGGATCTCCCATGCATCCCTATGGGGCAGCGGATGTCAGCAGAGACATGTCCGCTGACACCCGCTGCCATCCGCATCCGATCCTGTCCGTGAAATCCGGATGGATGGAAACTCTATTTTCCTTCTTTCCAGGGGATCGGATGGGATGGGATCTGATGAGAGCGGACAGGCGGGCCACTCTCATCCGATTCCCCCATAGAGATGCATGGGACTCTGACATCTCCCTCTCCGCACACAGAGCGGAGAGGGAGATGTCACCTTCCTGCTCAGCGGGGATCTGTGTTTACGATCCCCTGCTGAGAAGCATGGATCCGCCTATGGAGGCGGACCGTGTGAAAGAGCCCTTAGGGGCAGCTGGTGGGCAGCCTTTTTAAACCTACGCTTGTGTTTCCTGTGGGAGGAGGAGTGTAACCATCCTGGAGGGCATGGAAAGGGAGTTATTACTGCAATTCGTCGGGCCACAATTGTGGCAAACTCGTGCCACAATTGGGGGGGGTACCAATAAAAGTAATAGGGATTGCAAGCAGGTCCCGTGTTTTGTGGCGATTCCGCCCATGATCTGGAACACCATGGTGTTCATTTTGTGTATCTGTTTTATTCGGCACAACCTAGTTGTTTTATTTTTTTTCCCAACCGAGTAAAATATTATATTTATGTGCCCTTAAACTAACTTTAGTGTTCTTTTTACTAGAATTTTGTTTTTCCAAAATCAATGAACTAATGACATAAATTGGAACTACCACTATTTTATTCTCTTAAGGTGTCCGCTTTCAAAAATGTTTGTGGGCTTTACATAATCAACATGCCTAAAATTATGTATTTTTTTTTTCATGTGCAGAAAATGCAAGTGGACCGTCTGTAAATACCAAGTATTTACATGTCATTTTGTATTAGAAGCATTAAAGACAAAAAGCCTATTCTTCATATAGTAGCCATGAAGATAGTCATTTAGGCCTAGTTCACACCTATGCAGTTTGCTTTTGATTGGTTTTCTGCAGTGCTTTTTGCAGTGCGTTTTGCAATTTTGCACACAAGCTTTTTAAGTCTTTGTTTTTTTTTTTTTCCTTTTTTGGGGTTTTTTGGTTTAAATGTTTTGTGTCTATTGAACCAGAAACCTCCCGTGTTGCATTTAAGTCTCTGACCCTTTTTGCAAAAACACAGTGGCTGAAAAACAGATGTGAATGTGTCCCACAGAAAATCATGTTAAATTGACTGTGGTACATTTCTGCAAAATACACTAAAAGACAAATAGGTGATAGCCATGCCTCATATCTGTAGTGAACTGTATATTCAGAACTGCTGGCCACTCGAGGAATTATTTGCATTTTTATGGTTCTTCCCTTTACCCTTAAATAAGAATTATGCTTGTTTAGCTTTCATACAAAAGTTGATTAGTGGGGTGTTGGGTCCCTTTTGCCTCCTTCACCCGAGCCTGACTAGTAATTCTCTGAAATATAAAACTTGAGGATTTAGACCTAAATTAGGGTTTAAAGCTTCATAAAGTGAAAAATAATAATATAATAATAATCATTTACGGTTGTTTTTATTTGTAAGCCTAAACACTTAGACTTTGTTGTTCACCACCGCTGGCTCCAGGTTGCATTAACTCTGCTTCCCTGAACATCTGGGTAGTGGAGAGCACACACTGCACTTTCCAGTTTTTGTAAATCAACCCCAAAGTCTGGTGCAGCTTTGCATAGAAACCAATCCGCTTTTTGTTTTTTGGTAACAGCTTATTTGAACAAGCTGAAGTTAGAAGCTGATTGGCTTTCATGCACAGCTGCACCAGACTGCATTCTCCAGTTTTGGTAAAGCCTCGTACACACGCAACGATTATCGGCCGACTGATCGTCCGACTTTTGTCCAGTGTTGTTGTGTTGGTTGAAATGTGCTCTAGACTGCACACAAATTTTCTCGGCCAACAAAAACCAACTTCAGAAGTGATGTCATGTGCTGGTTTACTTTCCGTGTGTTTTTTCTTCTCTGAGCATGCCCAGTCTTGCTCATCTGATTTTTGTCTGCCGAAATCTGTACTGACTGACGGAAAATCGGCCATTCTGTTGACGGCCAACAAAAATTTTATAGCATGCACACCAGATTTTGTTTGGCCGAAAAGTCGCAGTCGGTTGTTGAAAGCATCATACTAACAAGCCGAAAATCGGCCGATCGGACGTTGGCCGAAAATTCACGGCCAACAATCGTTGCGTGTGTACGAGGCTTAAATCAACCCCATAGTCTAGTTGCACACAGGCACAAGCATGCCCTCACACAAGCGTGGCTCTATACTACACCCCCAACAGCAAACCAATCTGCAACCAGAAAGGGGGGCAGAGATCGGTGGGACGAAGGGCATTGTTTGTTTCTTGTTTTCAGGATGAGGATATACGAAGTAAGTCCTTAAATTAGCACTTGAAATGGATTTAAAGAAGAGGCTTTAGTATCAATTTAAAGCTGAACTCCAGGCAAATAACCAAACACACTGCGGTTTATTTACTAAAGCTGGAAAGTGCAAAATCAGGCTCACTTCTGCATAGAAACCCAATCCGCTTCTAAACACAGTTTGTTCAATTAGGCCTTGGCAAAAAACCTGGAAGCTGATTGGTTTCTATGGAGAAGTGAGCCTGATTTTCCACTCCAGCTTTAGAAAACCCCACAGGGCGGTTTTACCTGTCACAGGATTTGTATTTCTGTTAATTTAATTATTGGCTGCACATGGCTCTGTCCTACATCACAGCCCTGGCTGGCTGGGCAGAAAACCTGATTTTTCTTTGCTGTAGTTAAGTTTAACTTGTGCCTCTTGTCCCTCCCCCAGCTTGTCACTGAGTAGTAAAGAGAAAAATCATCTGTTACCTTGTCCTCTACTCCTCTCATCATGCTCCTTACTAGTATAGAAGCACTGCAGTACAATTGACAAGTGCTGTTTCTCCCTCTTCCAGTCACAGCTCTTATGTACAGGGGATTGTAAGAAGTCTAATTCAGATATGTGTACTGCTTGCGTCTGTAAAAATTATAATCATTTATGAATGAGTTGCATTCATTTTTGTAGTTTTATATTTCCCTTGAGTTCAGTTTTAAGGCAGTGAATGAGTTGATTTTAGGAAGAAAATGCTACGTGAATCATCTACAGCTACTCAGGAATGCTGTGGAGCTGGTTTTCAAAGTGATTTCTCCACAAAATAAAGAATAGACATGGACGGATGGGGGAGTTTGTGTTGAACAAGAATGAATGAATAAAATAGCATTTTTCAAATACTGTTCACTGTGCAAGGGATCTTTTACCCAGAGCAGAAATACCCAATCCTGCAAGGATGATTAAATAAAATCATGATTTGCTTGCACATGATTGGATGATAGTAGTCAGAGCATCACATCATTTACTAAAGTTCTGAGAAGAATCCCTTTCAAAGTAAACAGTATACTTGCCTTTGCAAGTCAACCCCCATTAGTCCTGGCTGGATTTTTTTTTTTTTTTTGCGTTAAAGTATTACTAAACCCACTACAGTAAAATCAGTCTGTATATGCAGTAAAGCATGCTTGTTATACTCACTGTGGAACCTAAGGGGTTTATCCTCTGCATTGTGTAAAAAGGCTGTTTGATACTATCTTCTCTATTCCCCGCCACCTTCCATAGTCCCCAAACAATCTCCTGATAGAGCAGAGGCTAGGATCCAAGCTGCACATGCTCAGTTCGGTGTGTATTGCTAGAGAGAGTTTTTTTCTTTTCTTGGGAGAGTACCTGTGATCAGCACAGTGCCAATCAGCACTGTGCAGTCAGAGGAGCAGGGGTCCTTCAGCCCGATGGTACAGTGAGAGCAGAATGAAAACTCCTCCTAGAAGCATTAACCCAGACACTGGGAACTACAGGCTGGTTAGGCTAACATTAAAAGTCTGCAAGCTATTGGAGGGGATGACAAGAGATTATATACAAGATTTTAGTAATAAAAACGGCATCGTTAGCAGTAATCAGCATGGATTCATGATTAATTGTTCTTGCTGGACCAATCTTTTAACCTCCTATGAAGAAGTGAGCTGCCATCTTGATAAAAGCCCCGTACACACGCACCAATTGTCGTGCTGTTTTGTTGGTTGAAAAGTGCTAAAGACTGCACACGAATTTTGTCGGCCAACAACAACCGACTGCAGAAGTGATGTCATGTGATGGTTAACTTTTCGTGTGTTTTTTCTTCTCTGAGCATGCCCAGTCTTGCTCATCTGCTTTTTGTCGGCCGAAATTTGTACTGACTGACGAACAATCGGCCGTTCTTTGTTGGCCTACAAAAATTTTATTGCCTGCACACCAGATTTTCTTCGGCCGAAAAGTCGCAGTCGGTTGTCGGAAGCATCATACTAACAAGCCGACAATCGGCTGATCAGACTTTGGCCGAATATTTACGGCCAACAATCGGTACGTGTGTACGGGCCTAAAGGCCTGTGGATGTGTTGTATCTGGACTTTGCTAAGGCATTTGATACAGTTTCCCACTAACGTTTACTGCACAAACTAAGGAATGTAGGTATGGGACCATAGGGTGAGAACCTGAATTGAAAACTGGCTTCAGGGGCGAGTCCAGAGGGTGGGGATAAATGGCGAGTACTCAGAATGGTCTGGTGTGGAAAGTGGGGTCCCCCAAGGATCTGTTCTGGGACCAATCCTGTTTAATTTATTCATAAATGATCTAGAGGTTGAAATAAACAGCTCAATCTCAGTATTTGCGGACGATACTAAATAAGGCAGGACAACCTTACAAGAAGACCTGAACAAAATGGGGAAAATGTAGGGTAATGCATGTGGGTGCCAGAAATACGAGCCCAAATTACTCACTAGGGGGAGAACCTTTGGGGGAATCTAAGGTGAAAAAGGACCCTGGGGGCCCTGGTAGACAACAAGTTCAGCAATGGCATGCAATGCCAAGCTGCTGCAAGTAATGCCAACAGAATACTGGCATGTATAAAAAATGGATTAACTCCAGAGATAAAATTCTCCCGCTCTACAAGACTCTGGTCCGGTCGTATCTTGAGTATGCCGTCCAGTTCTGGGTACCAGTCCTCAGGAAGGATGCTGGAACCTGGAGAGAGTCAAGAGAAGGACAACAAAGCTAAAAAAGGGAATGGGGGACTTTGGCTATGAGGAAAGACTACAAGCAATGAACTTTATTCTCTCTGGAGAGGAGATGCTTGAGAGGGGATATGATATCAAAGTACAAATGCCGTAATAGCGACCCTAGCATAGGGAACAAACTTTTCAGCGAAAAGGAATATAAAAAGACACGTGGCTATTCACTAAAATTTAATCTTAAACTACGTAAAGGGTTCTTTACCGTCAGAACGTCAAGGATGTTGAATGCTCTTCCACAAGCAGTGGTATCAGCAGAGAGCATTAATAGTTTTAAAAACTATTAGATGGGCACCTTAATGACCACAACATACGGGGGTATATGATGTGCTATTGACAGCACACACACACACTCATCAGAGGTTGGACTGGTGTCTAATTTTAACTTCACTAACCACAGGAAATTAAACACAGGTTCCAGTAATCTATGTCCTTGGTCTGCTTGTCTTCAGCAAAGTGCTGGATTTATTGTGCATCATCTTTAGAAGAAGCTTTCTTCTGGGACAACAGCCATGCAGACTAATTTGATGCAGTGTATGGTCTGAGCACTGACATTCTGACCCCCCTCCCCTTCAACCTCTGCCGCAATGCTGGCAGCACTCATACCTCTATTTCCCAAAGACAACCTCTGGATATGACGCTGAGCACATGCATTCAACTTCTTTGGTTGACCATGGCAAGGCCTGTTCTGATTGGAGCCTGTCCTGTTAAACCACTGTATGGTCTTGGCCACTGTGCTGCATCTCAGTTTCAGGGTCTTGGAAATCTTTAGCCTAGGCCATTTTTATGAAGAGCAACGATTTGCCATGAGATGCCATGTTGAACTTCCAGTGACCAGTATGAGAGAGTGAGAGCGATAACACCAAATTTAACACACCTGCTCCCCATTCACACCTGAGACCTTGTAACACTGAGTCACATGACACCAGGGAGGGAAAATGGCTAATTGGGCCTAATTTGGACATTTTCATTTAGGGGTGTACTCACTTTTGTTGCTAGCGGTTTAGACATTAATGGTTGTGTGTTGAGGTATTTTGAGGGGACAGTAAATTTACACTGTTATACAAGGAGGGAGACAGAGAGAGAGAGAGAGAGAGAGAGAGAGAGAGAAAAAAAGGGGAGGGAAAGTTGTAAAACTGGGGAAATGTAAGATTCCGGTACCTCTGGTACCCTTAATCACCACTTTTCTCTGTAATGCGTCCCACCTTTCTCTTCAGGTGGTACGCATATACCTTTAAGAACGATGATGTCACTGCTGAGCGCCGCAGAGCGGCTATTTCAACCGCCGGCGGTCTCACTCACATTGTTCGTTCAACCTGCCTTGTTATCCACATGCTTTCAAGCCTGTCTCTTGATCGGAGCCTCCAGCTATTCCCTTTATCTGGAGCAGACCGGAACCTCGCTACTGATCCCTGTATCTCGCTACCGGATCATTCCTATCTACTGGACCTCTCTAACTACTAACATTACAAGTGATAAGTACCCCGCAGGGGAACCCTCCATAACCTTATTGCACTATCTACCTATGCACATTAAGGACTGTTACTACCTATCCATACTATCCTATCATCTGCACTGCTGCATAGATTGCTAGCTCTCCGGTCTACTACTATCTATCCTTGCACTGGGTTAATCTATCCTGTATTTGTCATCTGCTGTCCTCACCACCTGTTAGCATACTCGATACTAACCTATCTGCATTCCTAAATACCATCTTGAACTCTCCTATACAAAACCTATCAAGCGATTACCATCCTTGTCACTGTTCACACCTGTCCCTTCAGCACATCACCTTCATACTATCATATACATACTATCACTCCAGGGACATCTCATTGAGTGTGTATATATCTGTATGTTGAAGCTGACAGGCCAACGGTGATGAGTCCAGGAGAGTTGGATCAGGTATTCAACACATCTCTATATGACTACTGAGTGGAGATTTTGCAGCTGCAAATCCAGCCTATAATAAAAACGCAGGAGCGTTACAGATTGAACGAACCATAAAAATGGATTCAGCAGAATTACCCACTCAAGTGACACAATTAACACAACAAGTAAAAGCGTTAATACTTGCTCTGACTGACGTACAAGAAAAGAATCAGACTCTGACACAGCAGGTAACCCAGCTCTCACGGCTTACTGCTGTTCAGCCTCCTGAACCTAAAATAAACTCTCCTCTAGTGTTTACAGGTGATCGGAAAAAATTTCGTGAATTCAAAAACGCATGTCAATTGCTTTTTTTGTTAAAACCTCGTACATACCCCACTGATCAAATAAAAGTCTGTACCATTATTTCATACTTGACGGGTGATCCACTGGCCTGGGCAGACTCTCTCTTTGAGAATAAATGATCAGATTCTCAACACCTATTCCTTATTCCTAGCGGAACTCGCTAGTTTATACGATGACCCCAATAGGCAGAGTACTGCTGATATTCAGTTGAGGGCCTTAAAACAAGGAAGGAGACCTGTAGAAGACTTTGTATCTGAGTTCAAAAGATGGACCCTTGATTCTGGGTGGAATGACACATCTTTGCGAACTCAATTCAGACTCGGGTTATCGGAAGCGGTTAAAGACGAGCTCGCCTGAGCGGATTTACCTGGCTCCTTGGAGGCCTTGATACAACTTAGTATCAACATCGACAGACGACTGCGAGAAAGAAGGGCTGAAAAGATGGGAATGCCATTGTCTAGTCCTTCTCAGATTTCGGCCGTTGACCCTACTCCCATGGATGTAGGAACCATACGCCCACCTTTAACGACTACTGAACGAGCTAGAAGAACATCCAGAAATCTCTGCATGTACTGCGCATCCTCGGATCATTTGATAAGCACCTGTCCCCTTATCCGCAAAAAAGAGGGTGAGTGTTCACATGTCTTGCTGGGAGGATTAACGACTTCCTTTTCTAACCCCTATCTTTTTGTTCATTTAATATTACAGTGGGACCAAACTAGGATCACCACCAAGGCTATGGTCGACACTGGATCTTGTGGAAACTATATTGATACACGCTTTGTTACCTTAAATAAAATACCTATTATTTCAAAATCTAAGCCTGTTTCTGTTAGTTTCATTAATGGTATTCCACTGTCTTCTGGTCCAATCACCAACCAGACACAGGCACTCCTTGCCACTACCAACGAATCACATGTGGAGACCATCACCTTTGACATACTCTCCTCACCCCATTTTCCTATTATTTTGGGACTTCCCTGGTTACACACACACTAACCAATCATAGATTGGAAAAAACTGACTTTGGTTTTCCCTTCTCACTATTGTGAGAATACGTGTAACCTCCCATCTTATGGGAAGATTCTGTCTGTGGTGTCAGATGAAATTGCACCACTATGCTATCAGGATCTGTCCGAAGTGTTCCTTGAGAAAAATGCTCAAGTGTTGCCTCCCCATAGGGATTACGATTGCACTATCGATCTACTCCCTAACAGCAAATTGCCTTTTGGTCATGTTTATCCCCTTTCACAGGATGAACTTTCTCATCTCAAGGAATACTTGGATGAGAATTTGACAAAGGGGTTCATTAGACCCTCTACTTCTTCCACTGCTGCAGGACTTTTCTTTGTCCGCAATAAGGATTCCAGTCTCAGGCCTATTATCGATTATAGGCAATTAAACACGATTACGATAAAGGATCGCTATCCTTTGCCGCTCATCCCTGAACTTATTGAACAGGTGCGTGGGGCTACTTATTTCACCAAATTAGACCTGAAAGGGGCATACAACCTAATCAGAATCCATGACGGGGATGAGTGGAAAACAGCATTCAGAATCAGATACGGACTATTCGAATACCTTGTGATGCCATTCGGGCTATGTAATGCTCCCGCAGCTTTCCAAAGATTCATAAACGACATCTTTAGAGACTTACTTGATGTCTGTGTTGTAGTATACCTAGACGATATACTTATTTATTCTCGATCTATGCCTGAACACATAAAACATGTAAGACTTGTGTTGTCCAGACTGCTCTCACACAGACTATATGTGAAATTAAAAAAATGTCTATTTCATAAAGAAGAAATATTATTTCTAGGATACTTCATATCCAAAACTGGAATTAAGATGGATATGAGTAAGATATCCTGTATTCTAGACTGGCCTATACCAACAACTCGTAAGGCCCTACAGCGATTCCTTGGATTCTCGAACTTCTATAGGAAGTTCATCAAGAACTTTTCCGCTATTGTGAGACCTCTCACACAACTGACAAGTATAAAAAAACCATTCAAATGGTCAGAAGAAGCAAATCAAGCTTTCTGCTTGTTAAAATCAAGCTTTACTTCTGCTCCCATACTACGCCATCCAGACCCATCCCTCCAATATATTCTAGAGGTAGATGCGTCAAATATGGCAGTAGGAGCAGTTCTCTCCCAACGACCAACAAACACTTCATCACTCCACCCAGTTGCTTTCTTTTTAAAATCACTAAGCAGCCCAGAGGTGAATTACCCAGTGGGTGAAAAGGAGTTGCTTGCCATAAAACTGGCACTGGAGAATTGGGGACATCTGCTCGAAGGTACCCAGTTACCAATACTCATATATACAGATCATAAAAACCTTCAATACCTCCAGATTAACAAGACTCTCTCTCACCGGCAGGTACGATGGTCATTATTCTTTTTAAGATTTAATTTCCTAGTGACCTACACGCCTGCAGACAAAAATAAAAAAGCGGATGCGCTATCACGATTAACCAAAGATAACTGCGCCGAAATCCCTTCCATTCCCATAATACCCTATGAATGCATTATTGGTGTTGTCCGTTCCTTGAAGGAAGAGATTTTGCACAGTATAAGAATGGATTCACCTCCACCACAACTAAGTACTGATGCAGAAGGCTTCCTCTATTACAACGACAAACTCTACATACCCCCTACTATGCGCACCAAGATCTTGGAGTTATCGCATGATGTGCCCATGGCAGGACATATGGGTATGACGAAAACCTTTAATTTGCTCACCAGGCAGTTTTGGTGGCCTGATATGAAGACGTCTGTACAAAAATTTGTTTCTTCATGTGAGATCTGTGCAAGGTCCAAAATTGACACTACAAAACCATCTGGACTACTTTGTAGTCTACCAATACCCCAGGTTCCATGGGAAGTTGTGTCCTTAGATTTCATAGTAGAACTACCACCCTCTAAAGGATTTAATACCATCCTAGTGTCAGTGGACCACTTGACAAAGATGGCACATTTCATTGCTATCCGTAGACTACCTTCATCTAAACAAACAGCGGAACTACTGATGAAACATGTGTTTAAGTTGCATGGAATTCCAAAAACTCTTTTGTCCGACCGTGGTTCACAATTTATCTCTAAATTTTGGCAAGCACTTTGTCAAATTTTACGCATTGAGCGAAAGCTCACTTCTCCCTACCATCCTCAGACCAACGGACAGACTGAAAGAGTCAACCAGTGCATTGAGCAATATCTACGTTGCTACACATCATACTTGCAGGATGATTGGGTGGATCTCCTTCCTCTAGCAGAATTTGCTTACAACAACGCAACCCACAGTACTACGAAGCAAAGTCCGTTCTACTTGAACTATGGGTTTCATCCCACTCTTCTTCCACCACGCATCCTGCCATCGTGTAACCCAGTAGCCTCGGATTACCTTACTCAAATAAAAGACTCTTTGGGTTTACTCAATACCACTATATCACACGCTCACAGTCAACAAAAAAAGTACTACGACCTTCGTAGAAGACCTTCTCCTCAGTATGCTATTGGGGACCTTGTTTGGCTATCGACAAAGAACTTAAGATTAAAAATCCCTAGCAAGAAGCTTGGACCTTTATTTTTGGGACCCTTCCTAATTAAAAAACTTATTGGAAAAGCTGCAGTACAGCTCACCCTACCAGCAGATCTCAAGATCCATCCCATCTTCCATGTGTCGCTATTGAAGCCCCATGTTCCTAACCAAGGAATAAGGCCTACCATCTTGCCTCCACCTCCAATACAAGTTGAAGGCGGAGAGGAGTATGAGATCAAGGAAATTTTGGATTCTCGCATCCATAGAGGAAGACTCCAGTATCTCATAAGATGGAAGAACTATGGACCCCAAGACGACACCTGGCTAGATACCTCTGATATTCATGTGCCTAGACTTATACGGAACTTTCACTCGAAACACCCAGAGAAACCTGTCCTATAGGCCTTCCGGAGCGGGCCTTAAGGGGGGGGGTACTGTAAGATTCCGGTACCCTTAATCACCACTTTTCTCTGTAATGCGTCCCACCTTTCTCTTCAGGTGGTACGCATATACCTTTAAGAACGATGATGTCACTGCTGAGCGCCGCAGAGCGGCTATTTCAACCGCCGGCGGTCTCACTCACATTGTTCGTTCAACCTGCCTTGTTATCCACATGCTTTCAAGCCTGTCTCTCGATCGGAGCCTCCAGCTATTCCCTTTATCTGGAGCAGACCGGAACCTCGCTACTGATCCCTGTATCTCGCTACCGGATCATTCCTATCTACTGGACCTCTCTAATTACTAACATTACAAGTGATAAGTACCCCGCAGGGTGTAACGCTCCTGCGTTTCATGTATGGTGTGGATTTTCAGCTGCAGAAATATTCCACTTCAGTAGTCATGTAAGAGAGATGCTGAGATACCATTCCCAACCTCAATGACTCATCATGTGTGGAAGGTCTTAATTCAGCTAGTAAATACACACACTCAACAAGCTGGTTCCTAGAGTGACTTTATGTATGTAGTAACACAGTGATGAAGATTTAAGAGACGGGTTGAGTGGAGGTGGTAGGTGACAGACACTTGAAGGTAAGACAGTAGCAGATGGATGCAGGTAGGTTTAGCAATCATGTATGGTAGCAGATGACAGAGTAGCAGGTGGACATACAAGAGAGATCAACCCAGTGCAGGAATAAGTAGCAGTAGTCTTAAGAGCTAGCAATCTAGATATGCAGATGTGATAAATAGTCTTTACTATGCAGAGCTAGATAGTGTAAGCTTAGTATAAGTTTATAGAGGGTTCCCCTGTGGGGTACTTAGCACTAATAGCAATACAGCCGAAGGTTGGTTCAGGAGGAGCGGATGATCCGGAAGCGGGATACAGGGATCAGCGCAGCGAGGTTCCGTCAGCGAGGTATGCTTGCAAGCACGAAAGCTTCAAGCCAAGTTAGCATCCAGGTAAGGGTGTTTGAACGAACACATGTGAGTGAGAACCGGCGATTTAAATAGCCATCTAGTCCGGCGCTGAGTGATGACAGCTTCAGTCTTAAAGGTGTATGCGCACCTTTCCAAAAGAGAATGGTGGGGCGCATACACTTGTGAAAAGAGTAATTTAGGGTACCAAAGGTACCGGAACATTACAATACCCCCCCCTTAAGGCCGGCTCCTGAAGGCCTCTGGAGCTGGTTTGTCTGGGTATCTCGCATGAAAATTGCGGATTAATCTAGGGGCATGTATTTCAGAGGTGTTTAGCCAGGTGTCGTCTTGGGGCCCATAGTTCTTCCATCTAACCAAGTACTGAAGTCTTCTTCTGTAGATACGAGAATCCAGAATCTTTTTTATCTCGTATTCTTCTCCACCTTCAACTTGTACAGGAGGCGGAGGTGGAATATTAGGCCTTATTCCTTGGTCCGGAACATGGGGCTTCAGTAGCGACACATGGAAAATGGGATGGATTTTTAGGTCTATTGGCAATGTAAGCTGTACTGCAACTTTTCCAATAAGTTTTTTGATTGGGAAAGGTCCCAAGAACAGAGGTCCAAGCTTTTTGCTAGGGATCTTCAGTCTTAAATTTTTTGTTGAGAGCCAAACGAGGTCCCCGATAGTGTACTGTGGAGAAGGTCTTCTGCGAAGATCATAGTACTTCTTTTGTTGACTGTGAGCGTGTGCAATGGTAGTATTTAATAAACCCAGAGAATCCTTTATTTGGGTAAGATAGTCTGAGGCTACTGGGTTGTTTGAAGGAAGGATGCGTGGTGGAAGAATAGAGGGATGAAACCCATAGTTCAATTAGACTCTGCTTGGTTGTACTGTGGGTTGCGTTGTTGTAGGCAAATTCTGCCAGAGGGAGAAGATCCACCCAATCATCCTGTTGGTAAGAAGTGTAACAACGTAAATACTGCTCGATGCATTGGTTGACTCTTTCAGTCTGTCCGTTGGTCTGCGGATGGTAAGGAGAAGTGAGCTTCCGCTCGATCCGTAGTATGTGACATAGTTCTTGCCAGAACTTAGAAATAAATTGGGATCCACGGTCAGACAGAAGAGTTTTTGGGATACCATGTAATCTAAAGACATGTTTCATCAGGAGTTCTGCCGTTTGTTTGGATGAAGGTAGTCTGCGAATAGCAATGAAATGTGCCATCTTTGTCAGATGGTCCACTGACACCAAGATGGTATTAAATCCTTTGGAAAGAGGCAATTCTACGATGAAGTCCAAGGACAAAACTTCCCATGGAGTTTGGGGTATTGGTAGACTGCATAGTAGACCGGATGGTCTCGTAGTGTCAATTTTGGACCTGGCACAGACATTGCATGAAGAGACGAATTTTTGTATAGATGTTTTCATGTCAGGCCACCAGAATTGCCGGGAAATCAAATTAAGAGTCTTTGTCATACCCATATGTCCTGCCATAGGCACATCATGAGAGAATTCCAAGATCTTGGTGCGTAGGGTAGGTGGTATGTAAAGTTTGTCGTTGTAGTAGAGGAAGCCTTCTGCATCAGTATTTAGTTGTGGTGGGGGTGAATCCAAACTTATACCATGCAAAACCTCTTCCTTCAAGGAACGGACAACTCCAATAATGCGTTTGTGAGGTATTATAGGAACGGAAGGGATTTCAAAGTAGTTTTCTTCAGTTAGTCGTGATAGTACATCCGCCTTTTTGTTCTTATCTGCAGGTGTGTAAGTCACTAGGAAGTTAAACCTTAGAAAGAATAGTGACCATCGTACCTGTCGGTGCGAGAGAGTTTTGCTAGTCTGAAGATATTGGAGGTTTTTATGGTCCGTGTATATAATTATTGGTAATTGGGTGCCTTCGAGTAAATGTTGCCAATTCTCCAGAGCCAATTTTATAGCAAGCAGTTCCTTTTCACCCACGGGGTAATTTATCTCTGGACTGCTTAGGGATTTAGAAAAAAAGGCGACTGGATGAAGTGGTGAAGTGTGGGTTGGTCGTTGGGAGAGTATTGCTCCTACTGCCATGTTTGACGCATCTACCTCCAGAATGTATTGGAGGGATGGGTCTGGATGGCGTAATATGGGAGCGGAAGTAAACCTTGTCTTTAACAAGTGAAAAGCTTTATTTGCTTCTTCTGACCATTTGAATGGTTTTTTTATGCTAGTGAGCTGTGTGAGGGGTCTCACAATAGCAGAAAAGTTTTTAATGAACTTCCTGTAGAAATTTGAAAATCCCAGGAATCGCTGTAGCGCCTTGCGTGTGGTTGGTGTAGGCCAATCCTGAATGCAGGATATTTTACTCATGTCCATCTCGATTCCTGTTTTGGATATGATGTAGCCTAGAAAGAGTACCTCGTCTTTATGAAACAAGCATTTCTTCAGTTTCACATAAAGGTTATGTGCAAGCAATCTCGATAGTACAAGTCTTACATGTCTTATGTGTTCAGACAGGGATCGTGAATATATAAGTACAGTAAAACCTTGGTTTGAGAGTAACTTGGTTTAAGAGCGCTTTGCAAGACAAGCAAAATTTTCAAATAAATTTTGACTTGGTTTACAAGCGATGTCTTGATATACAAGTAGCTTCAAGTCACAGCTGAGTATAAAAGAGAAGAGAGGCGCCTCTAAGTGTAGCAATATGGTTACATTTAATGAAGGTACAACATTTAGCAACTCACATGGTTGATGATTGGAACAGGCACATCTAAGTATGCAGGCATCCAGGCTAAAGCTGTCCACATAGACCATCCTCTGCACCGCCATCTACGTCATCCCTTCCATGCTGCCCCTCGCTTTTAGATCCCTTTACTGCAGTGGTCTTCCCGGTCAGGATTACAGACTGGCAGCCGGCGGTGCAGAAGATAGTCCATGTGGACAGCTTTACCCCGGATGCCTGCATACTTAGATGTGCCTGTTTTATTCATCAACCATGTGAGTTGCTAAATGTTGTACCTTCATTAAATGGAACCATATTGCTACACTTAGAGGCGCCTTTCTTCTCTTTGATACTCTGTAGCTCCTACTGGATTTTGCTTCTAATCCCCTTGTGGAAGTGGCTATTTGTGGATGGACATTTTATGGTTATATAACCTATCGCAATGCTATAATCTATTTATATGGACTATAAACTGAAGGACTTATGAATAAATGGTTGTGGAACGAATCATCTGAGTTTCCATTATTTCTTATGGGGAAATTTGCTTTGATATAAGAGTGCTTTGGATTACAAGCATGCTTCCGGAACGAATTATGCTCGCAATCCAAGGTTTTACTGTATATCGTCCAGATATACCACAACACAGACATCTAGTAAGTCTTTAAAAATATTGTTTATAAATCGTTGGAAAACTGCAGGGGTGTTGCATAGCCCGAATGGCATCACAAGATATTCGAACAATCCGTATCTGGTTCTGAATGCAGTCTTCCACTCGTGTCCATCACGGATTCGAATGAGATTGTATGCTCCTTTCAGGTCCAATTTTGAAAAATAGGTAGCTCCACGCACCTGCTCAATGAGCTCAGGGATAATCGGTAGAGGATAGCGATCTTTTATTGTGATAGCATTCAATTTCCTGTAGTCGATGATAGGTCTGAGACTTGAGTCCTTATTGCGAACAAAAAAGAGTCCTGCTGCTGTGGAAGAAGTGGAAGGTCTAATAAAACCTTTTTCCAAATTCTCATCCAAATAGGTTTTGAGATGGGAAAGTTCATCCTGTGAAAGAGGATAAACATGACCGAACGGCAATTTGCTATTTGGGAGTAGATCAATGCTACAATCATAGTCTCGATGAGGAGGTAATGCTTGAGCATTTTTCTCAAGAAAAACCTCAGAAAGATCCTGATAACATAGTGGTGCAATCTCATCTGTCACCATAGACAGAATCTTCCCGGAAGACGGGAGGTTACACGTATCCTCGCAATAGCAAGAGAGGAAGGCCAAGGACCGTTCCTTCCAATCTATGGTTGGTTGGTGTGTGTGTAACCAGGGAAGTCCCAACACAATGGGAAAGTGGGGTGAAGGTATTAAATCGAAGGTAGTAGTCTCCCTATGAGACCCGTTAATAGTGACTAGAAGTGCTTGTGTCTGATCGGTGATCGGACCAGAGGATAACGGAACACCGGTAATAAGACTTACTGAGACAGGTTTAAGTTTAGAAATAATAGGAATTTTATTTGAAGCAGCAAAACATATATCAATATAATTTCCACAAGATCCTGTGTCAATCATGGCCTTAGTAGTAATCCTGTTCTGGTCCCACTGTAATGTCAAACAAACAAAAATGTAAGGGTTAGTGAATTAAGTTGTCAATCCCCCTAGGAGGACATGTGAACACTCACCCTTCTTTTTGTTGACTAGGGGACAGACATTTATCTTGTGATCCGGGGATGCACAGTACAAGCAGAGATTTTCATATCGTCTTTTGGCTTTTTCCATAGTTGATAGCGGTGGGCGTATGGTTCCTACCTCCATAGGAACGGGGTTAACGGCCGGAATCCGAGAGGAAACGGATAATGGCATTCCCATTTTCTCAGCCTTTCTTTCTCGTAGTCTTCTATCTATGGTAATACTGAGTTGTATTAATGCATCCAGGGTTTTTGGTAGATCCGCTCGGGCGAGCTCGTCCTTAACGGCTTCTGATAGGGCAAGCCTAAATTGGGTTTTCAGAGATGCATCATTCCATTCTGAATCAAGGGTCCATCTCTTGAATTCCGCGACAAAGTCTTCTACAGGCCTCCTTAGGAGTTGAGAAGCTGGTCGTTTTTCTCAAAAAGAGAGTCTGCCCAGGCTCGAGGATCGCCTGTTAGGTAAGAAATAATAGTACAAACCTTAATGTGATCAGTAAGGTAGGTACGAGGTTTTAACAAAAAAAGTAACTCACATGCGTTTTTAAATTCGCGAAATTTTTTGCGATCGCCTGTAAATACCAAAGGGGGATTTATCTTGGGTTCAGGGGACTGAGCAGAGGTAAGTTGTGTCAGTCTAATTACCTGCTGCGACAGAGCCTGATTGTCTTCTTTTAATTCAGCAAGTGCGTGTATTAACGCAGTTACTTACTGTTTTAATTGTGTCACCTGAGTGGTTATTTCTGCTGAATCCATTTGTGGGTTCGTTCAATCTGTAACGCTCCTGCATTTCATGTATGGTGTGGATTTTCAGCTGCAGAAATATTCCACTTCAGTAGTCATGTAAGAGAGATGCTGAGATACCATTCCCAACCTCAATGACTCATCATGTGTGGAAGGTCTTAATTCAGCTAGTAAATACACACACTCAACAAGCTGGTTCCTAGAGTGACTTTTTTGTATGTAGTAACACAGTGATGAAGATTTAAGAGACAGGTTGAGTGGAGGTGGTAGGTGACAGACACTTAAAGGTAAGACAGTAGCAGATGGATGCAGGTAGGTTTAGCAATCATGTATGGTAGCAGATGACAGAGTAGCAGGTGGACATACAAGAGAGATCAACCCAGTGCAGGAATAAGTAGCAGTAGTCTTAAGAGCTAGCAATCTAGATATACAGATGTGATAAATAGTCTTTACTATGCAGAGCTAGATAGTGTAAGCTTAGTATAAGTTTATAGAGGGTTCCCCTGTGGGGTACTTAGCACTAATAGCAATACAGCCGAAGGTTGGTTCAGGAGGAGCGGATGATCCGGAAGCGGGATACAGGGATCAGCGCAGCGAGGTTCTGTCAGCGAGGTATGCTTGCAAGCACGAAAGCTTCAAGCCAAGTTAGCATCCAGGTAAGGGTGTTTGAACGAACACATGTGAGTGAGAACCGGCGATTTAAATAGCCATCTAGTCCGGCGCTGAGTGATGACAGCTTCAGTCTTAAAGGCGTATGCGCACCTTTCCAAAAGAGAATGGTGGGGCGCATACACTTGTGAAAAGAGTAATTTAGGGTACCAAAGGTACCGGAACATTACACAGGGGAACCCTCCATAACCTTATTGCACTATCTACCTATGCACATTAAGGACTGTTACTACCTATCCATACTATCCTATCATCTGCACTGCTGCATAGATTGCTAGCTCTCCTGTCTACTACTATCTATCCTTGCACTGGGTTAATCTATCCTGTATTTGTCATCTGCTGTCCTCACCACCTGTTAGCATACTCAATACTAACCTATCTGCATTCCTAAATACCATCTTAAACTCTCCTATACAAAACCTATCAAGCGATTACCATCCTTGTCACTGTTCACACCTGTCCCTTCAGCACATCACCTTCATACTATCATATACATACTATCACTCCAGGAACATCTCATTGAGTGTGTATATATCTGTATGTTGAAGCTGACAGGCCCACGGTGATGAGTCCTGGAGAGTTGGATCAGGTATTCAACACATCTCTACATGACTACTGAGTGGAGATTTTGCAGCTGCAAATCCAGCCTATAATAAAAACGCAGGAGCGTTACAGGAAATTGCCATCTTCAAAAGCCACCCAGTTGCGCATGAGAGAATAGTCCATACTAGCACATGTAAGGAAGCTTTGTAATAGTATTCAAAGTGTGTGAGTTCAAGGGGGTAAGTAGATGGGGACTAGATTATAGAGCATATGAATGGTTTATGCGTCTAACTCAAAAAGAGAGCTCAGGAAGTAATCAATCCTAATGTACGTGTCATGAGTGGAGGAAAAGGAGGTGTAACCCCTACTATTTAAGTATTTTCCAGACACCATCTGGAGGGGAAATTTGTTGAGAAAATTTAAAGTGCTTTCCGAATGGCATCCACACAGGGCAAGCAACTCCTGCATTCGCTAAGCAGCAGGGCAGCCGCTTGACACAGGACCAGCAAGTTGGCTACTATCACTGTAATGCCCCGTACACACGTTCCGATAATCGTACGACTCATCTTTCGCAAATTGTTGCATGGCACTAAAATCGAAACCAACTCTGCATACTTACCATCAGATTTTGTTCGTACGATTCTCTGAAAAAGTTTGTTTTCGTAGCTACGTATCAGAAATGATGTCATATACGTCTGACCCCTGCATTATTTTCCTGTTTCCGATCATGCGTGGTATTTGTCAATTGATTTTTAGCGGACGCATACTGTACTGATGAAACAATTGTCGGATTTTGTAGGACCAACTGTCGCGATCGGCTGTAGAAAGCTGTGTACTAACGATCAGATTATCGTGCGATAAAGTCGTACGATTATCGGAACGTGTGTACGGGGCATAATACTGATACCCACTACAGTGATTTTCAGATTATACAGGTTTAGCACAATCATACCTAGACATGTGACCAAGCTGCACCAAAGTAACAATGCAAAAAAGAGCCATACCTAAACTTCATCTTTAGTATCTGTAGGAGTTGGGCAAATTGATGTCTTCTGGTTCTTTCTAACTTGTCATGAGAAAGACTAGCCCCACCTGCAAGGGATGTTGCCATAGGGCACTCTTCAGAGGGTGCAAAGATCTGGAGTAAACCAAGGTACAACGTGACAGCTGTGGGAATAGTTTAATTCAAGCTCTATCAAAGTCCTCTTTTTCTTTGGCAAGAATCATATTAAACGCTTAAAAGTAAACCCTACATAAGACATCACAAGGATGGGTTATAGTACTCAAGAACCCTCTGTATCCTGCTGATTTTGAAATGGGAAGTAATCAAAAATATCTCTTACTGTGTGTTCAGCCTGACCAGTAGCCTTAGGAATGCTCCTGAGGTGGATGTTTTGGTGATCCTCATCCTTGGTATCATCCATGTGAATCCAAAGGGTCTGAATGTATTAGGCCCCTTTCACACATGCTGTCCGTTTTTCATCCATCCGTTGACGGATGAAAAACGGACATCAATGTATCTCTATGTAAAAACAGATGACAACGGATGATCACCAGTTAACATCCGTTTTCATCCGCTTCTGTCAATGTCCGTTTTTTTGAACGTATGAATGCCCTATTTTTCATCCGTCAAAAAAACGGATCGGATGAAAAACGGATGACAACGGATGAAAAACGGATAACTGACGAAAAACGGATGAAAAACGGATAACAACTGACGAAAATCGGATGAAAAACGGATAACAACTGACGAAAAATGGAAGACAACTGATGAAAAACGGATGAAAAATGGATGGAAAACTGATACATTTTGACGTGACTGAACTGATAAACTGAACGGACCGTATGTGTGAAAGGGGCCTTATTGCTGAAAGGTGACCACTTGTTGAAGTTCACTGTGGCTTTGAAAAGGGTTGAGACTAATTCCATTGGATTCAGGTGTTGATTGAAGCTCTGCAGGCTTTATTATTTATTATTT
This sequence comes from Pelophylax lessonae, assembly GCF_965119305.1. NCBI lineage: Eukaryota > Metazoa > Chordata > Amphibia > Anura > Ranidae > Pelophylax > Pelophylax lessonae. The sequence goes on from NC_138768.1 coordinate 202,067,174, forward strand.
CATTTATTTTCAGGTTCTTATATAGTGCTGTCAATTTACTCAGCGCTTTACATATACATTGCACATTCACATCAGTCCCTGCCCTCAAGGAGCTTACAGCCTAATGGCCCGTACACACGATCCGAAAATCGGACGAAAATTAACGCTTGTGAAAGGATCGGACGATAATCGGATCGTTAGTACACAGCTTACGAGAGGCGATCACGACAGTTCACCCGATATTATCCGGTCGTGCAAGCATAAAAATTTTGATCGTATTATCAGTATGTTGTTCGTCCGAAAAAAATGGTGAGCAGTAGACAGCGCATGAGCAGTAGACATCATTTTCCCCTCACACGCTACAGCGTGGTTACGCATACCGGAAGCTAAGAATTATCATCCGAGAAAATTCGTATCGTGAGTAACCTCTCCCTTTAAGCGAATATTATTGAGAGCTGCTAGAATACGAAAAATAACGGATGGAACGTCCCCCGATTTTCGGATCGTGTGTACTGGGCATTACTCACATTCATACATACATAGTAGGGCCAATTTTATACAGGATTCAATTAACCTACCAGTCTTTTGGAGTGTGGGAGGAAATCGGAGTACCCGGAGGAAACCCACGCAGGCACAGGGAGAACATGCAAATTCCAGGCAGGGATTGTCGTGGTTGGGATTCGAACCAGTGACCCTCTTGCTGCTAAGTGAAAGTGCTAACCACTACACCACTGTGCCACCCTCCAAGCTCTTCCATTTACCACATTTGAGTAGCCTCAAGTTGGGAAAACATGGATTTATTATGCTTCTTTGAGATGAGTGAAGTAGATACTGTCCATATCTAAAATCTGTATTGTCCTCCAGAGTTGGAGGTGTTCTGGCAATCATGACAATGTGCAGGTGATGGAGAGCCCATATGCACATGGTCCAACACCATTTTGCAGGTTCAAGTGTTCCAGACTATGCTGGAAGAAAAACTCAATATCTCAGTATGATGTCTGGAACCATGCACGTAGTGACATCTGCCTTTTGTTGCACCCAATCTAAAGTTACTTTTATGTGGGGCGAGTACACTCAAGGACTAAATGTGTCAGAGCTCATAGGACATACATATAACCGCGGCCATAAACAATGCCCCTCACGTTCTTAGATGGAAAACTTCCCATATACGCAATGCAGTTACATCCAGTTTAAATTCTAGAGTTGGGACCTTTAATTTCATAATAAACCAAACATTCTTAGGATTTGTGCTTTGTTAAAGATTACAGCCGTGGCCAAAAGTTTTGAGAATGACACAAATATTAATTTTCACAAAGTCTGCTGCTTCAGTGTTTTTTTTAGATCTTTCTGTCAGATGTTATGGTATACTGAAGTATAATTGCAAACATTTCATAAGCAGCAAAGGATTTATTAACAATGACATTAGGTTTATGCAAAGAGCCAATATTTGCAGTGTTGACCCTTCTTTTTCAAGACCTGTGCATTGCGCCCTGGCATTCTGTCAATAATTTTCTGGGCCAAATCCTAACTGATGGCAGCCCATTCTTGCAGCATCAATGCTTGGAGTTTGTCAGAATTTGTGTTTTTGTTTTTTTCGCCTGCCTCTTTAGGATGATCCACAAGTTCTTAATGGGATTAAGGACTGGAGGTTTCCTGGCTATGGACCCACAATTTCGATGTTTTGTTCCCCAAGTCACTTAGTTATCACTTTTGCCTTATGGCAAGGTGCTCCATCATGCTTGAAAAGGCATTGTTCATCACCAAACTGTTCTTGGATGGTTAGGAGAAGTTGCTCTTGGACGATGTTTTTGTACCATTCTTTATTCCTGGCTGTGTTCTGAGGCAAAATTGCGAGTGAGCCCACTCCCTTGGCTGAGAAGCAACATGAGTAGTCTCAGGATGCTTTACTGTTGACATGACACAGGACTGATGCTAGTGTTCACCTTTCTTCTCCGGACAAGTTTTTCGCATTGTCCAAATAATTGGAAAGGGGATTCATCAGAGAAAATGCCTTTACCCCAGTCCCTAGCAGTCCAATCCCTCTACATTTTACAGAATATCTTTCTCTGATGTTTTTCCTGGAGAGAAGTGGCTTCTTTGCTGCCTTTGTTGACAGCAGGCCATTCTCCAAAAGTCTTCCCCTCACTGTGCATGCAGATGTAATCACACCTGCCTGCTATCATTCCTGAGCAAGCTCTGCACTGGTGGTCCCCGATCCCGCAGCTGAATCAACTGTAGGAGACGGTCCTGGTGCTTGCTGGACTTTCTTGGGTGCTCTGAAGCCTTCTTCACAAGTGCATTGGAAATGTGTTTTATGAGATTAACCTCCCTGGCGGTATGATTATGTCTGGAATTACATACCAAAAGCGGTACAATTCTTTTCATGGAAATTTGGCGTTATGTATTATAGGCCTACAATTCTTAGTAATTACTGACTTAAACCTGACCAAAACAAGAGTCTAGTAGACATCCCAGATGTGATAAATTTGAAACACAAACGCATGAATTATAATCAAATCAATAATATTATTTTATTATTTAATATATAATATATATAATAAAATTATATTATTGATTAGATTATAATTCATGCATTATATATTATATACAGATATGTGTGTGTGTATATATATATATATATATATATATATATATATACACACACATATATATATATAATATATATAACGCATGAATTATAATTGAATCAATAATATATATATATATATATATATATATATATATATATGTGTGTGTGCATATTATATATATATATATATATATATATATATATATATATATATATATATGCATGCATATATATATATATATATGCATATATATATATATATATATATATATATATATATATATATATATATATAATATAATATAAAGTGTGTTTTGTGTAACGTTTTTTTTTTTTTTTTTGAATTTCCCTCCCTAGTTCCGCTCCCATGCAGCATTGCTGCTGCAGGGAACGGAACTAGGAAGTGATCACACCGACGGAGGGACGGAGGAGCGGCGGGACTCTCGGCTGGCGGTCGCAGCAATGAGAGATCATCGCTGGATCGCCAGGATAAGGTAAGAGAAGCTCCGCTGCGCTCTCTGCAATCCACCCCGAGCGTGACTCGGGGTTACCGTTCCTGCAATGAAAAATCAACCCCGAGTCACGCTCGGGATTACCGCTAAGGCGGTTAAATTCATTTTCGTGGCAAAGAGAGACTTTGCAATTAATTGCAATGCATCTGATCACCCTTCATAACATTCTGGAGTATATGCAAATTGCCATCATAAAACTGAGGCAGCAAACTTTGTGAAAATGATGATTTGCGTCATTCTCAAAACTTTTGGCTACAACTGTACATGTGGCTTATTTAGTGTGGTCCATCTAGAAATGTTAAGGCCCATTTGAGGCTATACCCTTTCTGTTTTTTCCTTTGACTGATGATGCAAAACCTTTCTTTTGTTGCTATACGAGCACTTCAGATTGTGTAAAAAAATAAAAAAGGGAATGATATTTGCGCTTAAGACAGAAAAATACTAAGACAATATAAAATATATGTACACAAGGCTGCTAGCTCAATAGGAAGATCACAGTCCATATAAAGTAGTAGATGTATATTAGGAGCTGCGCCAGACATATATTAAACAATCTATCACAGTAATACAGTCCATGGACAATCTAATGGAGTAGAACTGCAGGTAGAAAGAAAGGACCCGATCCAATCAGCCAATCACCAGTGAATAGTGAGAGAGATGAGTTACACCCTGTGCTGACACCCATAGCCTCTTACTGGAACTTTTACTGTCACAGAGTGGTCAAACAGGGATAAGAGCAAACAGCGCTCGGCGTAAATGATGGTTCCTAGTCACATTCCTCACATTCCTTAGCAGGGAGAGAAAACTTCACAATTCACAGATGTCCAATGCCTTCACAGGACCCCACAGAAGTGTCTTTCGCATGCAGGCTCAGAAAAAAGACAGAGGGGCAACCAATCGTGAAGTACATCGAGGCACATAAATTTATTAAAAAGTAATACACTTACATAGTAGACATCATATAACAGCATCAATGGATAAAACCGCAGTATGTAGCGTGCTCAGCTCCGATACGTCCACCTTACGCGTATCGTCAAACATCTATGACATCTCCAGAGGCGTGGTATAGCGGTGTGAGCACGCATTTAAATAAGCTGGTGCCCGGTAGTGACACAACAGGAAGTGTTCACCTCTTATGTTCACCTCTTATGTTCCACCCTCTGCAATATCCTGATCGAGCTAAAGGAAGTGATGCAACAGGAAGTTGTCACCCCATGCTCTCCATCTACTGCATTGTCTTAACCAGGCAGACAGGAAATGATGCAACAGGAAGCTGTCACCCCATTCTCTCCATCTACTGCATTGTCTTAACCAGGCAGACAGGAAATGATGCAACAGGAAGCTGTCACCCCATTCTCTCCATCTACTGCATTGTCTTAACCAGGCAGACAGGAAATGACAGGAAATACCCTGCCCATATCTCCAAAGTTGCCGGAAAACAAACAGAGCGGAACTGACAGGCATTTAAAATAAATAGATAAAAACGATCGGTAATGAAACCGAAAGTTATGCATGATAAAAATGCTGACAATATGTGTAATATTAAGACAAACAATAACATTAAAAATATACTGACAATATGTGTAATATTAAGACAAACAATCGCATTAAAAATATACAAATGTATATAAAAGCATAAAAGGTGGCCCACATTCTCTAAACACCATAATATGCACAATATGCTATATTTAGGGTGACCACGTGTCCCGGATCGCCCAGGACAGTCCCGTTTTTGGGGAGTCTGTCCCGGGTCCCGGTCACCCTCATTACGGGACAATGCAGTGTCCCGTAATGTCCGCCGACCGTGAGTCTCAAACCAGTCTGGACTGTCTGTATCATCTCCGACAGTCCGCCGCGGCTGGATGAGGGAGAAGGGCTCATGGCTGGGCTGGGCAGGGCTGTGTGTACCATGTTGGGCGGGCTGCAATTCGAGCCAACCAATGAGAGAGCAGTGAGCAGAGGTGTATGGTGACGTCAGCCGGAGCCGGCCCGGGATCATCTACTGTGCGGCGCTGCCTCAGCTCAACTCAGCCTGCTCCTGTAACTCCAACGGCCAGCCTCCGCCGGGTTACCAGCTTAAGAGGAGGACAAAAAATGTAAGTTAAAATTTTTAATGGATGTCTGCAGCTGCTGCCAGTGCCACACAGTAAAAGTGCCTCAATAAAACTCTGACACCAGACAGTCCTGGACCTGGGATCGTTGCCATCACAGCAAGTCAGCAACATTGCAGAAGATCAATGCTATTGCTACCACATTTTTGAAAGCACAGAAAAAGTATGTGTGAAAGAAATGAATAAAACGATTTGCCTAGCAGAAGCCAATATTAATAACATTTTTACTTCAATGGCCTGAGATTTGTTTATGGCTGGGCAGGCAGATACTGTGGTAGTGGTACTGGCAGCAGATCTGGACTGGCACTGCAGGTTACAGGTACTGTAGGACAGTCTTTGTAGTGTAAGTATGTATATAAGTTTATATTTATTTTAACTGCCATGTTTCAACTTTAGTCCCATGACCCCCTTTGAATCTCTTCGCTAAATTTCCATTTTAGGTGAATATTCCTATACAGTTATAGTGGTCTTTTTTTTTGGGCGGGGGAGTTGTCGGGGGGGGGGGGTGTGTCCCTGAATGGCAGTTTGGAAAAGTGGTCACCCTAGCTATATTGAAATATTAAAATCCATCACAGACCAAAAGTAAAAAAGATTGTTTTTAGCTGTTGTTGATATGACAGTTAACATCCCAGTCAACGTTCATTCCCCACGGAGAGTATGTTTTCATATCAAATATCCAGCGGGTCTCAAGCCTGGAGATCTCCCGCCGGACATTACTGCCTCTCCAGTGGGAAATGAACCTGTCAATACCCCAAATTTTGGTGCCAGCGGGGTTCTTCCCATGATGTTTAGCATAGTGCTTAGAAACACTATGCTTAGGGAAACCCCTTCTGATGTTCCCTAAGTGTTAATTTACGCGAACCGCTAAAGTTCTGACAGTGCAGCCTATATATTGTAGGCTGCACGGGCATTCCAGCAAATAAACAACGTTAGTGGTAGAGCAACCAATAAAGGATTTGATCTGAAAACTTTTTGATGTGGCAGTAGACTTAAAATAGCATATTTTCCTTCCAGGTAGGACATTGACCTGACATACTGCACACTTTCGACATGGGAAAAAGCCATTCAGGTTTTGGAAAAAGGAAACACGATTGGGTTTATCCAAAACGTTAGGGGCAATTTGTAAGCGCAAAGGAGGAACACCCCTAAAGACGACAGGAGGGGCCTCAGGTAAGCGGGGACCCAACACAACATCGTTCCTGAGGACACCCCAATGCCTTCTAAAGATGCGCTTAACATCCTGATATTGCCTCGAAAAAGTAGTAATGAAGGAAAAACCAAACTTATCCGAATCTATGGGGACCTTTTCCTTAACCTCCAACAGAGATGATCTATCACGTTGGCCGATATCATGGATAATAGTGTCCAAGGTAGATGCATTATACCCCTTATCCACCAATCTGTTCTTCAACATATGTGCTTGTTTCAAATAGTCCTCCCTTTCAGTACAGTGTCGGCGTTGCCTTAAAAACAGATTGTGTAAACTGTGTATTAAATAAATATCTTCATCGTTATTTTTCTACTCTTTGTGCAAACCTTCAATAAGAATACTGAAACAGAAATGTAAAGGCCCCCCTGCACGCAGGGCTATCTAGCTGCAGTGAATCCCTCCCGGTTTTCTAGTGTGTTCCAAAAGGACAGGTGCAGTATCTCGTCAAAGTCTATGGCTGGACAGGGCTGAATGCTGTACCGTATAGTACCTATTTTTAGGGCCCTATGATTTCAGGGACGAATGGTCTTCTGCATTCTGGCCATTTGTTCCTAAGTGCAGCTACCACTCAATACAGTATTTAGCCACAGCCTGCCATAGCCTTTGACAGGCTGCAGGGCAGCTGGGCTGGAAGCTGCATCTGTCCCACCTGAGTGCGCTGCAGTTAGACGGCAATGTGTGCAAGTGGCCCTACTCATAGTGAATACTGTTCCATCAGAAGAGTGTCATTTACCTGCAGTTGCCACTCTTCTAATGAAGGTGTACTAGGAGACAACCATTTTTTAGCAATCAGCCTACGAGCCATAAACGGTAGTCTGCTTATCGATGTGAAAGTTTCCGTTGGACATCACTACTCATCCAAATACCCCAGTAAGCAGGTCTTATGGTCCCTACCCATATGAATCTGATAAATTCCTATAATTGTGGTTATTACCTCTCGCCAGTATCTAACTAGTTTGTTGGCACCGAGGACATTCCGGGAAATCCCTCCTACCCCAGTTAAATAACTTTACTGGGGTCCTATATGACCTACAGTATCTCACAAAAGTGAGTACACCCCTCACATTTTTGTAATTATTTTATTATATCTTTTCATTCGACAACACTGAAGAAATGACACTTTGCTACAATGTAAATTAGTGAGTGTACAGCTTGTATTAACAGTGTAAATTTGCTGTCCCCTCAAAATAACTCAACACACAGCCATTAATGTCTAAACCGCTGGCAACAAAAGTGAGTACACCCCTAAGTGGAAATGTCCAAATTGTGCCCAGTGTGTCAATATTTTGTGTGACCACCATTATTTTACAGCACTGCCTTAACCCTCTTGGGCATGGAGTTCACCAGAGCTTTACAGGTTGCCAATGGAGTCCTCTTCTACTCTTCCATGATGACATCATGGAGCTAGTGGATGTTATCATCATGGAGCTAGTGGATGTTAGAGACCTTGCACTCCTCCACCTTACGTTTGAGGATGCCCCACAGATGCTCAATAGGGTTTAGGCCTGGAGACATGTTTGGTCAGTCCATCACCTTTACCCTCAGCTTCTTTAGCAAGGCAGTGGTCATCTTGGAGGTGTGTTTGGGGTCGCTATCATGTTGGAAAACTGGCCTGGGGCCAAGTCTCCGAAGGGAGGGGAATCATGCTCTTCTTCAGTATGTCACAGTACATCTTGGCATTCATGGTTCCCTCAATGAACTGTAGCTCCCCAGTGCTGACAGCACTCATGCAGTCCCAGACCATGACACTCCCACCACCATGCTTGACTGTAGGCAAGACAAACTTGTCTTTATACTCCTTACCTGGTTGCCGCCACACACTCTTGACACCATCTGAACAAAATAAGTTTGTCTTTTTCTCATCAGACCACATGACATGGTTATAGTAATCCATGTCCTTAGTCTGCTTGTCTTCAGCAAACTGTTTGTGGGCTTTCTTGTGCATCATCTTTAGAAGAGGCTATCTTCTGGGATGACAGCCATGCAGACCAATTTGATGCAGTGTGTGGCTTATGGTCTGAGCACTGACAGGCTGATCCCCCACCCCTTCAACCTCTGCAGCAATCCTGGCAGCACTCATACATCTATTTCCCAAAGACAACCTCTGGATAGGACACTGAGCACGTGCAATCAACTTCTTTGGTCGACTATGGCAAGGCCTGTTCTGAGTGGAACCTGTCCTGTTAAACCGCTGTATGGTCTTGGCCACCATGCTACAGCTCGGTTTCAGGGTCTTGGCAATCTGCTTATAGCCTAGGCCAACTTTATGTAAAGTAATGATTTTTTTTCTTTTCAAATCCTCAGAGAGTTCTTTGCCATGAGGTGCCATGTTGAACTTCCAGTGACCAGTATGGGAGAGTGAGAGCGATAACACCAAATTTAACACACCTGTTCCCCATTCACACCTGAGACCTTGTAACACTAATGAGTCACATGACACCGGGGAGGGAAAATGGCTAATTGGGCCTAATTTGGACATTTTCACCTAGGGGTGTACTCACTTTTGTTGCCAGCGGTTTAGACATTAATGGCTGTGTGTTGAGTTATTTTGTGAGAACAGCAAATTTACACTGTTATACAAGCTGTACACTCACTACTTTACATTGTAGCAAAGTTTCATTTCTTCAGTGTTGTCACTTGAAAAGATAAAATATTTACAAAAATGTGAGGGGTGTACTCACTTTTATGAGATACTATATGTATAATAAACAATTGGGACAAGCGTTGGGCAGATGACAGAGATACAGAGGTGACTCTCTCCAAGATGTTATACCACTCTGATCTGATATAGCCCCTAAGTCTGTCTCCCACCCATATCTACCCGGATTCACACAGATACCTTGATAACTCAATATAAGCTGACTATATAAGTGTAGCAGGATCAGTGGCGTACCTACGGGGGGGGCGGGGGGGCGGGCCGCCCCGGGTGCCACGCACTGGGGGGGTGTCAGGCTGCTCGGAATATCAGTCAGTGTGAAGGAGCTGCAGTTTCTAAAGTCCGCGCTGCTCGCGGGGGCGGCGGCCGGCGGGAAGAAGGTGAGCACTGAGCAGCCTCCTTCTGTGTGTCTGTGTGACTGTCTGGACTGGAGAGGAGATGGGACAGCTGGATATAGAAGGATTCATCTTTCCGTATTTCTCCTGCTGCCGTTGAATGGCCGATTCTCCTCTCCCTCTTGCAGTCAGTTAGCGGCAGCAGAAGGAATATGTAAAGATCAAATCATCTATATGCAGCTGTCCCATCCCCTCTCCTATACAACTTGCTGGCTAGTGCTAGTGCTCTCCAGCCCCCCCTCCCCTTGCTCTTAACACCCTCTTCTCTTAACACCCCCCTGCTCTAAACACCCCCCCTGCTCTTAACACCCCCCCTGCTCTAAACACCCCCCCTGCTCTTAACACCCCCCCTGCTCTAAACACCCCCCCTGCTCTAAACACCCCCCCTGCTCTTAACACCCCCCCTGCTCTTAACACCCCCCCTGCTCTTAACACCCCCCCCTGTTCTAAACACCCCCCCTGCTCTAAACACCCCCCTGCTCTTAACACCCCCCCTGCTCTTAACACCCCCCCTGCTCTTAACACCCCCTTCTCTTAACACCCCCCCTGTTCTAAACACCCCCCCTGCTCTAAACACCCCCCTGCTCTTAACACCCCCCCTGCTCTTAACACCCCCCCTGCTCTTAACACCCCCTTCTCTTAACACCCCCTGTTCTAAACACCCCCCCTGTTCTAAACACCCCCCCTGCTCTAAACACCCCCCTGCTCTTAACACCCCCCTGCTCTTAACACCCCCCCCCTGCTCTTAACACCCCCTTCTCTTAACACCCCCTGCTCTTAACACCCCCCCTGTTCTAAACACCCCCCCTGCTCTAAACACCCCCCTGCTCTTAACACCCCCCTGCTCTTAACACCCCCCCTGCTCTTAACACCCCCCCTGCTCTTAACACCCCCCCTGCTCTTAACACCCCCCCCTGCTCTAAACACCCCCCCTGCTCTTAACACCCCCCCCCCCTGCTCTTAACACCCCCCCCTGCTCTTAACACCCCCTTCTCTTAACACCCCCCCTGCTCTTAACACCCCCCTTCTCTTAACACCCCCTGCTCTAAACACCCCCCTGCTCTAAACACCCCCCTGCTCTAAACACCCCCCTGCTCTAAACACCCCCCTGCTCTAAACACCCCCCTGCTCTAAACACCCCCCTGCTCTTAACACCCCCTTGCTCTTAACACCCCCCTTGCTCTTAACACCCCCCTTGCTCTTAACACCCCCCTTGCTCTTAACACCCTCAGTGCTCTTAACCCCTCAGTGCTCTTAACCCCTCAGTGCTCTTGCCCCCCAGCGCTCCTTAGCCCCCCAGTGCTCTTCAGCTCCCCGCAGTGCTTTTCATCTCCCCCCCTATGCTCTCTGGCTCCCCCAGTGCTCTACACCCCCCTGTGCTCCCTGCCTCCCCCCTCAGTGAGTTCCACCCCTGCGCCTTCCAACCCCCCTACAATGCTTTTCAAACCCCTCTTAATTCTCTCCAGTCCCCCCCCCCGCGCCCTTCAGCTCCTCCAGTGCTCTCTGCTTGCCCTGTGCTCTCCGGCCCCCCTAATGCTCTTCTCAGTCTCTGACCATCTCTTGGATCATGTCCTCAGTCTCTGACTATCTCTTGGATCATGTCCTCAGTCTCTGACCATCTCTTGGATCATGTCCTCAGTCTCTGACCATCTCTTGGATCATGTCCTCAGTCTCTGACCATCTCTTGGATCATGTCCTCAGTCTCTGACCAACCATCTCTTGGATCATGTCCTCAGTCTCTGACCATCTCTTGGATCATGTCCTCAGTCTCTGACCAACCATCTCTTGGATCATGTCCACAGTCTCTGATCATCTCCTGTATCATGTCCTCAGTCTCTGACCATCTCCTGTGTGTTTTCTGCAGTCTCTGACCATCTCTAGTATCCCGTCCGTAGTCTCTGACCATCTCTTGTATCATATCCTCAGTATCAGATTTCTCTTGTATCATGTCCTCAGTCTCTGACCATCTCTTGTATCATGTCCTCAGTCTCTGACCATCTCTTGTATCATGTCCTCAGTCTCTGACCATCTCTTGTATCATGTCCTCAGTCTCTGACCATCTCTTGTATCATGTCCTCAGTCTCTGACCATCTCTTGTATCATGTCCTCAGTCTCTGATTTCTTTTGTTTTAGGTCCTCAGTCTCTGACCATCTCTTGCATCATGTCCTCAGTCTCTGACTATCTCCTTTAGCATGTCTCCAATCTCCTACTCAAACTTAAACACATTGATAATAGTATTAGCTATCTGTCTATGCCAAAGGTAGGGAGGCAGAGAGTGCAAAAGGGGGAACTGTGATTAGAGAGACAGGGGGGGGGGCAGACTGCAAAGGGCACTGTGATAGGGGGGCTGGGAAATTTGTGCAATAAATATTCTTGGAGACATTACAATTTTTTGCGGGTGTTTTTACATTTTAAAGTGGGGGGGGGGGGGTGCCAGATATAGGATCCGCCCCGGGTGCCAAATGCTCTAGGTACGCCACTGAGCAGGATTTCCAGGCATTGGGCCTGATATGGGTCTGCTATGGTTACCGTTAACACCAACAGTACATTTAAGCTCATTGCCCAAGTGTTAGATCTGAGACAATGAACAGTCCGGCATCATTGTTTTGTTTATTTTATATGGGGATGGGAGAAGGGAATGAGTGGGATACTCCTCTTTCTCAACTAGGTACAAATCGGGACACTGAAGTAAAATGCCTTTCAGCGATGTCTTGACGCCGGCTGAATGCCGACCAACGCTTGCTGGTGCTTGAAATCACTGACTTGCTGTACTGTAATGAAAACTGACTTCTGACACTGTGGTTAGCTCAAAAGTCCTTGACACTGCTTTCTCCAGTCCTTCCTGACTGAGGTAGCCTCTTGTAGATATGGCCAGGGCCGCTGATAGGGGGGACCACCAGTCCTTCTGTAGGGGGCCCTGGTCCTGTCACTTATCAGGGGGGCCCGGCCAGCAGCTTCAGACTTCATGTAGGATGTCACTGTGTACAGTCAGTGTACATAATCTACTGTTCCCCGCTAGAGTCCTGGGTATTCATATTCCCTGCTGGGTTGAGGGGGGCCCCATCTGTTCACCTCTAGAGCCGGGAGATCGCCACAGCCACTGGGGACTTCGTTTTTTTTTTAATTTTCGGGCGCCCCACTGACTTGCACACACTTTCCTGTGATGTGAGGAAGCCTTGGCTCTGTAAGTCCCCGCTGCTGGCCTGCACACTGCCTGACTCCTTTAGCAAGTTAGTGTGATGTCCACTCAGCAGCCTGTCCAGCAGTGCAGACACAGAGGGATCGCTGGCTCTGGCAGAAGTCACACAGGAAAGGTACAGTATCATGATATGACACAGCAGACACCTTTCCCCATGCCCTGGTTATTGCCTATTTTCATTTATATAGCAGGGAGCAGCCAAATATGGTCATCATTATCATCATGATGACAGTCACACTCACACAGTACAGGTGCTTTGAGCCACAGAAGCTGTACTGTGTGATTATCATGATGATAATGAAGATCATCATTGAAAGAAGAACAGTGAAATGCATAGATTTTTTTTTTTTTTTTTTTTAAAGGGTATGTTTATTAAACTTTTGTAGACATTGCAGCAACAACAAAAGCTTAGTAGTAGTAAAACAAAGCTTGCAAAACAGGGCAGTGCACCGAGGCGCAGCTCGGACAAATACAAACAAAAGAAAGAAAGAAGAGAGATCCATTTATTCATGACAACAATGCTTAATGAAAGACCAAAATGGTCCAGCCAGCCATAGATGGTTCGAATCCCGGCATGTTCAGCAGGAGCCGCCCGAGATTCAAGCCATGTATGGGCAGACTAATTGTACCCAAGTTGATCCACTTGATAAACTTGCGTACAACCAGCCTGTTGGATTTTACATGCAATTATTGCTAGCAGCTAGCAAGTAATCATTGTGTTCTCCTAAAGGGAGAACACAATCTGTGGCAAGAATTTTTTTTTACCATTTTCAGCCCACTAGGGGCGCCAGACCTACTGGTGGCTATGGGGGGGGGGGGTTTGCACCCCACGTGCACCACGCAGAGGCGCCGATTGGCGGCCTTCTAGCGGTCATCGGGGCGCAGAGCTATGCGCCCCGACACTCCCCACTTAAGTGCTGTCCTGGCTGTGATTTGTCCAGACTCCAGCCTGGACCAATCATACAGGACATCCCGGGTGACTGACGTCGCGTGGGGGCGGTGCGTCACGCACCGTTCAGGCGTCACGTCACCTTTCCGCCTGCCATCAGACGCTCAGAGAGGAGAAGCAGCTAGCCGGCGCACGTGGTGATTGAGGAGGAAGAAGAGAGAAGAGGACGTCTCGTCTCCACTCAGTCTCCAGAGTCCAGACTACAGTCCCGACTGGCCGACTACCGAGTCCCGCCGCAGAGAGCAGTAGCACGCCAGGCAGCAGTGACAGTCAGGTAAGTGGGAGACCCTGTGTTTCTTCCTATTTAACTCCATACAGACACCAAGCTCTCCCAGCCCTTACCTCTACTTACGCCAGGGGCCACATACAACTTGATTACCGCAAGAAGATTAATGATGGGGCATTTACCTAGGACAGAAAGCTAAAGGAATCATGCCGACAGCTATTATTTTTCTATATTTAGCATATGTCATAGTCAGGTCAGCAAAAACTATATAACAAAAACTATCAGCGCAAAAAAATATCAATAGGGAATGGTGCAATAAACAAATGATATAAAGACCGACTGCACACACTAAAAGTGTCTAAACCACACAATGTAAACGAAATAAACCAAAAAGTAGTGTTGCGCCAGTCATGTGCACACATAGTGTAATAAAACTCAAAATCAGTGTCCATACATGTTCCAATGTCCATACAATCAATCAAATAAACGGTGAATCTACGTGTCCAAAAGAATCTTGTGCAAAACGTAATTAGTGCTTTCGTGATTAGTGCAATCCCACCACCAGGTGAATTGGTCTCTCACCTCCACTATAGACCCACTGCTGGGTCAATCACAGCGTTGTATATACACAGGGAACTTCAGATAGTAAAGGCTATGGATAGCCTATCACCTCCAGAGGGATTATCACCGATAGACATAAAAGGGGAACAAAGGAAGAGATCTAGTGCTCTCTGTATGGTTGCAGTAAACCGCTTTATTGAGTAAAAGGAATGGTACTCACAAAGGTGGCGCTTCCAAAGCGCATAGCAATCAGCATAAACGTTATCTAGGAAGAGACAGCTTCCAGCACGCAGGCTCTGTCCCCTATATAGCGGTTTACTGCAACAATACAGAGAGCACTAGATCTCTTCCTTTGTTCCCCTTTTATGAAGGGATGCACCGAATGTTCGGCGGCCGAACATTATTCGGCCGAAAATAGAAAAAATAGCACTTTCGGTGTTCGGCCGAATAAGTCAAAAGGCCGAATAATTTTGTGCCGAATAATAGGGCTGAACGATAGTCGATATGATATCGACTATCGTTCTGTGGCCGTAGGCGATATTCATATTGCCGAGGTCACGATATTTACAGGGGGAAGGGACTCGGAGGAGGACAGGAGGACTCACCGACTTCCGTGAAGCCGGGACACTTCAGCGGTGAGCATACATTACATTACTCACTCGTGCACTGCAGCCCGCCCCACACATTCAGTGAGTCTTACTCTCCTCCCTAGTTTTTTCAATGGCACATTCAGGAAGCCAATCACGCCGTGATTAGCTGCACAGCGAACCAATCACGCGTGCCTGCACACCTGATTGGTTCCGCTGTGCCGCTACTCACGGCGTGATTGGCTTCCTGAATGTGCCATTGAAAAAACTAGGGAGGAGAGTAAGACTCACTGAATGTGTGGGGCGGGCTGCAGTGCACGAGTGAGTAATGTATGTATGCGGCTGTGCTCCTTTCCAGGCTCCTACTAGTCCACCTCCAGCCTCCTACTACCACCACTATGAGAGACTGTATAATCTGATCGAGTCCACACTGACACTGACTGACTGTCACTGAGTAATTGATGTTACCACATTAACCCTGACCTGCCCAGTGCCCTGTATCTGCAATTAAAATTTACAAGGCTGCCTGCATGCTTCCTGATTTCCATTCCCAGCATCCTTCCAAATCCCTACAGTGTCACTAACATTAACCCTATGGTACAAGGCTGCAGTGAGCACTGAATCCCATTCCCTACAGTAACATTTAGGGAGAGAGAGAGACATGAGAGGACAAGAGAGAGAGAGAGAGAGAGAGAGAGAGAGGACAAGAGCGAGAGAGAGAGAGAGAGAGACATGAGAGGACAAGAGAGAGAGAGTGATAGGACAAGAGAGAGAGAGAGAGAGAGACACGAGAGGACAAGAGAGAGGACAAAAAATTGGCAAAATAAATGGAAAAAATGTGAAACACCGCGTTCGGTATTCGGCCTTCGGCCTTCGGCCAAACATTTTATTATTATTCGGCTTTGGCTTCGGCCAAGAATTTCATTTCGGTGCATCCCTACTTTTATGTCTATCGGTGAGAATCCCTCTGGAGGTGATAGGCTATCCATAGCCTTTACTATCTGAAGGTCCCTGTGTATATACAACGCTGCGATTGACCCAGCAGTGGGTCTATAGTGGAGGTGAGAGACCAATTCACCTGGTGGTGGGATTGCACTAATCACGAAAGCACTAATTAAGTTTTGCACAAGATTCTTTTGGACACGTGGATTCTCCGTTTATTTGATTGATTGTATGGACATTGGAACATGTATGGACACTGATTTTGAGTTTTATTACACTATGTGTGCACATGACTGGCGCAACACTACTTTTTGGTTTATTTAGGTCAGGAAAAACACCGCTGACTTTAATTGAACAGTACACATAGATGTTCAGAGGCTGCGTTTGACCTGTTTGCATTGCATTTCTTTGGACATAGTAATAGCATCCAGGGCTCCAGGTAAGTGCACTGGTCTCGGGGGATCCACGCTGCATTGAAGGGGGCACGCACGCTGATCTCTGCATTGATGAGGGCACGGCACGCTGTTCACTGCATTGAAGGGGGCATGTACGCTGGTCTCTGCATTGAAGGGGGCATGTACGCTGGTCACTGCATTGAAGGGGGCATGTACACTGGTCTCTGCATTGAAGGGGGCTTAACGCTGGTCACTGCATTGAAGGGGGCATGTACGCTGGTCACTGCATTGAAGGGGGCTTGTACACTGGTCACTGCATTGAAGGGGGCATGTACACTGGTCTCTGCATTGAAGGGGGCTTAACGCTGGTCACTGCATTGAAGGGGGCATGTACGCTGGTCTCTGCATTGAAGGGGGCATGTATGCTGGTCACTGCATTGAAGGGGGCACGCTGGTCACTGTGCATAGAAAGGGGGTACGCTGGTCACTGTGCATAGAAAGGGGGTACGCTGGTCACTGTGCATTGAAAGGGGGCACGCTGGTCACTGTGCATTGAAAGGGGGCACGCTGGTCACTGCATTGAAAGGGGGCACGCTGGTCACTGCATTGAAAGGGGGCATGCTGGTCTCTGCATTGAAGGGGGCATGTACGCTGGTCACTGCATTAAAGGGGGCTTGTACACTGGTCACTGCATTGAAGGGGGCATGTACGCTGGTCTCTGCATTGAAGGGGGCATGTACGCTGGTCTCTGCATTGAAGGGGGCATGTACGCTGGTCACTGAATTGAAGGGGGCATGTACGCTGGTCTCTGCATTGAAGGGGGCTTGTACACTGGTCACTGCATTGAAGGGGGCATGTACGCTGGTCTCTGCATTGAAGGGGGCATGTACGCTGGTCTCTGCATTGAAGGGGGCATGTACGCTGTTCACTGCATTGAAGGGGGCATGTACGCTGGTCACTGCATTGAAGGGGGCATGTACGCTGGTCTCTGCATTGAAGGGGGCATGTATGCTGGTCACTGCATTGAAGGGGGCACGCTGGTCACTGTGCATAGAAAGGGGGTACGCTGGTCACTGTGCATAGAAAGGGGGTACGCTGGTCACTGTGCATTGAAAGGGGGCACGCTGGTCACTGTGCATTGAAAGGGGGCACGCTGGTCACTGCATTGAAAGGGGGCACGCTGGTCACTGCATTGAAAGGGGGCATGCTGGTCTCTCTGCATTGAAAATGGGCACACTATACCTTAATTACTGAAGGCCCCTTTCACACTTTTGTGACCTCAAAGTCAGGCAATTTTTTACAGCGTTTATTTGCCGCAAAGCAATGCCTATTACATTTTTCTGTTTGTGCCCCCCCCCCCCCCCCAAAAAAAAAATTCTGAGCACCAGCCGCCACTGGTGGCAGAATCATTGTGTTCTCCTGACCGTGGTTGCAGCAAATAAAATCACATCATCTATGGCCTGCCCCTATCACATTGGATGGACTCCGCTTTGTTCAGCGGAGGATCTCTCCACTGATCAGAGCAGAGCGGGCAGATGACAGGTCCATGTCCAGTTTATGCAGAGTAGACATGGACAGAGCCCACTCTGCTCCATGGGCAGTCAGGTGTAAATGGACTCCATTGTCTATTTACACCCGACTGCCCTCTGATCCAATCCACCTAGATGGAACAGGACAGACCCCCTTAGGTTTTTTTTTACCGGACCAGATCGGAGGTAGGCGAGTGTAAACAGACACAAGTACATTTAAATCCGCTGCTCCATAGAGGTGAATTGAGGGTCTGATTGGGTCCACCCAGGGCTGCCAATACTGCTGGTACCATCGGGCCTCCTGTAGAGTTACTTATCAGGGGGCCTGACCGGCAGCTTCAGACTTCATATAGAATATAACTATTCCTGGAAGACAAAGCTGCATTTTTTTAAGACAGATGGGCGGGGTCATGGGTGGGGTAAGGGGCGGGCTTTTGGGGGCCCCATCAGGTAGACTGTATGGGGGCCCGTGATTTCTAACAGCTGCCCTGGATACGGCTGCAACTCTCAGCACTGTAGAACTGTACACTTCAGGGCCCAACCGCTGGCACCCCCTTTTTACTCTTCAGGGTTTAACTCTGGCACCCTCTTTACTGTATTTCTCCACCAGCTAGCTATCTCCTGGATCCCTCTGATCTCCGGAGTGATCCCCTCTGACTAGGCAGACCCCCAGGGACAGTTCACAGTACTCACGACTCAGAATGCTTTCCTGGAACTCGACCCCCCACAGCTCCACTGGTCCTTAGCACGCTGGATCCTTCCTGCAGCTCAGCTCAGCCCTGTATCCCCTTAGGCAAGCCGCCTGGGATACCCGCTTCTTCCTGTATTTTTGGGGGGTTTACCAGGCAGGAAGGTGGTGTAAGCTTGATTGACCAATTGGTCAGGGTAACCCTTATCCCTAAACTTGGCTCTCAAAGCATCACTCTGTGTGATGTAATCTATATCCCTGGTACAGTTCTGTCTAAGGCGACAGAACTGCCCTTTAGGTATATTGTTTACCCACTGGGGATGATGACAACTACTATAGTGTAGGTAACTCGTACCTACACTATAGTAGTTGTCATTATCCCCAGTGGGTAAACAATATACCTAAAGGGCAGTTCTGTCGCCTTAGACAGAACTGTACCACGGATATAGATTACATCACACAGAGTGATGCTTTGAGAGCCAAGTTTAGGGATAAGGGTTACCCTGACCAATTGGTCAATCAAGCTTACACCACCTTCCTGCCTGGTAAACCCCCCAAAAATACAGCTAAATATGATGAATCCACTCCGAGGTTTATCACCAGATTCCACTGCCGCTACAGGAAAATGGAATCCATACTACAGAAACACTGGAACATTCTATTACAGGACCCCCATCTTTTACCCAGTTTAGGTCACAAACCTAGAGTTACTTACCGTAGGGCTCCCACCCTAAAAAACAAAATTGCGCCAAGTCGTCTCAAAACTAAAAAAGTCCATAATCCACTATGCCTCGTTCCCTTAAAGGGCATGTATCGATGTAACAAGCCTTTATGCAAAACATGTGCCTTTGTGCGACATGGTAAAAAACAATTCACCCATGAGAATAAGACTTACCTTTTGGAAGAATTCTACAACTGTTCTACTGATTACGTGATCTACTGCCTGACCTGTCCCTGTGGACTACTCTATGTTGGTCGCACCATCCGCCCACTACGGCAACGATTTGGTCGCCATCGCAGGTTTGTGGAGGAGGGTTGTGACCAACATAGCGTACCACGCCATTTCCTCGAGTTCCACAACAAGTCCACATCAGGATTGGAGGTTTGGGTAATAGAGTCTATCCCCAAACTTTCATCTGAGGCCGAACGATTTGCCAAATTATGCCAACAAGAGACATTTTGGATCTATACCCTTGATTCACTTTCACCCAAGGGTTTAAACGAAGAGCTAGATGTTAACACCATATTATGATTAGAGCTGATGTATGTCTTTTTACCTTGTTAAATAACCATTTTCTATTTTTTTTTCTTTTTAATGCGATTTTATTTGTATGCGATTTTTTTTTCTTGTGTTTATTTTCTTATTGCCGCTTTAAGTATTGTGGTCCCACTGTCCAGCCCATTTATAATGGCCACTTTAAGTCCATCTGTATCCACCCAGCTTGAGTGCTGGCTTCCTATAAACTTGTTCAGCTCTTCTGTGTCATGCCACTGCACTTGAGAAAGGAGCGCGCACGCCCTGTGAGGCTACTGCGCATGCTCGGAAACGCGTTGTGCGTTTGGCTGCTGGATCTGTCACGCTGGGCTCCCCTATCTGTTGGCGCCGGATGTACTGAGGAGCAGGGCGCCCTTCTGAAGCCGACAGCCATCCTACCTAATGGTCTCTCGGCTCACCAGGTGTCTCCCTGAGGAACAGAACACCTTCCTGAAGCTGTTGACCATCCTACTATCTGGTCTCTTGGCTCTCCAGACATCTCCCTCCTTCACCATCCCCTGCACCACCTCTTGGAGCTACTAACATCCAGCCGTGGACCCCTGTGTTCCTGCAGACCACCTAACAGATGAGCTATTTTATACTCTTTTAAATGTGAGCAGTTTTCCTGTACCTGCATTACCCTTTTAATTAAACTGATAACACTTAGAGGCGCTCTGCTTTTTGTTTTTATTTTAGCTGAAAATCATGGCCATGCTGATAAGCAGACAAGGCCCACTATACTTTATCTAGCACCTACCTTGGAGGGTGCTACATAAGTATGGGATAGGGCCCTTTTTCTTTTTGTCCCCTGCTAAAGTAGTCATTAGTGGCATAGTACTTGTAACTATCCCACCATGTTTAAACTGAGCCTGTACTGCATGCCATAGTTGTAAATATTTAAAGAAATCCTGACAAGGCAATTGGTAGAGCTCCTATAAATCCTGGAAGGACCGTAAAGTGTTTTGAGAGAACAGCTGGACAATATATTGCGGGCCCTGGGAGCGCCAACGCTCAAACCCCTCCAATTTACAAAGTTCTTTATAATGCCTATTCCCCCAGAATAATGAATACTCTATGCCTTTGTATTTAATTATATTTCTCATATCCTGCCAGACTTTGTTCATAAGTTTCAATGTTGTGCTAAGTTTGAAATAGGAAAAAACTCCTTATTACAACTGAGCCAAAAGATTATACCGAGAACAGTGGCTCTGGAGCAGGGCCTGTATAGGGTCTTCCCCCTTAGATACTACCCAACCAGCAAAATGTTGCAGTTGGGAAGCTATAAAATATTTTTTCGGCTGGGTTTTTTTTGGGTGAAAAGATTCCGCTAATAACCTTACCCATTTTTGGTAGCACAATTATGTATGCATCATTCATAGAGGCCGGAAGTTTGAAAGATTAGAGAGCCTGGTTTAAGACCTTCAACAAGTCTGGCAGCAAAACATCGCCATATTGTTTATACACTTCCAATAGTATGCCATCCAGGCCCAGGGCCTTGCCATTTGCCAAATTGCCACTGCCTTAACCAATTCCTCTAGTGTCAGTGGGGCATTAAGCTTCTCTCTAGCTAGATCGGTCTTAGACAGTCTTAGAGGATCCAGAAATTACCTGAGATGTGACATAGGGTATTCAGCTTTACTCTGGTCCAAAAGAGCTCAGTATTTCCTCTTGATTATTAGTAGAGTTGAACGGACACCTGGATGTTCGGGTTTGACGGCTTCGGCCAAACTTCGCAAAAAAGTTCGAGTTCGGGACCCGAACTTAACCCGAACTTGTCCCGGAACCCGAATCCTATTGATGTCAATGGGGACCCAAACTTTTGAGCATGAAAATGGCTCTAAAAAAGTAATGGAAAGGGCTAGAGGGCTGCAAATGGCAGCACAATGTTGTTAAGAGCATGGTAAGTGTTCTGCAAACAAATGTGGATAGGGAAATAACTTAAAATAACATAAAAATTAAAAATAATAATCTTGATCTAGGAGGACGAGGTCCATATAGAGTAGGAGGTTGAGGTGGCGGTGTAGGTGGAAGTGGCGGTGGAGGAGGACGAGGTAGCCAACACTGGTTTTTGTTTTTAATTTTATTTTTTTTAAATGAAAGGAAAAGGGGCATCATTTTGTGCCCCCTTTTCCTCATGAATGGGGACAGGGATTATTACTTGGTGAAGGCTAGATATTAGCAGTCACAGGGTGAGGTAAAATTGTTGCTGGGGAAAGTTTAGTTGACCTTTATGACCTGGGGTTATTCAGCCACTGTTCCCGCTAAAATTTGTCCCTGTATCTGGGGAGATTAGGCTGGTTCCCCCTCTTCCCGCTAAAATTCCCTTGTATCTGGGGAGATTAGTTGACTTTTCCCCTCTTCCCGCTCAAAAATCCCGCCTAAACCCCTGGTTTACGGCTATTTAACCACTTGCCGACCGCCGCACGACTATCTACGTCGGCGGTCAGCCCCTCACAGGCAAACTAACGTAGGGCTACGTTGCTTGCTTGTGAGGGTCTAGGGAGCGAGCGCGCGCCCCCGGAGGCGCGCTCCCGCTCCCGCGTGGTCACGGACCCCCCCGCGCGTGTGTCCAGCGGACCCGATGTCCGCCGGCCACTCGGCGATCGGCGGGGGAGAGGGAGAATGTCAGGCAGCTTGTGTAAACAAGCTGCCTGTCATTCTCCTCGCTGCAAAGACACTGATCACGTGGATCTACTATGTAGATCCGTTGATCAGTGTCCTTACAGCTGAAGCCACAGCCAATCACAGTAGAAAGCACGCCCCTAGGGACACACACAGCCCCTCCCTCCCAAATAAAGTTAACCCCTTCACTACCAGTGTATTTTTACAGTAACAGTGCATATATATAGCACTGATTACTGTAGAAATGTCACTGGTAACCCCAAAAGTGTCAAAAATGTCAGTCAAGGGTCCGATTTGTCCGCCGCAATGTCGCAGTACCGCAAAAAAGATCGCAGATCGCCGCCATTACGCGTTAAAAAAAAAACAACAAAAATGACAAAAATCTTTCCCTTTGTGAGTAAACGCGATAACTTTTGCGCAAACCAATCAAAATACGCTTTTTGCGATTTTTTTTTTTACCAAACATAGGTAGCATAAAACAAATTGGCTGAAAATGTTAAAAAATTTAGATTTTTACATTTTTTTTGGGGGGAATTTCATATAAAAAAATGTGAAAAATATTGTTATTTTTGCAAAATTGACGCTCTTTTTTTGTTTATAGCGCATGATCAAAAAATCGCACAGGTGATCAAATACCACCAAAAGAAAGCTCTGTTTGTGGGAAAAAAAGGACGCCAAATTCGTTTAGGTACAGCGTCGCACGACCGCGCAATTGTCCGTTAAAGTCACGCAGTGCCGAATCGCAAAATACCCCCTGGTCGGAATGGGGGTAAAATCTTCCGGGGCTTAAGTGGTTAAGAGGGACTCCCGCAGCTAAGGGCTCAGCCACCTCACTGGAACGGAGCTGGGGTGTTCCCCTCCCTCGCTTTTTCCCTCCCTTGTTTTGTTGTGGCCAGTATTATTATTTGTAGGGTCACCTTTGTGTTATGGAAAGGGGGACAATGTATATATACAGTATATGTATACGATTTGTTCTGTGTATTAATGTTGTTCTGGATAATTTTATTAAGTTGAAATTGTTTATTCTTGCAACCTGGGTCGTAGTGACCGGGTTGTTTTCAGTGTTTTATAATATTGTTGAAAATCTTTTATCACGTTTGTTTAAATAAACAAATAATAAACGGCCGCGGCCTTAAAAATTTTCCAACCAGAGGTTTTGTGGTGTCTCATTATTGTAAATTTATTATCTGTTATTTAATAATAATCTAGGGAGTCCTGTCTGCTATCCCATTAGGGTACACCCCAAAAGAGTGAGAAAGATCAAAAATACAACAATGGCTGGGTAAGGCTGGTATACATGTCTATTCTGCACAAGGTACGGACAAAGTCCTGTGGGATCCATGCCTGGTTCATTTTAATGAATGTGAGCTTGTCCACATTGGCTCTGGACATACGGCTGCGCTTGTCTGTGATAGCGTCCCCTGCCGTGCTAAATACACGTTCAGATAATACAGTGGCTGCAGGGCAGGCCAGCACCTCCAAGGCGTAAAGGGCAAGCTCAGGCCATGTGCCCAATTTGGAGACCCAGAAGTTGAAGGGGGCAGACCCGTCATTCAGTATGTCTAGGCGTGTGCACACATACTGCTCCACCATGTTGGTGAAATGCTGCCTCCTGCTAAGATGTTCCATATCAGCTGGTGGTGCTGGTTGTTGTGGCGTGTTGACAAAGCTTTTCCACATTTAGGCCATGCTAACCCTGCCTTCTGAGGTGCTGGCTGTGCCCTGGCTGCGTTGGCTACCTCTTCCTCCTCCTCTGCCTTCGCCTTGTGCTTCCACTGTGCCCCCGCTGTCAGGTGGGAATGCCAGCAGCAGCATGTCTACCAGCGTGCGCTTGTACTCACGCATCTTATGATCACGCTCCAGCGAGGGAATTAAGGACGGTACGTTGTCCTTGTAACGGGGATCCAGCAGCGTGGCCACCCAGTAATCAGCACAAGTTATAATGTGGGAAACTCGGCGGTCATTGCGGAGACACTGCAGCATGTAATCGCTCATGTGTGCCAGGTTGCCCAGAGGCAACGAAAAGCTGTCCTCTGTGGGAGGTGTATCATCTGTGTCCTCTGTACCCCCCCCCCCCCCAGCCACGCACCAGTGATGGCCATGAGCTGGTCTGGGTGCCACCCTGCTGTGAACATGATTCCTCCTCCTCCATCTCCTCCTCCTCATCCTCCACCTCGTCATCCTCCAGAACTGTGCCCTTGCTGGATAATTGTGTACCTGGCGTTTGTGGGTGCAGGAACCCACCCTCGGAGCCACTTGTTAATGACTGCCCTGAAAGCCTTGGAAATGATCCCTCTTCCTCCTCCTCCTCCTGTGCCACATCCTCTTCCATCATCGCCCGAATCGTTTTTTCAAGGAGGCATAGAAGTGTGATAATAACGCTGAGAACGGCGTCATCAGCACTGGCAATGTTGGTGGAGTACTCGAAACAAGGCACACAGGTCTCGCATGGGGGCCCAGTTATTGGTGGTGAAGTGGTGCAGTTCCGCAGAGCGACTCACGCGTGCGTGCTGCAACTGAAACTCCACTATCGCCTGCTGCTGCTCGCACAGTCTGGCCAGCATGTGCAAGGTGAAGTTCCACCTTGTGGGCACGTCACATATGAGGCAGTGAGCGGGAAGGCCGAAGTTACGCTGCAGAGCTGACAGGCGAGCAGCAGCAGGGTGAGAACGCCTAAAGTGCACACAGATGGCCCGCACTTTCTGCAGCAGCTCTGACATATCGGGGTAGTTTTTAATAAACCACCAAAATTCAGCACATGCGCCAGGCAAGGGATGTGCATCAAACCGGCTAGGCCCAGAGCTGCTATGAGATTTCGCCCATTATCACACACCACCAGGCCGGGCTTGAGGCTCACTGGCACCAACCACTCATCGGTCTGTTGTTCAATGCCCCTCCACAACTCCTGCGCGGTGTGGGGTTTTCCCCCAAACAGGCAAGTTTTAAAACTGCCTGCTCTCGTTTACCCATGGCTGTGCTTAAGTTGGTGGTGAAGGTGTTACGCTGACCGGATGAGGAGGCGGTAAAGGATGAGGAAGCGGAGTAGGAGGAGTTAGCAACAGGAGGCAAATTGAAGTGCCCTTCAATCCTCGGTGGTGGAAGGACAGGCACCAAACTGCTATCCGCCACAGGCCCAGCCGCCACTGCATTTATCCAGTGTGCTGTTAGGGAGATATAACGTCCCTGACCGTGCTTACTGGTCCACATATCAATAGTTAGGTGGATTTTGCCACAGATAGCATTGCCCAGTGCACACCTGATTTTGTCCCCCACTTGGTTGTGCAGGGAAGGGATGGCTCGCCTGGAAAAGTAGTGGCGACTGGGCACGACGTACGGTGGGACAGCCACCAACATAAGGCTTTTAAAAGTCTGCGTCTCCACCAGACGGAATGACAGCATTTCAAAGGCCAGGAATTTTTAAATGCTGGCATTCAGGGCCAGGGATCGCGTGTGGGTAGGGGGGTACTTCCTCTTTTGCTCCAGTGTTTGGGAGATAGAGAGCTGAACGCTTCCATGGGACATTGTGGAGATGGTTGGTGACCTAGGTGGTGGTGTTGCTGGCAGATCCTCTGTTTGCAGGGTGGCAGGTGCCACTGTCACTACAGAGGTGGATGAAGAGGCCGAGACTGCAGCAGAAGAGGAAGCAGGAGGAGCCAGATACCTTTCTTGGTTTTTGAGGTGTCTACTCCACTGCAGCTTGTGCTTTGCACTTAGATGCCTGGTCATGCAGGTTGTGCTCAGGTTGACAACGTTTATGCCTCGCTTCAGGCTCTGATTGCACAGCGTGCAAACCACTTGTGTCTTGTCATCAGCACATTGTCTGAAGAACTGCCATGCTAGACAACTCCTTGGAGCTGGCTTTGGTGTGCTCGGTCCCTTGCTGTGTTGGGCAGTAGCAGGCATAGTGTCTAGGACGGCCGCTCCGCTTTTGCACCCTGCTCTCTCTTCTGCTGTGCTGGTGGCTCTGTGCGACCACCGCCTCTTCCTCCAAGCTACACAGGTCACCTGCATGACGTTTATTCCATGTGGGGTCGAGGACCTCATCGTCCTCCACATCATCTTCCACCCAGTCTTCACCCCTGCCCTCCTTGTCGGTCTGCACAATTCCGAAAGCCGCAGCAGTTGGCACCTGTGTTTCGTCATCATCCGAGACGTGCTGCAATGGTCCTCCCATGTACTTATCTTGAAACATAAGTGGTTGGGCATCGGTGCACGCAATCTCCCCCACTTCTGGTGCAGGTCTAGGTGGATGGCCCTGGGAAACCTTGCTAACAGAGTCATCAAAAAGCAGAAGAGACTGCTGCATGACTTGGGGCTCAGACTGGTTGGCTGATTTGCAAGGGGGTGAGGTGAAAGACTGATGGACATCGGCTGCAGGTGCCAACTCTGATCTTTCAGCAGGAGACTGGGTGGGAGACAATGTGTTGGAACTGGAGGCACTGTCAGCAACCCAATCTATTATCGCCTGTACTTGTTCTGGCCTCAACATTCGTAGAGCCGCATTAGGCCCGACCAAATACTGCTGCAGGTTCTGACGCCTACTCGCACCTGAGGAAGGTGTTTCACTTGTGCGTGTACCTGGCAAAGATCAACCACGTCCTGTCCTTGCAACAGGAGCTCCACCAGCAGTACCACGACCAGGGCCATGTCCCTTATTTGACGTTCTCCTCATATTTCTCAAATTTAGGATCTTGCCCTAAATGGGTGTTTTTTGAATAGCAGAATAGAACAACAGTATCTAAGGCTGCATTCACACTTGAGTGTAGCGTTTTACCGCGTTTTTACCGTGATTTTTTACCGCAATTTTCAGGCATTTTTTTTCAGGCGTTTTTCATTGACATCTATCAAAAACGCTGGTAATCAGCTCAAAAAGAAGCTCATGTACTTTTTTCAGCTACAGGCGTTTTGCAAAACGCTCAGATGTGAACAGGGGCCATTTAAATGAATGGGGTTTTACTTGTTGGGCGTTTTGGAACTTTTTTTTTTAGTGTTTTTGGAGCTAAAAAACACTCAAAAACGCCCAGGTGTGAATGGAACCTAAAGGGTGTATCTCACACATACAAATACAGACTAGGCTGCAATTTAAGATTTTTCCCCTAAATGGGTGTTTTTTGAATAGCAAAATAGAACAACAGTATGTAAAGGGTGTATCTCACAATGACAGACGCAGCAAAGGCTGCAATATTAAGTATTTTGCCCAAAAAGGGTGTTTTTTAAAAGACAGAAAATTATAGCTATATTTATAGCTTAAAATGCACACTGAATAATATGGCAGAGGCCCCAGATGGAGGGTATTGCCAAAAATGGGTGTTTTTTCAAAGCCTGAAAATTCTTGAAGTATTTCAAGCTTGTTTTTATCACAGATGCAGCAAGCAAGGGCTGTAAAATTGTGTATTTTGCCCAAAAAGGGTGTTTTTTTACTAACCCAATATGACAGCAGTATATAACGCTTGAATTCTACACATAAAGATGCAGCAAGGGCTATAAAATCGTGGATTCTAGCCCTAAAAGGGTGTTTTTAAAAACCCAGCAAATTATAGCTATATTTATAGCTTAAAATGCACACTGAATAATGTGGCAGAGGCCCCAGATGGAGGGTATTGCCAGAAATGGGTGTTTTTTCAAAGCCTGAAAATTATTGAAGTATTTCAAGCTTGCTTTTATCACAGATGCAGCAAGGGCTGTAAAATTGTGTATTTTGCCCAAAAAGGGTGTTTTTTTACTAACACAATATGACAGCAGTATATAATGCTTGAATTCTACACGTACAGATGCAGCAAGAGCTAAAAAATTGTGGATTTTAGCCCAAAAAGGGTGTTTTTAAAAAACCCGAAAATTATAGCTATATTTATAGCTTAAAATGCACACTGAATAATGCGGCAGAGGCCCCAGATGGAGGGTATTGCCAAAAAAGGGTGTCAAAAATGTCACAAAAGCACATATGCAGTGCTGGTGCACTGAGCTTGCATAAAATGCCCCCTCGCCACCCACCTAACTAGCAGACGGATAAAAGTAATTTTTCTCTGTCACTGGGCTCAGGGCAGGGTAAAAAGGTTGTGCACTGCACCCACACAACAAAATCTATGTAGATTGCATGCTGAGTTCTGATTAAAGAATAAAGCATCCAGTTGTCCGCTCACCTCCAATTCTGTCCACTCCTATTCTCTCCCTCAAAGCAGCAGCCGCAGCCTTTCCCTACACTAGATAGAGGACAGTGACGTGCGGTGCTACGCGACTCCAGCTTATATAGAGGCTGGGTCACATGCTGCACTGGCCAATCACAGCCATGCCATTAGTAGGCATGGCTGTGATGGCTTCTAAGGGCACGTAAGTTAAACGTTTGTTGATGGGCTGCCCTGCAGCTTTTTTAAATGCGCCATTAAATTGCCGAACACCGATCTCAATTCCGAACATACAGTAAAATGTTCGGGTTCGGGTCCGGGTACCAAAAACCCTAAAGTCCGGAACTTTACAGTTCGGGTTCGCTCAACCCTAATCATTAGAAACAAAGCCTGCTGGAGTACAAATAGATGAAATAAAGTAGGGACCATCTTGAGAATTTGCTATCACCACTAACATATGGCCTGGTCTTTCACCTTCCTCAAAACCGTGACACCTTGAATTGAGAGCGTTTGGCCTTATCAAGAAACGTCCGTCTGTACAACAATTGCGCTTCCTTCCAGGCAGATCGGTTAGAGGGGGTGGGATCCTTAATATACTGAGTTTCTGTTGCTACACTTCCACTGCCAGCCTTGACTCCCATTCTTGATTGGATTTTTTATGGGCACTCATAGCTTTCAGGAATAGTCCCCTCAAAAAAGCCTTCATAGTGTCCTATACCACCTGAGGTGAAGAAGACTTACTCTATATACTCGAGTATAAGCCGAGTTTTTCAGCATGTTTTTTCATGCTGAAAAAGTCCCTCTTGGCTTATACTCGAGTCACTGGCTCACTGTCTTTTTCAAAATGGCGCCGACGTCTCACCGCGCATGCGCCGCATGCCCGGGAAAAGCCGAACATGTACGGGCTTTCCCGAGCATCGGCGGCGCATGCGGTGACGTATTGGCGCCAGGCGGCGCGATTTTTAAATCGAAGGCGCCTCACTGACAGGTAAGTGAGAATTCCTCCGCAGCCCCTGCATTTCCTCATGCAGTGCTGCGGGCATGCTACAGGACATTCTCCTGTACCATGCCCGCAGCACTGCATCTCCTGTGCCATGCCTGTACCTACTGTGCCATGCCTATACCATCACCTGTGCCATGCCTATACCATGACCTGTGCCATGCCTATACCATCTCCTGTACCATGCCCTGTGCCATGCCTGTACCATGACCTGTGCCATGCCTATACCATCACCTATGCCATGCCTATACCATCTCCTGTACCATGACCTGTTCCATGCCTATATCATGCCTGTTCCATGACCTGTGCCATGCCTGTACCATGACCTGTGCCATCTCCTGTACCATGCCTGAACCATCTTCTTTACCATGCCCGCAGCCCCTGTTTTGTGTCTTGTGGTGGTCCAGTTGGGTCCAGTAGCTGCTGCATTTCCCACCCTAGGCCTATACTCGAGTCAATACGTTTTCCCACTTTTTTGTGGTAAAATTAGGGGCCTCGGCTTATATTCAGGTCGGCTTATACTCGAGTATATACGGTATACTAATATAGAAAAACTCTAGTAAGGCCTGACTCAATGGTTCTTCCTGTGACAATGCCTTCATCCAGAAGGCAGAAACTCCCCAATTAGGCTTGTTCCTGGGTTTAATTTTTTTTCAAGGGTAATTAAAATTATAGTGTACCTTAGAAACCCATGGGAGAGCTATATCTGAACCCAATACTAAATCTATTCTTGATAAAGTCTGATAAGTACTGGAACAGTAGGAGTAGATGTACGACAATGGGTTCTTCAGGCGCCATATATCATGTAAACCCAGTTCCCTACAATATCTATCAAAGGTAGTACCCCCCTGAGAGCCTGCTGGGTATCTATCCATACTAGGATTGGATACACTATTAAAATCCCCCACAATCACCATTGGTAGCCCTTGATTATCTGCAAAAAAAGAAACCTATCCGGCGTATTACCTCGCTATTATACGGTGGAGGGATATATACAGATCCCAAAATACATTTTATTGAAAACAATGTACATGCCAGTAAAACAAATCTTCCCTGTGGAATCATCCATCATGGCTTGCCTGCAGGAAAACTGAATTTTTGGCCACATTAATATACTTGTACCTCTAGCGTACATGGAATATACAGCATGATACTGAATAGGGTACATTTTATTCTGCAATAAATCAACTGGGTCCCTAGTTAAATGTGTTTCCTGCAGGCAGACGATTGATGGATCTTTTAGCAACAAAGTATCAAACATAGCCTGTTTCTTAATAGGATCCTTAATTCCTCAAATATTCCAAGACAGTATTACAATTTCTGTAGACATCCTTTACTTATAAGTATGCGTTTAAGTATTAATAGTATACTTATGACCGCTATAAGATGTTGTAGACCTAAAAAGGAAGCTTTGGACATCTGTCCATGCCAATGGACCCCAAGACACCATACATTGTGTGAAAAACCATGAAAAAGAACAGGAAAAAAACACAAATACCCATACACGCATCCCAAAAAGTCATGGATGCCAAACAAATTCCAGCAGGAAGATGTATTGGGGGAGAAAAAAGATACGGAAATAAGTTAAGTTCCATCCAGGTCTGCATCTGGGTAAAAAAAAAAAACATTGTGAGAGTGTTCTATATTTGTGTATATTACAAATTCTATACTTAAAGTCCACGTGAATACCGCCTATAGCTAGATAAGAAAAGAAAAAAAGGAAAAAACCCAGCTCCCCGATCTTCATCACATCATTAAATATTGCCAAGAGATTGACGCAAATGTTGCTCATTTCTATCGAGCCAATTAACAGTCACCTTGGGATTTTCAAAGAACACAGTTTCTCCTCTAGCAACAATCTGAAGCTTAGCCGGGTATAGTATAGCATAGCCAATTTGAAGATTGCGGAGATGCTTTTTTTACATCTGCATAATGAGCTCTTTGCTTTTGAACTTCAACAGGATAATCCGGAAAAAATTAGACCTTAGGGCCATTAGCCTCCATATTGCCCTGAGTTTGGGCTAAGAAAATAATTTTATCTCTGTCTCTCTAGTGTAGCAATTTTAGAATCAGTGGACGTGGAAAGTTGCCCAGACGTGTAGGTCTAGCAGGAATCAGGTCCACTGCAAAAAATGGAGTAAAATTTTGTTTTCCAAAACTTCCAGCACCCATTGTTCGATGAAGTTTGTCGGATTCATTCCTTCCATACGCTCCGGTAGACCAAGAATACGTATGTTATTCCTTCTTAGTCTGTTTTCCATGTCATCTATGCAATTCGCATGATGACTAGCTTGTAGCCCCACTGATTTAATATCTCGCCGCATAAGACCCATCTCATCCTATATAGTGGACACCCAGTTTTCTATGGCGGATGTACGCTCTTGAACTTTCTGTATATCTTTGCAGATTTGTATAACATCCTCCCTGAGATGATAAAACTCAGTAGACAAGGTAGCTAAGGTAGAGTTGCAGTTTTGTATAGCCATGAAGATATCTTTGAGGATTAGTTCCCTCGTTAACGCAGGTAGATAACATTGAGGGTATTGAACAGGGTGGTAAACAGTAGCAGCGACGATAGCGTTAGGCTCTTTTCCCTTTCCCCTCCATCAGCTTTTACCCCTCCACTTGACTGTCTTTCTCTGTTACCTTACCAGAGGCATCTGTCGCGGGGAGATCCGTTCTCTCTATGCTCTCTGGCTTTGGCTTTTCAAGACTCTCTGACTCCATTGCAGTAGGGAGGGGGGGGGGTAACAGGCATTTGAAGCGGTCCTCAAGCAAAGCGCTCCAGCCTTGCTGCTGCTTCTCTCCCCCTGTCCTTGCTCGGCACAGGGGATGAATGTGAATCTGTGCCATCCTGGAGACCGGGTTCCTTCCCTGCATCGCATCCAGCACCTGCTCCTGCTCCAACCTCAGCGTCCTTTAACCGCTTCACCAATACTCTGGTGGCTGGCTCATACCACAGTGATAATCCTGCCAGCAGCCCAGCAATGCTCGGGCAATACAAGTAAATGACGGAATGAGTGGGGTAAAAAAAAAACAAAAGCAAACCTCCAAAACAAAGTCTGCTATGCTGATAATTAGCAGATCCTCTGTGGGAGCATGGGAATCGGGGTCCTCCTCTCACATGCACCACCTAGCCAACCCCATCTTTATTAAATATTAGTTTGAATGCCTAGACATTTCTCACAGCAGCAACCACTTACATTGTTTTTTTTTTGGTAGCACAAGAGAGCCTTTATTACTCTTAAGCCGGCCATACATGGATCAATATTTGGCCGGTTCAGCAGGGACCAGTCCGAGATTCAATCCATCTATGGGCTGGCACAATAGCGCTGCGGGAGGCATTCCCCCATCAATACTGGGGGAATTGAGCTATTTTCTTAGAAGGAAAGAAAATCTAGTCATCTATGGGCTGCTTTAGTCATAATGACCCTAGTAAAACCGAGCCATATTTGCATTTTATTATGGTAAGCAACGGTTCCTTATAACTCCTCAATTTCCTGTTTCTAATACAGAGCATGGGGAAGTTATTTACAAGTGAAATAATGCCTTTTTTTATTTGCAACGTTTCAAAGACTAAAAACAATAAATGTAGGAAAGCAAAGTTTACATGTTACAAAAAGAGGTAGGAAGGCGTTAAATAGGAGAAGTTTTCATTAAATAGAGAGAGTACTCTTTCTATGCAGAGTTGGGCCTAGCTCAGCCAAGCCCTGCAGATTTTACCAGGCGATCAGGAACAAGGTCTGGTTTCCAGGGCAGAGTGCTCAAACTAGACAGTCTGCATAACAAGTAAAGAACTGGACAATGGGTGTATAAACCGGACTGTCCTGCTCAAAACTGGATGGCGGCAGCCATACTAGCCTGCCTAAACTTATGCATTGTGGGAACACATGCAAAATCACACAAAAATGTGCAGCCCATTAGCAGATGCACAGCAGAGCCATTGATTCTTTTTATCCAAATCATTTTTATTAGACTTTTCACAAACAAAACATGCTCCATTAAAGCGGAGTTCCACCCTGGATTTTTTTTTTTTTTTTTTTTAATACCCCCGGGACAGTCAGGGCTAGTGCATTCCACAATGGCTAGCCTCTGATCTGTCCCGGGTTGCACTTACCTGTTAGGACAAATACTTACCTTGCAAACGTCTTGTCCAGCGCTGCCATCTCAGATGTGGGCAGCTTGAAGCCAGCGCGTCCTCTTCGGCGTCTTCTTCCGCCTTCTTTGGTCCCACGATGCTCTGCGCCGGCCCCGACGTCACTTCCGGGTCGCGCGCGTCATCCCTCCACAGCTTCTGGGCATGCCCAGAAGCTGTTTAGAAGGGGATGACGCGCGCGACCCGGAACTGACGTCGGGGCCGGTGCAGGCGCAATGATTCCTGGGAGCTATGACGTTCAGCTCCCAGGAATCATTGCAGAGCCAGGAAGTGACGACGGGCCGCGGCCGAGGAAGGAGGAAGAAGGAAGTAAGGTAAGTATATTTTCTTTGCTACGAGGTAAGTAAAAAAAAAAAAAAATATGCGATTATCCATTTCTTTTTCAGGTGACCCGGAGCGAGAAGATGGAGGTAAGTATAAAAATAGGGTGGAACTCCACTTTAAAGAAGAAAAAAAAAAGAAAAAAACAAAGAAAAAAAACATACAAGTAAGGCATACACATTCAGATCATGGAAAGACCTCCCATAATGGTATAACATTGGTACTATAAACCCGAGTAGTGCACTAGGTCAAGAGTAAATCACTATTAACAGCTCTGTCCCTATTATGCTGCCACAAATACAATATATACCTTTAATGGACAAAAAAATACTTTCTGCAAAAAAATCTGCAAAACAATTGTCCCAATGCAGTCCAAAAAAATTAAAACACACACACAAAAATATAAGAATAATTATATATCTGTCTTGCAAAGTGTCATTATGCCTCAAGTGCTCCAAAAGATGACTTCATAAGGTGCTCCAATAGAAAGTGCTTCTGTGCTGCTATTCCTGCTCCACAATGCTGCATGCATTGTTCTGTCTGTCAAACCTCAGTGCTCACTCTGTAGAAAGTGGTAACAAGGCGTTGCTGCACTCCTTGAACAGGGAAACTCCAAAAGCACTAAAAGCAGAAAAAAAGAAGGGCGCAAACACCTAGGGCATTATCTAAAATAGTCAAAAGCATACTTACAAACAACAAAGAACAAAACACATGTTAAATACAACTCCAGTGACGAGGGCCATACATCTCTGTGGTTGGAAAGCTTATGCATTTTGGGAGACAAACACCTTTCCTCAGAGCTGATCCAGCCAACTGAGGGCACTATTTATATATATTTTATTCACAAGTCCAAATTCCTCCCCTCCACAGTCAGTACTGCCCGGGCCTAAACAATGATGAGTTCATGGAAAAGCACATGTCCTGCCACCAGCAATCCAGCAACAAAAGGGGGAACTGCCAATCCCATGTCAAGTCATTATACACAATGCCCCAGTGGTCCCAAGATCCCAAATGGTTATTGCTGAAAACATACTTTAAGTGGTTATTGTACCATAGTGACTATGGAACAAAGAGGATTTACCTTTAGCCAGAGAAGTGTGATCATGCCTGCTGTGATCCCGATCGTTCCTGTCAGCTGTCCACTATACTACAACCAGTGTGCATACAATAAATGGAACACACGCCAGCTCCACTCTCAGCATGTCTGGGCTGTGCATCCGGTATTTGGAACACGCTGTCAGTGCCGTCTAGAGAAGGGCTTCTGGACCCAACCGTCAGAGGTACATCTGGACAGTGTATGACGTAAAAGGGTGGGGGGGGGGGCAATGTGCCTAATTCGCTCCTCTGTTCCCAAAGATCAGTGATGGCGAACCTTGGCACTCCAGATGTTTTGGAACTACATTTCCCATGATGCTCATGTACTCTGCAGTGTAGTTGAGCATTATGGGAAATGTAGTTACAAAACATCTAGGGTGCCAAGGTTCACCATCACTGCCATAGATGCTACTGATCGTCCTGCCCCGCAAAGCTCTCCACAGGGCCAGGGCGATCTCTCAGTGTCTCAGGCACCTATCACTTAGAACCCCCCACCCCTCCCCACAAGCAGAAAGAGCCCACAAGTAGACTGCTGGGGAGCACAATATGGATATAGAAAAGCCCCACACCTGTGTTACAATATCTCTGCATTTCAGTGATCAACCCGCTTCTCTCCCAAGAGACCTCACCAAATCCATCCACCAAACCAGCCCATAACAGGGGAAGGATATAGCAACTGTGCCCAACTACAACCCCATAATAGTAGCACAACCCAATGTGCATAATCTAGTGGGGAAAAAAATGCAGCGTGAATCATAAAAGCACACATCGATACAAATATGAATAGTAGTTAACAATCTAACCATATATAGGCTAAAAATCCTTATTCGTGGGTTCCCAAAAAAAAAAAATATATAAAAATTCATTACTATTCCCCTTTGAGTCTCAAGAAGGGGTGCCCTTCATGAACATGTTATATTGTACATTAAAATATTTTATATAAAAAGAAAAAGAAACAAATAGAGATCAACCATTCCTATGACCTATACTATTTAGAATGAAGTGGCTCATAACAATGGGATTGACACAATTCTATACAATTAAATATATTATATAAGTTAGATCTATACAGTACTCATAAATGTATAGGCATTTGCAAATGGGCTGATGTTATGACATACCTCTATTTGTCTCTCCTAGAATAGAGAGATATGGATATAGGACATCTATATTGTCTTAGAGCCCATACACAGGGGTATGGTGCATAGAAGCCACTAGAGAAAAGAAGGATACAACCAGCAAACCCAGACACTACATAGAGATAGTATATTCTAAGAGTCAGCTGCATGTGACACTGTTATTTTGAAACCCCACTGCAGGGACAGATTGTATACAGCGGGGATCGAAAGTTTGGGCACCCCAGGTAAAAATTTGTATTAATGTGCATAAAGAAGCCAAGGAAAGATGGAAAAATATCCAAAAGGCATCAAATTACAGATTAGACATTCTTATAATATGTCAACAAAAGTTAGATTTTATTTCCATCATTTACACTTTCAAAATAACAGAAAACAAAAAAATGGCCTCTGCAAAAGTTTGGGCACCCTGCAGAGTTAATATCTTGTACTGCCCCCTTTGGCAAGTATCACAGCTTGTAAACGCTTTTTGTAGCCAGCCAAGAGTCTTTCAATTCTTGTTTGAGGTATATTTGCCCATTCTTACTTACAAAAGGCTTCCATTTCTTTGAGCTTTCTGGGCTGTCTGTCACGCACTGCTCTTTTAAGGTCTTGCAGACCCAGATTAGATTGTAAAGAACGGTAAAGACATCTTCCGCCATCATCTAGCATCAAAAAACAACCAATTTGCGATTGTATCAATTTGGGTCAGTAAATACAACATACTATATTAAACCATATTCTATATACTTATGCTTCATTTTTTAACTTATATCTGCATAATCACTTGCAGACCCAGATTGGACTACCAACCATATGCTGGATATGGCCCAAATAGAGCATAAACTATCTTGTTTGCTCAAACAATCGTTTCTCAAGGCACGTAATTGTAAGTGCTCCTTTCACATATTGTATACGAAATTCATGTAACCCCTCTGCATAACCTCACATAACACACAGTTATATACCATTGCAGGACGCTCCTAAAGGTTCTCGCTGTTTAGCGAAGGGCAAAAGAATCACACATGGAACAAAACAATTTATGTATGTATACTTTACTTTATTCTATACCACACAAGAAAACCCGTGGTATATAGAAACGGAAAATGAATATATATTTTTGTATACTACTGTTACAGAAATTGTGATAATATTCCTTGAAAAAAGCTTACCTCAAGCCGAAACGCGTAGGACACGCAGGAATTATCTCTGATCAAAACTTCCAAGCCATACAGCATGGAGGGACAGAGACACATATTCCTACAATAAGTCACCTTATGACACATGTCACTATACTTTCAAACCTTCAAGCACTCATTCACCTGGGTCTATAACCCATCACAAAATGATTACGTAAAACATCTTGGATGTTTGATGTAACAAATTCTTCTTTTTTATTAAATATAATATATTTTTATACCTTGTATACAACCTACTTGCCTCAAAAGTCCAACCTAACTTGGAGTGAGGTACCAACCCATATACACACTTTTAAGGTCTATCCATAGATTTTCAATTATGTTGAGGTCAGGAGATTGTGAAGGCCATGGCAAAACCTTCAGTTTACACCTCTTGATGTAATCCCCCGTGGATTTCGATGTGTTTTTAGGATCATTATCCATTTGTAGAAGCCATCCTCTTTTTAACTTCAGCTTTTTCACAGATGGCATCGAGTTACCATCCAAAATTTGCTGAAATTTTATTGAATCCATTTTTCCTTCTACTTGTGAGATGTTCCCTGTGCCACTGGCTGCAATACAACCCCAAAGCATGATTGATCCACCCCCATGCTTAACAGTTGGACAGGGGTTCTTTTCATTAAATTCTGTGCCCCTTCTTCTCCAAACGTACCTTTGCTCATTCCGGCCAAAAAGTTTAATTTCAACATCATCGGTCCACTGAACTTGTTTCCAAAATGCATCAGGCTTGTCTATATGTTCATTTGCAAAGTTCAAACGCTGATTTTTGTGGTGAGGACGTAGGAAAAGGTTTTCTTCTGATGACTCTTCCATGAAGACCATATTTGTACAAGTATCTCTTTATAGTGGAATAGTATCTCTTTATAGTGGAATAGTGTACCACAACTCCAGTGTCTGCCAGATCTTTCTGGAGGGATTGTTCAGTCAAACGTGGGTTTTGAATTGTTTTTCTCACAATCCTGCAAGCTGTTCTGTCTGATATTTTTCTTGGTCTTCCAGATCTTGCTTTAACTTCCACTGTTCCTGATGACTGCCATTTCTTAATTACATTCCGAACAGAGGATATTGACATCTGAAAACGCTTTGCTATCTTCTTATAGCCTTCTCCAGCTTTGTAAGCGTCAACTATTTTCAGTTTCAGTTTTCTAGACAACTGCTTAGAAGATCCCATGGTGCTGATGAGTCTGGGCATTTAAAACCTTTGAGATTGACATCACCTGGTCTTCCCAGACAATGATTGAGAACAATCCATGACACTGGCAGGTCTCAGCCTTGAAAAGGAGGCAGTGCATGCTATAAATTCTGCAGGGTGCCCAAACTTTTGCAGACGCCATTTTTTTGTTTTCTGTAATTTTGAAAGTGTCAATGATGGAAATAAAATCTAACTTTTGTTGACATATTATAAGAATGTCTAATCTGTAATTTGATGCCTTTTGGAGATTTTGATAAATATGCAAGAATAAAACAGAGATTATATCGGCGCAAGCACAGGATAAAAATCAAAGCGGCTGAACACCCAGGTACAAAAAACAACAACAGATAATAACAATAGAAAAAATATGGTGCAGTGCTGCAAACACAATAAGGATAAATAAATAAATATATAAATATCTCTAAAAGTCCATATATAAATAATGCATGAATAAATAAATAAAGCTGATATCTCCAATGAACAAAAAAGAGTCCATCCAAGTAGAATAGAACCCAAAAGTGCACAGTGCTGTAATCAGATCCACAATGGTGCTCACAAACAGTGAATATCCTCCACCTGTCAAACCAGCCTCTCACCTGAGAGCTGTGTAAACACAGCATATATAATCCACACGCTGGCTTCTGGATATGACAACAAGGATAATAAGATAAACAGATATCCACTTTTCAACCATGAGCTCCTAGATCCTCTTGTGAGTCAGCAGATCATGGTCTCCCATAGAAAGCAAAATAAGGCAAAGAACCATAGCGTAATATTGTCAAATAATGTGACTTTATTAACCCCCTTAGCGGTATCCCCGAGCCTCACTCGGGGTGGATTTTTTATGCTACTATCGGTATCCCTGAGTCACGCTCGGGGTGGATGTGCAGAGCGTGCAGCGGTGTCTCTTCCCTTCTCCTGGCGATCCAGCGATGATCTCCCATTGCTGTGATCGCCAGCCGAGATCCCCGCCGCTCATCCGCCGGTATGATGACTTCCTGGTTCAGTTCCCTGCAGCAGCAATGGTGCATGGGAGCGGAACTGGGAGGGAAATTCAAATGTTGCAAAAAACACAAACACATAACATTTATATTAAAATATATGTATATATATATATATACATACACATATATACATGTATATATATATACACACACACATATATATACACATATATATATATATAATTTATAACGCATGAATTATAATCAAATAAATAATATAATTTTATTATATATATATATATATATATATATATATATATATTATATAATAAAATTATATTATTGATTAGATTATAATTCATGCGTTTGTGTTTCAAATTTATCACATCTGGGATGTCTACTAGAGTCTTGTTTTGGTCAGGTTTAAGTCAGTAATTACTAAGAATTTTAGGCCTATAATACATAACGCCAAATTTCCATGCAAAAAATTGTACCGCTTTTGGTACATAATTCCTGACATAATCATACCGCCAGGGAGGTTAAAGGTTAAAAGCCTCTTACTTGTGTGAAGACGTTCAAGAGCATATCGGTAGATACAGCCTATCAGCTCAGTCAGGTACGAACACAGTGCAGGGTCGTTTACATGCTTGAATGTAATTGCGGCCTGCAAAATGTCGGCCGCACCTCTAGAACCCTACAGATTAGGGTAGCTGAACATATGAGCAGTATTAAGAAGGGCCGCAAACCACACCATATAGTGCAACACTTCAAGCAATGTCATAATAAAGACCCAAGTGACCTTAAAGCGGAGTTCCACCCAAAAATGGAACTTCCGCTTTAGGTATTCTAACCCCCTGACATGCCACATTTGGCATGTCATTTTTTTTGGGGGGGGGGGGGAGCGGGTACCTAGTTTTGACAGGTACCCGCTCCCACTTCCGCTTGGAGCGCCGCGGCACCCTGAACGGAAGTTCTCCTCTCCCCCTCCCTCCCTGCAATCTTCTGGGACACGTCAGAGGTCCCAGAAGATTGCCGGCCAATCAAGACGCGCAGCGCGACTCGCGCATTCGCGCAGTGGGTACCCGGCTGTGAAGCCGCAAACTGTCACAGCCGGGTGCCCACATCAGTGATGCCGGCGCCGAGGGAGAGGATCGAGGCTTCGGGTGGCCGCATCGCTGGACCGTTGGACAGGTGAGTGAAATGGCTGGAACTCCGCTTTAAATTCTGGGGGATAGAGAAGGTCA
This sequence comes from Pelophylax lessonae, assembly GCF_965119305.1. Taxonomy (NCBI): domain Eukaryota; kingdom Metazoa; phylum Chordata; class Amphibia; order Anura; family Ranidae; genus Pelophylax; species Pelophylax lessonae. Next base: position 202,107,969 of record NC_138768.1, read on the forward strand.
AGAAACATTGGAGGGGAGGCAATTTTGTGAGGCAGCTTAGTAAACGTGAGTCCTTCTGGATATTTGAGACAAAAGTAGGAGTGCCCAGAGGTCTCAATGTGGATTTCGACCTTAATTGTTTTATTTCGGACCATTGATAATGACATTTTTACAATTTTATGGAATTTTTTACTACTGTATGGTATTTATTAATTTTAATGTTTTAATCAGTCCATTATTATTATTATCATTTTGAATGTTTTGTTTTATATTGATTGTATGTTATGCTTTGGTATATGTATATGTAGTGATAATTTTAGAGTCAGGTGACTGCGGGTGATGTTCTAGTATATCCTCCCATTTTTTCAGAAATATATATATACTTATTATATTGTATTTCATTTTTTAATCATTTTTGAATGTATATGTTTGCCTCTTATATTACTGGTATAGTAATATATACCTCTTATTTATATAGAGTCGTACTCTAATAGAGGAGCATTAGATGTTTATTAATTTTTGTATTTGGAGCTGGCATCCAGGAGCAGTGTCTCCATACATGTGTTGGAATATGTATCCGGGTTCTTCTATTTGGGTTACGGGTACTTTTATTTCCATTAGCTCCCTGGAATCGAATACGACCACTGAGGTAACTTCCTGTCAGGGTCATTTCCTGTTAGATCGTTACCAGGCAACTATGTGTAATGGCCAGGGGTTGTGTTTAAATGTGACGTCCGTATCCCCATACCACACCGCTGAGGAAGTCCTGCCCCTAGGGACGAAATGCGTGCGGAGGGAGGGAGGAGGAGTACGTGACGTCACCCGCAGTCCACAGTCCGGTCGGATGTCAGAGCGGTGCTCGGAAAGCCAGCCGCACTGTGTTCGTACCTGACTGAGCTGATAGGCTGTATCTACCGATATGCTCTTGATCGTCTTCACACAAGTAAGAGGCTTTTAACCTTTAATAAAGTCACATTATTTGACAATGTTACGCTATGGTTCTTTGCCTTATTTTGCTTTCTATTGGAGACCATGATCTGCTGACTCACAAGAGGATCTAGGAGCTCATGGTTGAAAAGTGGATATCTGTTTATCTTATTATCCTTGGTGTCATATCCAGAAGCCAGCGTGTGGATTATATATGCCTCTGCCAAGTGCTCCAAAGCTAGGGCAAAAAGGAGTGGCGACAGTGGGCATCCCTGCCTCGTTCCCCGAAAAAATGGAAAAGGATCTGACATATCCATTCACCTGCACCCGAGCTCTCGGGGTAGTATACAATAGTTGTATCCACCGGATGAACTGAGGTCCATGATGTCAAAAGCTTTTGCCGTGTTAAGCAACAATATGGCTCTGCTACCCGTATGAGCAGTTAGGACTAGTATATTTAGAAATAGTCGGCGGATATTAATGGATGTGGATCTGTTTGGGATAAATCCAGATTGGTCTGGGTGGATCAATAGCACAATATTAATTGGCTCAGTCATAGAAGGTGGAAGGGAACCTGTTTCAAATGCATAATTAAAAACCTCCAAAAGTTTGGGTAACAGTGTTTCCCCATATGTTGTGTACACTTCCCCTGGGAGACCATCCACCCCTGAAGCTTTATTATTAGGGGAACCGGCAGCAGCAAGTTTAAACCCGTCCAAAGTTAGAGGGCTTTCTAGGGCTGTCTTGTCCTCATCTGATAGATTTGGTAGGTCAATATTATCAAGGATCTTGGTCAAATCCTCAACTGCATATAATACTCTACTACTATAAAGTTTTTAAAGAACTCACAAAATACTTTGGAAATCTCAGGAGTAGTAATTACCATCGTATTCAAATCTGTTTGCATTTCTGACACATAAACTGATGGTCTTTTGGCCTTCACTATGGTAGCCAACAGGTGTACTGTACTTTCCCCTTGCTCAAAATATGGTTGTTGCAAAAAGAATTGTTTGTTCTCTGCCTTCTGGATAGCTATTGAGGCATATTGATGTTGGCTTTGCAGCCATGCTGACTAAAGCCCCGTACACACGTAGCGATTGTCGGCCGCAAATATTCCCCCGCCGACCGATCGGCCGATTGTAGGCTTGTTAGTATGAAGCTTCCGACAGCCGACAGCGCATTTTCGGCCGAACAGAATCTGTCGTGCAGGCATTAAAATTTTTGTAGGCCAACACCAGAACGGCCGATTGTTCGCCAATCAGTACAGATTTCGGCCGACAGACAACAGATTTGCAAGACTGGGCATGCTCAGAAAAGAAAAAAGACAAGAAAAGTTAACCATCACATGACATCACTTCTGCAGTCGGCTGTTGTTGGCCGACAAAATTCGTGTGCAGTCTTTTGCACTTTTCAGCAGACAGGACAGCCCTGGACAAAAGACGGCCGATCGTTCGGCCGACGATCGGTACGTGTGTACGGGGCTTTAGTGTCTGGGTTAGGATTATTGACATATTGACATTCTGCCTGCAACATCTTAGCCATCAATGAGCTTTCCCATTTCCTGGACCATTTAATTTTCGAGATCTGGGAAATGAGGAGCCCTCTCAGATATGCCTTCAATTAGTCCCAGTACACAGGAAGAGCTACTGTGGATTTGTTAGTCGCTCTATCTACCCCTAGGTTTATTGTGATACCCTCAGTTGAGGGAAACATTGCCAGCCAATAGATGTTTATTTTCCAATTCCTGGACCGTTTAATTTTCGAGATCTGGGAAATGAGGAGCCCTCTCAGATATGCCTTCAATGAGTCCCAGTACACAGGAAGGGCTACTGTGGATTTGTTAGTTGCACTATCTACCCCTAGGTTTATTGTGATACCCTCAGTTGAGGAAAACAGCGCCAGCCAATAGATGTTTATTTTCCAAAAGGATCGGGTGGGGGAGGATTGGAGATATCGTTTTAGAACTAAGAGAGAGTGGTCCCATAGACCCCACGCCTCCTACTATACATCGTTAACATTTGGTAAGAAAGCGGATGGGCCTTATGCTAAATCAATTCTACAAAGAGCCGTATGGGTACTAGAGAAATACGAATATTGTTTTGTTGTTGGGTATCTCTTAAACCACAAGCCCAAGCTTCTGTATATATCTGGCAAACGCCGTGGGCACCGAGGTCACTTGGCGCTCTGGGGGATAGTATTTATCTAGTGATGGGTGTAACTAATTGTTAAAATCTCCCATCAGCAACAATGGAATGTCTGTTTTATCAGAGACAAAATTAAGAAGGTCCTTAAAGATCTCTGATGAGTAAGGGGGTGGAATATAGATATTAGCTATCACATAAGGCCGAATAACGTACAGTATAGGAACAAATAACGACCCTTACTATCCCTCTGTAACTGCCTGCAGGAGAAATCCACTCCAGTGGTAAAAATGACCAACACTCCTCTAGAGTAGGAGGCATAAGTTAAATGATACTGAATATTATACCACCGCCTTTTTAAATAGTGCGGTGTGTGACTATGGAGATGTGTCTTCTGCAAACAGATCACCGAAGGAGAGAACCTCTGCAGTGTGGTAAATCTAGCTTGCCTTTTAGAGGGATCATTAATGCTCCGGACATTCCATTCCAGGAAATTAAAACATCTTTTAAAGTAGCCATGGGCACAACAGAACAATATGTACTAGGAATGTGAATAATGTCTTATAGAGCAGGACAAATCCTAAGAAAAGCATTAGTCCAATACCGAAAAGTTTATTGGCAGAAACCCTCCTTTCTCTGATGACACACATTTGTATTGAAATATATCTGTCTTACAACAGCGTGTACTACTAGAGATTTCAGACTAATATGGTTAGCATATAGAGTCCCTATATCAATTTTTAGGTAGCGTCTGTAATTTGCTGGAATTTTAAAAGAAAAAGAAAGAAGAAGAAAAAAAAAGGAAAAAAAACTACAAACATATATAATAAACCATTCAATAAAGGTCAGAGAGAACTTGCTCCACTCGGGAGCTACTACCTGGGGGTACATGTGACCAGGGTGGACACATGAATTGCGCCATAGAAAACGCATAACAGATACCACCAGGTGGCAGCGTTCAGAGCCATCATGTGGGTGATTTCCTACAAAATACCTTTCCCATCGAAAACTTTGGGTAGAGCTTCTTGTTAGCTTTTAAAAAAAACAACAGAAAAAACTGAATCGGGTTGAAAGAGCCCTGTGTCACAGGAATCAAACTGGAGCAGATGACCGGCCTGGTCGCTTATGCATTATCTCACAAAAGTAAGCACACCCCTCACATTTTTGTAAATATTTTATTATATCTTTTCATGTGATAACATTGAAGAAATGACACTTTGTTACAATGTAAAGTAGTGAGTGTACAGCTTGTATACCAGTGTAAATTTGCTGTCCCCTCAAAATAACTCAACACACAACCATTAATGTCTAAACCGCTGGCAACAAAAGTGAGTACACCCCTAAGTAAAGATGTCCAAATTGGGCCCAGTTAGCCATTTTCCCTCCCTGGTGTCATGTGACTCATTAGTGTTACAAGGTCTCAGTTGTGAATGGGGAGCAGGTGTGTTTAATTTGGTGTTATCGCTCTGACTCTCTCATACTAGTCACTGGAAGTTCAACATGGCACCTCATGGCAAAGAACTCTCTGAGAATCTGAAAAAAAATTGTTGCTCTACATAAAGATATCCTAGGCTATAAGAAGTGTGCCAAGACCCTGAAACTGAGCTTCAGCACTGTGGCCAATACTATACAGCGGTTTAACAGGACAGTTTCCACTCAGAACAGGCCTCGCCATGGTCGACCAAAGAAGTTAAGTGCACGTGCTCAGCATCATATCCAAAGGTTGTCTTTGGGAAATAGGACGTATGAGTGCTTGGGAAAAATGGTTAAAAAGGAAACCAGGCGTAACCTTGGAGGGTTGCAAAAAGGGATGCTCAAATCTTATTGGTCTAAAAGTGAAAATGTTTTATTGATAAAGTGTAACAAAAATGCATCTGGTACACTATCCACCAAAGTTAGGGTAGTGACACCACTGAAAAGCCAGACATAGAAAACTCAAAACAAAGACAGCATAAAACCAAAACAGAGACATAGACACACGCGCATCATATCTCACCAAGCACACAGGGACCAAACAGACATGGAATTCAGTGAGAGGCAGTGTTCAGTCCGTGCAGACCATGTTTACTGCTGTATTCACTGAATGCTTGTGTTTACTGTGGCTTGTGTTTACTTGTGATCAGCTGTGATTGGACACAGACTAATCACATAGTGAAGAGCTGCTGTGATTGGCTCTTTCCCCCGATCTATGATCAGCTGTGTCCCAAGGACACGACGATCACAGAGCATGCCGCCCAGGAAGCACGATCACAGGAGGACATCATATGATACCCTCCTGGAAATGTGCGACCATGCTGTAGCCGTCATTGAGGCATGCCATAATTGCAGGTATTGAAATAATCTATGAGCCGGTAAATAATCTATGACCAATAAACCATACTCCGCTTGTGTACCACAAGTCAACCCCTCAAGTTTACCAAGCTCAGCATAACTAAAGTCCTCCCACAATGGCGTAGACGGAGCCATTAATTCTTAATGGCATGGCCACAAATTTCTATAATGTGCATGCATTTGTGAGTGCCAGAATGCAGCGTCAAAGCAAAAAATTTCACCAGCTTACCAAGGATCTCCAGAGTGGTTCCAAAGCTTTAATTAGGGATCACCTAGTTACAGCAGATAGCAACGTTTCGGAGCCACACAGGACCCCTTCATCAGGCATGTGATGAATGCAGTGTGGTGAAATATTTAAACAGGGTCAGGGACTTACTTTGTGTGTTTCTCCTATATATAGGGCAGACATTTGAAATTAATAGTTTTCCCTAAATGCAACATGTGGTATTGTGCAAAAACGTGTGCATGCTCTGACACAACTTCATGGTGTCAACATAGCCTAAAGAGAATCTACCTAGAAGTTCACATACCTGCAGCAGCCTCTAATATACAGTATGGCCAAATGCTGCCTCTTGCATATCCCTATTCACTAGATAAGAAGCCCATCCAAGAAGAATGTGTAGAGGTCAGGAGATGGGATCAATCTAATGGAGGTGCTGGAGCTTTTCCTGTCAGAGCGCCATGCCTTTGGTCATAAAAACAGGGTCTTAGAGGCTGCTGCAGGTATGTTGCAGTTTTTTTTGGGGGGGCATGGTCTAAGTTGGACAGGAACACCCTTCACAAATGATCTATTCTTTGCAGCAAGAAAATGAACACTTTTTTCAGAATAGTGGTAAATCCCTATTTGGTGTGTTCTTAACACTAAACTGCCACATCTCTTGCAGCTCAGGAGTTTTCCTATAGAGAGAGAGCAACTACAGACTTTATTTGTCATCTTCTGGTAAAGCTGGCATTGCAGAGTTTCCACAAAGTACAGTGGTTCTCCATTAAAGCCAAATAATTTAATTTGTCAAAATCAAATTTACTAACTAAACGCATGTGAGCACTGCTTTTATTTACAAGAAAGGAACTGACAACTGAGTCTTTTTTCAAGCTATTAAATGAAAAGACCTGAAAAAAGGGGGTATTCATTCTATAAGGACTTATTCAATAATTAAATGTATACATCAGACTTTTCTGTGCAGAGAACATGTATTACAGCTTATAAACCTGTTTCAAAAGTGCATTTACAGTCTCAAATGCTCAATGTACAGCAAACTCATCTAGCATTGTTTTGATGCTGTTGATATTCAGATAGTTTGCATATGTAAGGTTTATTATTTCCTTACTGACACTGGGAAATCTAGTGTCAACATACGATAACAAAAAAAACACATAAAGAGGCTTTTATAAACTGAGGCAGTTCCTGCATTCTTGCAAACATGTGTACACATCTATCAAACAGGCTACATTAGATATATATATATGAACCATTACTTCCTCCGTAAGGGTACAAACTAAAAATTAAACTTTGAGATGTGTAGTCCCACAGTATTTCAGCTTTTCACCCAGACGTCGTTGTGCACCAGTCCTTTTATTTGGTTAGGAAATCCCACCATTGTAGCTCTCTCTTATAAATAGAAAAACAGTGGTAAACAGTTTCTCACAGACCCAAATAGTTAGAAACTAAAGTTTAGATATAGCAATTTTTACATAATTACATTAGTAGAGCTTGAACCAATGTACGTATGTGCCATATCTTTGGAAGCTGGAAATCCCTGAAGAAGGCAACACTATTGCAGTGATCAACGCTAGCTTCCAGGCCCAGTGTGGAGCAGTTGCCCTGCTGTTGTGTGAACAAGAAATCCAAATTAATTTATTAGTTTGTACTAAAAAAACAGCCAACACGTTCATGGGTCAGAAAAAACATCCCCTTCATCAGGGATCTTGATTGCCCATACAGATGCTATGTATAAATCAAGGAAAGAGAAAAAGAGGTACCTCTGTAGATCCAGGACGCTTGACCAAAAAATTACTTTATTGAAACATTAAGCAATAAAATTATTAAATAACAAATAACGATAACTAGCAAAAAACCTCCGCCCAACACCAAATATGACAATGTTGTCAGTGATAAAAGCAAGCAATCCCCATACACGCAGGCCGAATGCTGGACAACATCAGCCACTTTAATAAAAAAGGCCGACATTCGGCTAGCCAGTCCGACAGAATCTGGTCATTTGGCCAGCTTCTGTTGGATGTGCATGCTGGAAAACCAGCAGCCAACCGGCTCCCGATCAGCGCTCTTAGCCAATGGCAGGGAGTGCTGAATGGAGTGTTCTGGTGGGGGGCCGTCCTTCTGTCAGAACATAACAGCTTATATCGCTATATTAATATTGGATCGTTAGTACATTGGCTCCAACCGGAGCTGACAGGTTTTTCAGCCCGCTGGGCTGAATGAAAAAAAACTCACAGAGTGTGCCAGGCTAAAGCCTTATCAGCATATACTGCTGTCCAGTAAAACTCCTGATCTAGCAATAAGCCCCACTACATAGAATAATACAGGAAAGCTCTGTTTTCAGTCCATTCAAGGTTCTTATTTTAACTGAAGCCCGATGAAGAGGGGATTTTTTTTCAGAGCAATGAAACATGTTGTTTTTTTTTTGTTTTTTTGCTTTTTTTAGTACAAACGAATAAATCTGTTAACCACTTTACCACCGGAGGATTTTGCTGTCTTACGTCTTGGCCACTTTTTGCGATTCGGCACTGTGCGACTTTAACTGACAATTGCGCGGTCGTGCAACGCCGTACCCAAACGAATGTATGTCCTTATTTTTCCCTCAAACAGAGCTTTCTTTTGGTGGTATTTGATCACCTGTGCGATTTTTACTTTTTGCGCTATAAACAAAAAAAGAGCATACATTTTGAAAAAATAACAATATATTTTCACATTTTTTTTATATGAAATTCCCCCCAAAAAAATGTAAAAATCAAAATTTTTTTACATTTTTGGCCAATTTGTTTTCTGCTACCTATGTTTGGTAAAAAAAAATTGCAATAAGCGTATTTTGATTGGTTTGCGCAAAAGTTATTGCGTTTACTAACTAAGGGAAAGATTTCCGTCATATTTGGTGTTTTTTTTTTTTAACGAGTAATGGCGGTGATCTGCGATTTTTTTTTGCGGGACTGCGACATTGCGGCAGACAGATCGGACCCTTGAATGAAATTTTTGACACTTTTGGGGGTACCAGTGACATTACTACAGTAATCAGTGCTATAAATATGCACTGTTACTGTAAAAATTACACTGGCAGGGAAGGGGTTAATTTTTATTGGTGCTCAAGGGGTTAATGTATGCCTGGTGCTTACTGATGTGTGTGGGGGGAGGGGACTATGTGACACAAGGACAGATTGCAGCTTCAGCTATGCTGAACCCTGCAATCTGACCCTGTCTGTCACTTAGGAGATCCGCCCGCTTGTGTTTACACAAGCGGGCGGATCTCCACACTCGATTCCCCGACAATCGGGGAAGAGCAGAGGCGATCGCCGCCGCTCCTCCCCTAGCCCGACTCACGCTGTGACTGAATACAGCGGGAGCGAGCCTCCGGTGGCGCGCGCGCACCGCCGAGAGTGGGGCATGTCTGGTGACGTAGGTCTACGTCTCCAGACGTTATCGAGCCACTTTGCCGCAGTAGAGCTCTAGTGAGCAGCGGCAAAGTGGTTAAAGTAGCCACTGGAGGGTAGCCTTGTCTGTTGTGAGCAGCCTAGCCTGAACCAGTGAGCTCTTTGTATGTGTTTGTCTCCTCTATACTTTGCATAAACTCACATCAAAGTCCCAGTGCCTCTTGGATGCTTTTTTTCTTGAGAACACAAAAGGTTGCCCGCTCAGCATGGGCGCCATTCAGGCAACACTTTGCATCATCTCAATGCCCTGCCTCTTCACCTCCAAGCTGGACCAATGTAACTATGTAAAAATTGCCACACCTAAAGCATTTTAAATGTGATTGGGTGATACAGGACGTATGGGAGAGGATGTTACACTTCCTCAGGACCATCACAGTGACACTGTTAGGTGCTCTCTGGATTCTGACCACAGTAAAAAAGCAGAACTTGGGATTAAGGTAATATGGGTAAACATTCAGTGTTTATCACAGCAACGCTGTTTCGATTTAGCATAAGGAGATCTCTTGTTGTCAGGAATTTATTTTTAATCCTTTTAGAAGAGCATACATAGTTGTTTCTTGTAATGCATATACAATACAAATATTGTAAGATGTAATTAATACATAATTATTCCATAAAACAACTGTTATATATTTACTTTCCATTTTGATAATCTCTATGAAAACCCACAATTAATTACATGAGAGTAACTAAACTGACTTCTCAACTTGAAGCTGAATGCTTTGGTTATCGTCTGCTAGTAGACAGTCATACCTCCATAAACTAGTCCTCAATTTAACTTGCACTCGCACCTGAGCAGAGTGTATACCTGGTGATTTTTAAGCATTTTGCAAGCTTTGTGTTTTTTCTCAAGCTTTGGATGTTTGTTCCCTAGGCTGGACAAGTGGGGGGCAGCAGTTGTCGAATATAGGTCCTCCTTTTACAGTCTACAGGCCCAAAAATGCCTGATTATGCTCATAAATAGCTTGTGTACTTGTTTGAGTGTTGGGCACCGATAGACTGAGCGTTGGAAAGTGAACAGGCACAATTACAAACAATAAGATTCTTCTTGTTGAGCATAGACAAGCGTAGGGAAACACAGTACAGAACGCTGAGGAAATAGGTGAGGGACAACCATCACACTGTAAGGAAAAATAAAAGTCTGGAGAGAATTGTCAGGAAAACCTGAAATTATGGTATACCTTTATTTGATATTGACCATCCTAAAGTGTATATCAATGCAAATAAACATATTTCATACATCCCCATGTTTTATCCCTTTAACCACTTCAACACAGAGCACTATTACCCCCTTCTAGGCCAATTTTCAGCTTTCAGTGTTGTCGCACTTTGAATGACTATTGCGTGGCCATACAACACTGTACCCAAATTAATTTTTTTATCAATTTCTTCACATAAATAGAGCTTTCTTTTAGTGGTATTTAATCACTGCTGAGTTTTTTATTTTTTGCTAAAAAACTAAAAAAGCCCAAAAAACGTCTTAGTTTCTGTCAGAAAATTTTGTAAATAAGTAATTTTTCTCCTTTACTGATGTGCACTGATGAGGCTGCAGTGATGGGCACTGATGAGGCGCCACTGATGGGGTGACACTGATGAGTAGGCACTAATATGCAGCACTGATAGATAGCATTGATATGCAGCACCAGTGAGCACTGATAGGCGACAATGATTGGCACTGATAGGTGGCACTGATAGGCATTGATAGGCAGCACTTATGGGCAATGATAGGCAGCACTGATGGGCAGGCACTGAAAGGCATAACTGATGGGCACCGACTGGTGTCACTGATGGGCACTAACTGGTGTCACTGATGGGTACAGAGTGGCATCACTGATGGGCACTGCTGGAGCTGCATTGTAATCAGGGCACTGATGATCAGTGCCCTGATTACCTTTACATGTATTCCCTGTGAGAAGATGCCACTTATCAGCTCACCTCACACTCTGTCAGTGTGAGAGAGGAAAAGCCGATATACAGCACTTCCTTGTTTACACAGCCAATCACATGGGTAAAGAGTCACGGCTCTTTGCCGAGATCGGGGTCGCACGATTGCGGCCTAACTGGGTACCATCATATGACGTAGCCCCAGAAGAAGCACACCACTCCACCGTCATTTGTTGGCTGGTGGGCGGGAAGTGGTTAAACACGTTGCAAGTAGAGAAAATGAAATGTTGGCGTGCCAGAAATATTGTGCACTCCTACACCGACCTTTTACATACCAACAAGCTGTATTTTTGGCTCTGAATTCCAAAACGTGGTATCAACCCTGCCTACTTCACTTCTGATGCATTACGAAGAATGTTGATCTCTCCTAACCCCTTCTTTCTTGTGCACAGTAAGAGAGCACAAGAAAATATCAGCTTACAAGATTTCTGGCAGATCTACAGGGAATTTTAGGAACTTATGAAACAAATATAACAAGACCCTTGTTTGTGCCAGGGACGCAATTAAAGAAGCATGGACAAGTTTGGGCATGGGGATAGCCTGAAACCAGAGACTGTCCCCGGTCCCAGGAACCTGGGGACATCTGGTTACCTGAGCCTAAATTAAAGACAGGTAACAGGAGGGCTGTCAGTACACTATGAAGGACCAGTGTTGTTGATAAAAGTGTTAGTTGAAGCAGCAATAATAATAATTACTACAATGAAATCAGCTGTCCTATTTTAGCAGAGGAGCAACTCTGTAATTTTGAACTGAATTAGGCATACAGAGCTATTTCAGTCTGTAGCAGAAGTTCAGAGGGCAATAAATTGACATTGCTAAGACAGCTAGGCAAATACTTCTTATGGCAAAGAGGGGGATCTATCACAAGCAATGATCATGAGGTCTGACGTTAACCCTTCCACACTGGAAGCTTCACAGTTCACATTTCCTTAACAGCCCCCTTCTAACCCAGGCCCCATAGCAGATTCATGGGCTGCAATGACTATTTATATGCCACTGCCTAGTGTAATGTGTTCCCTGCATGGGCAGAGAGAGGCATGTGAATTATCAGCCATGTTATGGGAAATAGTACAAATCCGGTACACCAATTCTAATCTGGTGGGGGATCTGCTGTTTTTTATACTAAACACTGGCGTTATCCCTCTGTCACTAGGCAAAGAACCTGCCCTAGTTCTGAAAAATAAACTGGCACATGTGGTGCAGATAGACCTTAAACAGGTTATTATCATAGCTTGCATAGAAAAAACGAAGTCTTAGTGGCCGCAACATATGCTATTCATAACCTATGCTAGCCATATCTGTAGCCAGGAGCTGGCTAAAATTACCTGCAGTGGCAAGAGACACTAAGCAGCATCACCACAGGGAGATTGTTTCCCCCTAGTGCCAGCGCAAACTCTGGCAGTGTTTCCTGAATGCAGAGCAGGGAAAGTTTTGCAGGTGAAGAGCAAATTATCTTGGGATGTGTAGTCCGGTAAAACACATCTGTATGGGAGCCAGGCCATTGTGGACTACAAGTTCCAGCTGGCTGTAGTGGGAAGGCAGAATGCTATGAGAGGGAAGGAGTTAGTGTCTTGGGACCCTAGGTGTGGACCTTCAAGCAGTGACTCGGAAGGCGAGAGGTGCTGTGGCCATGTTTAGGCCTGTGCACAGAAAGAGAGTCATCATCAGCAGGTGCAGGCACATCCGCGGCCAGCTACATCTGATCACTGGTGGCAGCCTAATGGGCCACACTGTAGCGTGGTGCGGCACGAGATCGAGCGCTGTCCCTTGAGCTATACTCTGTGGAGGGCCTGCCGTGTAGTCTCCATGCCAACCTTGGGATACCGAAGACCACCATTGTCTTGTTCCTCTAACTAAACTTGTACAAGAACTTTTACCACACTTGCTCTTTACTGAGTGGCAACAGTGTTCACTCTGTGTGTCAGAACGCCTCAAGCACATTTAAAATCACCCCACTGTCAGGACACTTCAAGCATACTTTAGAGGACTAGCTAAATACGCATGACTTTACTTCTAAAAGACTACAACATATCCCCCCCCACAAGGGACCAGAGCTACTGGTGCCATAGGGACCCACATTTCAACCCAGGACTCTACTTACTAATGAGCAGGGCAAAGGACAGGAGGGTTATATCATTTGTTTTGAATCTAGAGCTCTTGCCCTGTTGGGACTGTGGTGTCAGGGTACAGAAGGGAGTGGTCCGACACCAGCTGGGTCATTCCTCTGCCTGTCTTCGGCCTGCATCCATAGATCTTAATCAGGGCAGAATCTGTTGTTTATGCATATATGCTTTTATAGTATTTTAATTGGTTACCATTTATGATTGTCTCTGCTTGCAGGGTTATTTGCCGTAGTAGCTGCCATAACCCTGGTATTTTCTTACAAAGCGGGCAGTCCTCTTTCACATTAAAGTGGTCTCAGTGGGGGATTTTGCCGCTGGATCGCTTTTATGGGCGGCGGGAGAGGTGATCCCCCCTCCCAGGTCGCTTTCCAGAGCTGTCGGTAGTGGGGAAAAACAATACGGTCCTCTCAGATGCTGTGCAGAAAGTCAAATGAGGGCAAGATGGCCCCCACTCGACTCTATGGCCTTGGAGGACCGAAGCAACGTCATAGGTCGCTTCCTCCCAACAGCCTTAAAGGGTCTGTTTTTTTTCTTGCTGAAAAAAATGACAATTGTTTTTTTTTTTTTTGCTTTTAAGGGTAGATGTCTTTTTGACCCCAGATCTCACATCAAAGAGGACCTGACCTGCTTATTTCTATTACAAGGGATGTTTACATTCCTTGTAATAGGAATAAAAAAAAAAAAAAAACATTTTTTAAAGGGACAGTGTAAAAATAAAAAAGGTAAAATAAATAAGAAAAAAAAAATTTAAAGTGCCCTGTCACTCCGAGCTCGAGCACAGAAGTGAACACATACACAAGTCGCACCCACATATGTAATTGGTGTTCAAACCACATGTGAGGTATCGCTGCAATCGTTAGAGCAAGAGCAATAATTCTAGCCCTTTACGTCCTCTGTGACTCTAAACTGGTAACCTGTAGAAACTTTAAAGCGTCGCATTTGGAGATTTTTAAGTACCGATGTTTGTCGCCATTCCACGGGTGTGCGCAATTTTAAAGCATGACATGTTGGATATGTATTTATTCGGTGTAACATTATGTTTCACATTATAGAACAAAATTGAGCTAACTTAACTGTTTTTTATTGTTAAATTCAAAAAAGTTATTTTTTTTTTAATTGCGTTTATAAGACCGCTGTGCAAATACGGTGTGACAAGGTATTGCAGCGATCTCCATTTTATTCTCTAGGGTCTCTGCTGAAAAAAATATATAATGTTTGGGGTTTCTAAGTAATTTTACTAATCTGGTCCTTAAGTGGTTAACCAAGCTTAGAGGTTAGAAACTGATTGGAAAATCATTCCAACACAAAGGCGTTTGCTAGCAGATGGCGCAACTGTATTGAGCACGTCCTCCCCGTATCGGAAAGCGAAGCAATCCTGACATCATTTAAGTATACGGAGGGGCACCATCAGACACCAGTACTGCATCTCCCTCACACTCAACGGATCTGAGACGTTCCTTCGATCTACGGCTTATTCCACCTATGGACAATCATTGCATACCTCTTAACCAAACCTGACACTCAGCCTGATCTGTCTACACCTGACCACCCCAAGCATACGTTCTTCATTTTTGACTCAATTCACTGTCTGCGAGCTATACGCTATTTTATGCTTTGTTTAGGACCTTGGATATAGTGTATATTGTTTGATTCTATTCTTTATAGTAGACCAGTTAAGAGTCATCCATAAATTTAGACAGATGCTCTCCTCCCGTACCATGCAAGATCATCTGACTTCTACACGTGGTATTATATCAGCTGCCTTTTCTACCTGTTTAGCCGTGTGTATTAAGTTTTGGTTGTTTACCAGTATCTTTTCTTCTTTCTGTACTGTACAATTTAAACTATTAATAAAAATATAAAGAAAAAAAAAAAGAAACCGATTGGTTTCTCTGCAGAAGTGTGACTGCATTTGCACTCTCTAGTTTTAGTAAATAAACCCCAATGTGTTTATAAAATGTCTGTTGGTAGCCACTTGTGATCTCCACATGTGTAATTAAGGACTATAATGTCCACATAGTGTCCACCAATCCACTCTTGACTCTTATCCAACTGATCAAACAGGAATACTCCCAATGCAATTCCACTCCCTTTGGAAGGACACTCATCTTCTTAAAATGACCCCTACCAACATACATCAGATAGATCACAAAAGCTTATCTTCAACCTGGTTTAAAAATAAAAATGAAACAAAAAACTGCACTTGGGTCTATTAACCACTTAAGCCCCGGAAGATTTTACCCCCTTCCTGACCAGGGGGTATTTTGCTATTCGGCACTGCGTGACTTTAACTGACAATTGCGCGGTCGTGCGACGCTGTACCTAAACTAATTTGACGTCCTTTTTTTCCCACAAACAGAGCTTTCTTTTGGTGGTATTTGATCACCTGTGCGATTTTTTGATCATGCGCTATAAACAAAAAAAGAGCGTCAATTTTGCAAAATTAACAATATTTTTCAAATTTTTTATATGAATTCCCCAAAAAAAAATGTAAAAATCTAAATTGTTTAACATTTTAGGCCAATTTGTTTTATGCTACATATTTTTGGTAAAAAAAAAAATCGCAAAAAGCGTATTTTGATTGGTTTGCGCAAAAGTTATTGCGTTTACTAACTAAGGGAAAGATTTTTGTCATTTTTGTTGTCTTTTTTTTTAACGCGTAATGGCAACGATCTGCGATTTTTTTTTTGCGGGACTGCGACATTGCGGCGGACAGATTGGACCCTTGACTGACATTTTTTACACTTTTGGGGTTACCAGTGACATTACTACAGTAATCAGTGCTATACATATGCACTGTTACTCTAAAATGACACTGGTAGTGAAGGGGTTAACTTTATTTGAGAGGGAGGGGTGGTGTGTGTCCCTAGGGGCGTGATTCTTACTGTGATTGGCTGTGGCTTGAGGTGTAGGAACAGTGATCAGCGGTCCTACATAGTAGAACCGTATGATCACTGTTCTTACACAGGGGAGAATGAGAGGCAGCTTGTTTACATCAGCCACCTGCCTTTCTCCCGCTGTCACGGACTATCGCGAGTGCCCGGTGGACATTGGGTCTGCAAGGCACACGCACAGGGGGGGGGGTCCGTGACCGAGCGGGAGCGCGCCTCCGGCGGCGCGCGCTCGCTCCCCAGAGCCTCACAGGCTAGTGACGTACCCATACGTCACTTTGCCTGTGAGGGGCTGACTGCCGCAGTATATGTACTTGCGGCGGTCGGCAAGTGGTTAAATAAAAAACAGATGCTGCACATAAGCTGGATAAAACATAAAAACAGTATAAAATTGAAAAGCAGCGCTATATAAAAAGTCCAGGTATAGTTAGGGTCCAGCTGATTGGTCTCCTTGAAGTGCCACCACCACCAGAGAGAGAGAGCCACCCCAATCACACTGCCGTTTACCGTCCCACTAATAAAAGAAGGCTCAAAGGTTCCACCAAACTGCTCCTCCAGAAATCCTCAGCGATTCCAGGATCAAGCCAATTAGGGCGACTCCATACAGATGGTACAAGGCAGACTGATCACTCATATATACCAGAAAAAAGCAAAAAAAGAAAACCATAGTGCAACACCTAAGGAACCACCATTTAATTTCCTTATGCCAAATAAATGCTTACAGGTAATAAGAGTAAAAAGAGCTTATCTTCCAGAAATGTTTGACCGCCAACGAGATGACCGCTGCTTCACTCCGTAGTGACGTCCCGCATCACAGGTCCCGCCCGAGGCGGCATTTCATCCAATGTTAGACTTCTTCTGGGGCATGGTCAGCAGGGTGCCACCATACTCATTATATAGTTGAGACAAGCGGTATGTCACTTCCGGCGGAAGCGTCACACCACACCGGAAGCAAAACAAAGACACGCAATCTTTGACCAATAAAGGAGATGATAATCTGATATGGATCTAGTAGCGGTCTACAGTAGTCAAAAAACAAATCAGAAATCTTAAACAAAAAAGACCTCTGATAATATGGAAAAATAGAGCAATTTCCCTATGCCTATAAAAATTTGCATAATTGGCAAACCTATGTATACACGATCTGCAGTGTTAATCACCATAGAAATCAGGAAACAGCGGCATCTTGTGGAAAATCAAGCAAATAACACAGAACAGCTCATAATACATATAAAATAACACATATAAAATGCAAATAAAACAACAATAAAAATGTACAGCTCACATGAAACATACATGCAGAAACGTAAACTTGACAGCTAAAAAGACAGGAGGGAGGGGGAGGGGGAGGGTAATATGAATACCTATCCATTTGCTATAAAGGCATTCACATCCCACTCCACATTTAAACCATGCGGAGCATAAGTCTTAGCCCTATAAATCCAACGTACTTCTAGTCTGGAGATCTCCCTAACCAAATGGCTGCCTCACCAATCTGACACAAATTTATCAATCCCAATGAACACAGTCCCCTTGGGATCTTTATTGTGGCAGAGGGCATAATGCTTTGAGAGGCTATGGCCCGGAAAGCTCTTACGGATGTTAACCACATGCTCGGCCAGTCTGGTCACCAACATCCTCTTGGTACGGCTGATATATTGTAAGCCACAAGGGCAAACAATAATATAAACCACGTACCTAGTTGAACAAGTAATGAACTGTTTGATCGCAAATTGTTTATGTGTAGAGGAGGACTCAAAACTTTGAAATCTCCTAGGACGATGTGCATTAAGTAAACAGATAGAGCACCTACGACATGAACAAAACCTACCATATTTTGAAAGAAAAAGGAAGGTTTTTTGGGTGGATTGATCACATTTGGGGCTATTTGAAGCCTCAAAGGAGGCACTCCTTTATAAATGACCAAAGGGTTCTTTGGAAGTTGTGGTCCTAAGACAGAGTCATTACGGAGCGCCTTCCAGTGTTTCCGCAAGATTCTTTTTATTGCAAAATGCTGATTGGAGAAGGTGGTGAGAAAAGAAAAATCAAAACCATTAGTTGTCTCCCTAGATCTTGGGGCTAATAGTGAATCTCTATCCCTATTACTTGCATCTGTCAAGGCCTGATCTATCTCTAGAGCAGGGGTGGGGAACCTTTTTTCTGCCAAGGGCCATTTGGGTATTTATAAAATCATTCGGGGGCCGTACAAAATTATCAACTTAAAAATGTGCCTGTTATATTTGGTCAAACATTTAATTAACTCACCCCTAATGTGATGGCTGCAACTACTTCTCTTTGGTGTGGTGTGTGATGTTAGCTGGTATTGATGATGTTGCTACTCGCAACTGGTTTTCCAGGTTTGCGTTGGTCAGTCTGGAGCGCAGTTGACTTTGTGATGGTAAGTTTTGAAAAGAACTGCTGGCGACAGTAATGCTGGTGGGCATAGCTGGCTGGTACTGCTGGCGGGTACAGCTGGCTGGTACTGCTGTGGGTACTGCTGGCTCAGGCTGGTACTGCTGGCTTGTACTGTGCTGTGGGTACTGCTGGCTGGTACTGCTGTGGGTACTGCTGGCTCAGGCTGGTACTGCTGTGGGTATTGCTGATTCAGGCTGGTACTGTGCTGTAGGTACTGCTGGCTGGTACTGCCTTGGGTACTGCTGGCTCAGGCTGGTACTGTGCTGTGGGTACTGCTGGCTGGTACTGCTGGCTCAGGCTGGTACTAATGGCTAGTCCTGCTGGCTCAGGCTGGTACTGCTGGCTGGTACTGTGCTGTGGGTATTGCTGGCTGGTACTGTGCTGTGGGTACTGCTGACTCCTGCTGGTACTGCTGTGGGTACTACTGGCTCTGGCTAGTACTGCTGTGGGTACTGTTGGTTCTGCTGTGGGTACTGCTGACTCTGGCTGGTACTGCTGGTTCTGGCTGGCTCTGGATTATACTGCTGTGAGTACTGCTGGCTCTGGCTGGTACTGCTGACTCTGGCTGGTGCTGCTGGCAGGAAATGCTAGCTAGCAGCGGCGCCGTGCTGGAGGAAGAGGCAATGTTTCCTGTTTTGGTCACAGGTGGAGTGCATGTGATATCACCCCTCCTGTGACTCACTCAGACTGTCACAACAGCGCCAGAACTATACAGGAAGCATTGGCTCCATTCTGACAGATCAGCTGAGAGACACAGACTGAGCTGCACGGGGGGCCGGACCAAATGACTTCAAGGGCCGCGTACGGCCCCCCCGGGACGTAGGTTCCCCACCCCTGCTCTAGAGGATCATAACCCTTCTCTAGAAATCGTGTTTTTAGAATCTCAGACTCCCTCAGGAAGTCTTCCAGATACGTGCAATTCCGACGTAACCGAAGCAATTGACTTTTTGGCACAGACCTAAGCCATGACGGATGATGGCAACTAGACATATCGATATAGCCATTCCGATCTGTCTTTTTGAAAAATGTAGCAGTACGGATGGAATGTCCATCAACTCGGATGTTTAAGTCTAGGTAATGAATCTCCTTCTCACTTGCCTCATACTGCAAACAGATGCCTGTCAAACATGATTTTCTCCAGCCCCTGGCTATTGAGACTCCCTCTTATTTGATAGACTCCATGCAAGTGATTAATATCCTTAGGGAGATACAGTTAGAGGAGGGCTGTCTTTTGATGACAGTGGATGTCACCTCCCTCTATACTGTTATCTCCCATGAACATGGACGTCAAGCAGTTGACTATTTTTTGTCAAGAGGGGGTGCCTTACACCCTAAACAACATGATTTTGTTATGAGTTTGCTTGAATATTGCATGTCCCACAATTGTTTTCTGGTTTGACGGCAGATATTATTTGCAAAACAAGGGTGTGGCCATGGGGGCGAAGTTCGCACCTAGCATGGCAAACTTGTTCATGGCCAAGTGGGAGGAGGACATTGTCTATGCCAAACCCAGACCGGAGTTGCATCTTTGGCGGAGGTATATTGACGACGTGCTCCTCCTGTGGGCCGGTAGTGTGGAGTCCCTTCAGGAATTCTTTATATAACTTAATAACAATGACAGTGGCATCTGTTTGCAGTATGAGGCAAGTGAGAAGGAGATTCATTACCTAGTCTTAAACATCAGAGTTGATGGACATTCCATCCGTACTTCTAAGTTTTTCAAAGAGACGGATCGGAATGGTTATATCGATATGTCTAGTTACCATCATCTGTCATGGCTTAGGTCTGTGCCAAAAAGTTAATTCCTTCGGCTACGTCAGAATTGCACGTATCAGGAAGACTTCCTGAGGGAGTCTGAGATTCTAAAAACATGATTTCTAGAGAAGGATAATGATTGCCCTCAAAAGGGCCGGTTGTATCCGTGAACCCAGATGTCCAGAGCATCGCTTACCCGTACATAAGACGTCAGGAGCCTCCCCACCATCAGAAGTTGAGTCCCCCACCCTCCTTTACATTACAGTGCACCACCCTCACTTTGTGCTGCTGCTGGGAAGAAGCTAGAGGCATTGCTGGACAGCAGAAAGCACAGGCTCTGGAGGAGGGCTGGAGCTCTCCTGCAGCTGCAGGAGTGGTGCGAGGGCCACATGAAATGGCCCGAGGGCCGGATTCGGCCCGCGGGCCTTGTGTTTGACACATGTGCTCTAGAGATAGATCAGGCATTAACAGATGCAAGTAATAGGGATAGAGAATCACTATTAGCCCCAAGATCTAGGGAGACAACTAATGGTTTTGATTTTTCTTTTCTCACCACCTTTTCCAATCAGCATTTTGCAATAAAAAGAATCTTGCGGAAGCACTGGAAGGTGCTCCGTAATGACTCTGTCTTAGGACCACAACTTCCTAAGAACCCTTTGGTCATTTATAAAGGAGTGCCTCCTTTGAGGCTTCAAATAGCCCCAAATGTTATCAATCCACCCAAAAAACCTTCCTTTTTCTTTCAAAATATGGTAGGTTGTGTTCCATGTCATAGGTGCTCTATCTGTTTACTTAATGCACATCGTCCTAGGAGATTTCAAGAGAGTCCTCCTCTACACATGAACAATTTGCGATCAAACATTTCATTACTTGTTCAACTAGGTACATAGTTTATATTATTGTTTGCCCTTGTGGCTTACAATATATCGGCCGTACCAAGAGGATGTTGATGACCAGACTGACCAAGCATGTGGCTAACATCCGTAAGGGCTTTCCAGGCCATAGCCTTTCAAAGCATTATGCCCTCTACCACAATAAAGATCCCAAGGGGACTGTGTTCCTTGGGATTGATAAATTTGTGTCAGATTGGCGAGGCAGCCATTTGGTTAGGGAGATCTCCAGACTAGAAGTACGTTGGATTTATAGGGCTAAGACTTATGCTCCGCATGGTTTAAATGTGGAGTGGGATGTGAATGCCTTTATAGCAAATGGATAGGTATTCATATTACCCCCCCCCCCCTCCATTTTTTTCCTGTCTTTTTAGCTGTCAAGTTTACGTTTCTGCATGTATGTTTCATGTGAGCTGTACATTTTTATTGTTGTTTTATTTGCATTTTATATGTGTTATTTTATATGTATTATGAGCTGCTCTGTGTTATTTGCTTGATTGTCCACAAGATGCCTCTGTTTCCCGATTTCTCTTTTTTTCCATATTATCAGAGGTCTTTTTGTTTAAGATTTCTGATTTGTTTTTTGACTGCTTTAGACCGCTACTAGATCCATATCAGATTGTCATCTCCTTTATTGGTCAAAGATGGCGTTTCTTTGTTTTGCTTCTGGTGTGGTGTGACGCTTCCGCCGGAAGTGACATACCGCTTGTCTCAACTATATAATGTGTATGGTCAGCACCCCGCTGACCATGCCCCGGAAGAAGTCTAACATTGGATGAAACGCTGCATCGGCCGGGACCTGTGACGCGGGAAGCAGTGGTCATCTCGTTGGCGGTCAAACATTTCTGGCAGATAAGCTCTTATTACCTGTAAGCATTTATTTGGCATAAGGAAATTAAATGGTGGTTCATTAGGTGTTGCACTATGGTTTTCTTTTTTGCTTTTTTCTGGTATATATTAGTAATCAGTCTGCCTTGTACCATCTGTATGGAGTCGCTGAGGATTTCTGGAGGAGCAGTTTGGTGGAACCTTTGAGCCTTCTTTTATTAGTGGGAGTGATTGGGGTTGCTCTCTCTCTCTGGTGGTGGTGGCACTTTAAGGAGACCAATCAGCTGGACCCTACCTATACCTGGACTTTTTATATAGCGCTGCTTTTCAATTTTATACTGGTTTAAAAATACATCAGCTGAGATATAATTCTCATCCGTACTCAAAATATTAGAGAAGAGTCACACATGGCATAAAACCTCACTTTGTTAAAATATATTTTTAAAAACGACTCATATTTACATCTTTGCATAAAAGCATCAGAGACATCAGCAACCATTATGCAGATTTCAGATGTACATCATTAGGCTCCACCCTACGTATTACGTCACTTCTGACTTCATTAGGGGCTTGTTCCAAAAGTTTGTTGCCAATTGTTTGGAGGCATTATAAAAATAGGAAGCATGATTTTGTAGGTGTGGCTACAAAAGGGGGCATAATATATGGGTGTGATTTATACTAGGCGTGGTTAGTATAGTATCTACAGATTGTTTGTTTGTTTTTTTAAATTTTTTTTTAATCTGTTAACCTTAAACTAGACATTTTTAGAGGGCCAGAAATTGCGACATTATACTTTTGATGAATTGTAGTTGCTTTAGAGAAGGGGAAAATTGAGAATTTATTATCACTGTACTTGTTTTGGGTCAGTTGAACTATGAAGCCAAACAGCATGCCAACTAAGAAATTAGCATTTCTATTGCTAACAAGCAGTAAAAAAATGTTTAAAACAAGTCAACCCTGACCTCTCTAGCTGCAGATACTGTAAACATTCTCAAAGATCACAAGAAAAGACTCTGAGGGCTTGTTCAGAACAGCAGAATGTGCTACAGCACGGCCACTTTGTTTTTTCTGGAACTTCAGTGAAATGTCACAAAGTCTCATTTCATCTCAGGTCTCTAGACAGCAGCTTGGTGCGGTAGATTGAGCCACTCCAAAGTGACATTTTATTTTAGTCCTATTGGCTGCCACTTGGTGTGGTGGATTGCGTCACACTACACCGCCCTCAAAAAAAAAAAAAGCACTGCATACCGTGAACTGCCATTATAAGGAATGAGGCCATGTGTTGGGACTGTGTTGCACAAGGCTGCCCAGCACAGCTCAATGCATCTAGAGTGTATGGGTTACAGTATGTTTCTAACAGCTTAGAAACACCGGCTGTTAGTCTACTTTATAGAACTGGTCAGCTACCAAGATTATGAAGCAATGGAAGGTAATAGAAAAACCACTATGGCAGGGTGTCAAGCGCAATTTCATCATGGGGCGTTTTAGCATTATGGTTGCCTTCAAAGGGCTGGTTGTATCTATATAATCTATATAAATGTACCTACTCTTCATCATAATAAACATTTGCCTCTGCATTTTATTATTACTGGTTTTAGTAATAATGTAAGAAGCTGTAAAGGGCAGGTGCAGACTACCACGGAGCCCACTCACACTCCTATAGCAGACGATGCAAGTTTGAAAAGCAGGATCACAATCCACTGGTATCATCCACAAGATGGTGCCACCGGACACCACGGATGACAGATCATTGTACTGGGCCAGCCCTGGTATTCTCTGATCACAGCAATCACATGACAGTTGTACACAATGAATGGCTTTCATTTATAGCCATTCATTGTGTACTATTGTGTTGATCTCTGTGATTGGTCACAGTGATCACGTGGTACAAACAGTGCATCTGTACAATATGATAGTTGTGGCCAATCACAGCTTTCACAACAGTACACAATAAATAGATGCCATTCATTAAAAATTAATTGCTTATAACAGGGATCATCACTTTTCTGAAAGACATCTTCCACACACTTTCCTATACAAAGTTCTCTAAGTTCTCAATTGTGCCCCATGAGGTGGTCATACCTGAATTAGGCAGAAAGTCCATAAAAAGCACCCCTCCAAGAGTCCATAATTGGCAGTAAATTCATATGAGGTAGCAATAATCCATACGCAGGGTCCAGTAAGGGTACCACAAGTCCTTATAGATCCACAGGCTCCAGACCCCACTGAGAACCCTAACTGGGCTCCCGCTAAGGAGTGGTACAAACCAAAAGCATAACGGCAACATTTTTCAGTCTTTCCCCTAGCCAACCTCTCTAGGGCACTAATGAGCCCTCATATACAGTATTTCACAAAAGTGAGTACACCCCTTACATTTTTGTTAATAGTTTATTGTATCTTTTCATGTGACAACACTGAAGAAATGACACTTTGCTACAATGTAAAGTAGTGAGTGTACAGCTTGTAAATTTGCTGTCCCCCTCAAAATAACTTAACACACAGCTATTATTGTCTAAATTGCTGGCAAAAAAGTGAGTACACCCTAAATGAAAATGTCCAAATTGTGTCCAAAGTGTCAATATTTTGTGTGGTCACCATTATTTTCCAGTACTGCCTTAATTCTCTTGGGCGAGTTCACCAGTGCTTCACAAGTTGCCACCGGAGTCCTCTTCCACTCCTCCATGATGACATCACAGAGCTGGTGGAGGTTAGAGACCTTGCGCCCCTCCACCTTCAGTTTGAGGATGCCCCACAGATGCTCAATAGGGTTTAGGTCTGGAGACATGCTTGGCCATTCCATCGCCTTTGCCCTCAGCTTCTTTAGCAAAGCAGTGGTCGTCTTGAAGGTGTGTTTGGAGTTATTATTTTGGAATACTGCCCTGCGGCCCAGTCTACAGAGGGAGGGGATCATGCTTTGCTTCAGTATGTCACAGTACATATTGGCATTCACGGTACCCGTAATACGTTTATCTTGGTCTCATGAGACCACAGGACATGGTTCCAGTAATCAATGTCCTTAGTCTGCTTGTCTTCAGGAAACTGTTCGTGGGCTTTCTTGTGCATCATCTTTAGAAGAGGCTTCCTTCTGGGACGACAACCATGCAGACAAATTTGATGCAGTGTGTGGCATATGGTCTGAGCACTGAAAGGCTGACCCCCCCAACCCTTCAACCTCTGCAGCAATGCTGGCAGCACTCATATGTCTATTTTCCAAAGACAACCTCTGGATATGACGCTGAGCACGTGCACTTAACATCTTTGGTCGACCATGGCGAGACCCGTTCTGAGTGGAACCTGTCCTGGTAAACTGCTTTATGGTCTTGGTCACCGTGCTGCAGCTCAGATTCAGGGTCTTGGCAATCTTCTTATAGCCTAGGCCATCTTTATGTACAGCAACAATTCTTCTTTTCAGATCCTCAGAAAGTTTTTTGCCATGAGGTGCCATGTTGAACTTCCAGTGACTAGTATGAGAGAGTCAGAGCGATAACACGAAATTAAACACACCTGCTCCCCATTCACACCTGAGACCTTGTAACATTAATGAGTCAAATGACATTGGGGAGGGAAAATTGCTAATTGGGTCCAATTTGGACATTTTCATTTAGGGGTGTACTCACTTTTGTAGCCAGACAATAATGGCTGTGTGTTGAGTTACTTTGAGGGGACAGGAAAATTTACACTGTTATACAAGCTGTACAATCACTACTTTACATTGTAGCAAAGTGTAATTTCTTTAGTGTTGTCACATGGAAAGATATAATTAAATATTTACAAAAATGTGAGGGGTGTACACACTTTTGTGAGATACTGTGTGTATATATATATATATATATATATATATATATATATATTCAGAGGCTCTATGATAGCACTACCAAATCTTCTTGCTCTGATTGCCGGTCCTCTTTGCTCTCCCCTTTCCTTCCCCCCCCCCCTTTTTTTTTTTTTTCTTTGAGAGGGCTGACCTGGTAGTGTGTTTCATGGAGTCATTTGGTTCGGCACTAGCTTATTCAGGGGTTTCATTGAATATAACACAAGGTAGACTAAGCCTTATTGAGAATTTACTCTTTCCCCCCATAATATTTCCTGTTTTAGGGGGCCGAAGTAGCCGGGTGGTACTCATGCCCCTCACCCCGTCTTGGAAACCTGTTCTCCCAGTCTTTCCACAGCAGGAATACCTCCTCTCCACCAGAGGAGGATTTACTATTTACCTTAGAAGGTCTCGGAGGACTACTTTCTAGATTCCTTCAGGGTCAACCTAAGACCCTTCACAGCTCTTCCTATTTTCTTATTCTTCTTGCTATCCCTTTTTGTACTTACTGTTCCATCCAGGGACTTTTGTACTTACTGTTCGATCCTTAAAAAAATGTGTTCTCCTTAACAATACCATATTCACTTCTCATTGGTCAGATCTTGGTCTGGTGGTGGGTAAGTGCAGGTTTTTTGCTGATCTCCTTCTCCCTCTAGCCCCATGGCTCACACCAACTATTCTATGCAACATCTAAAATTAGCATCTCAAAACACCCAAGGCTCGAACTCACCTAATAAGAGGAAAAAAGTCCTCAAATAATATCATACCCAGGGGGTGGATGCGGTCCTACTGCAGGAAACCCACTTCCCCAGACAATATTGCTCCTCATTTCTACATGCCAATTTCCCATCATTTTACCTTGCCAAAGCAGAAAACCAAATGGGGGTGATTCTATTCTCCCGTAACTGCAATTTTTCTCTCCTGGCAGAATACAAAGACCCTTCGGGAAGATTTATCCTTGTTAAAGGGAACATTAAGGGCAGCCTCTTTTCCTTCAAATCTTACTACACCCCAAATCATAATCAACTGTATTTTTTCCAAGAAATGTTTAAGAACCCATTACTCAAGGGAATGGTGATTTTTGGAGGTGATTCTAATATCGCCTTTGATCAAGGTCTAGACAAAAAGAGACCCCTTGGTAAACGCTAAACACGCCCAATTAAACAGAGCTTGCAGATTGCCAAATTAATGGCCCAACAGGGCCTGGTTGACATCTGAAGAGGGATCAACCCTACGCTGCCAGACTACACACATTTCTCCAAACCACACCAATCCTTTGCACGGATTGATCACATTTCGTTTCCACGGTGCACGTCCATCTGGCCACTAAATCCTTTATAGGAGATTCTGTTTGGTCAGACCACTCGTCGCTCTTCTTGACTTTGAAAGGTTTGGGGGGGGGGCAAAAAAGTGAGTTCAGATGGAGTCTAAATGAATCCATCCTCAGCAATTCCTGCAGTCAGGGAAATTGAAAAAGCCATTCAGGATTATTTCTCCATTAACAATACTCCTGAAGTCTCTCTAGAGACTCTGGGGGCGGCACACAAGGCCACAATTAGGGAAAAACGGATCCAAATTTCATCCCAAATACACAGAGCCAATAAAGCAGAGATTGACAGGCTAGAGAAAGAATTACAGGAGCTGAACAAAGCACACAAACGTAATCCTACAGCAATTTCTATAGAGAGAATTGATACTGCTCGATTGGCTCTTAACCTGGCTCTCGCCTCTAGGGCTGAAACGAGTTTGAGCTGGAACAACCCGCATTTCTACTGTCAAAAAGACAAATTAGGGACCTCCCTAGCTAACAGGCTCAGCCCCTAAGATTCGTGCTCATACTCTACCTAAGATCAAATTAGCAGGCGGTACCCTATCACAAAACCTGAGACCTTCCAAGATTTTTATCATGAACTTTATAACCCTGCCTCAACCCCTTCCCATTCAAATCTGAATGGCTTCTTGGATTCCATTCAAATTCCCAGACTGGAGGACCGTCATCGAAGGGAATTGGAACAACCAATTTCCATGGAGGAAATCTCCCGGGTGATTAAGGACTCGAAGAGCCAATAGGCTCCAGGTCCGGATGGCTTCCCTACCCTATATTATAAAATATTTTCTGCCACATTCTCCCCCTACCTTGCCCTTTTCTTTTATAATTTAAGACAAGGGGCTCCTTTAGACCAAACCCTCAATTTAGCATACATACCAGTCTTGCCTAAACCTGGGAAAGATCCAAGCTCAGCAAGTAATTATCACCCGATCTCTCTAATTAACTATGACCTCAAGCTTTTGACTAAGATTCTTGCTGACCGCATAGCCTCCTTTGTAGCCCTATACATACATAAAGACCAAGTAGGCTTTATACCTGGGAAACAGGCTCCAGACCAAATTCGCAGAGCAATCAACATTAAATCCCTCATGCATTCTTAATGGCATGGAGGTAAGGCCCATAAAGGTTTCTTGCTTTCTTTAGATCTCAAAAAAAAACCTTTGACTCGGTCTCATGGACCTACCTATTCCCCATTCTAAAGCGATGGGGGTTTGGTGAATCCTTCATGAATATCATCAATGCACTATACTCCTCCCCAGAGGCGCAAATAAGGATTTTAGGATTTTACTCCAAATCTTTTAGAATCTCGAATGGCACTAGACAGGAATGCCCATTATCCCTGTTAATTTTTGCCATTGCAATCCGAGATCATCCTGATTATAAGAGGTGTGCAATGCGGCCCTAAAACTCATAAATGTGTCCTATTTGCAGATGATCTTCTACTTTTTGTATCTTCCCCATTGATCTCTCTCCTGAACATCTGCCGGACTCTTGCTCTCTTTGCCAGGGCCTGGGGATTGCAGGTAAATTACAATAAATCACAAGCTCTGAACATTAATTTGTCTCCTGATCAGGTGGCAACTATCAGAACACAATTAGAATTTTCCTGGAGGGGGGGCGTGGCTGGACATCGGAGTGACAGGACGTGCATAGAAGGAGCTCCTGTGAGGCCTGGATTTAATCCTTTTCCATCCACGCAATTCTGCATCAAAAGAGGCTGCAAATATCACCATTGGATGCTCATTACATCCCTGCATAATCCCAGCACAGTATTGGTGTTCCTGAGCCTGATCCACCACCATACAAGTTTTGCGGCCTAGCAGGGACCCGCCGCCTACGCCTCTGCCGCGGCTTATCGCAGCGCGACCCGGGACATCAGCACAGCATCATGGTAGGAGACATCAGCCCTACCTAGCCGGGCCACCTCTATAGTTCACCCTCCCCTCCTGTAAGGTATCCCTTCCTTCCTGGGGCCTTTCTCCACTGGATTCGGGCCTACCTGCTCGTCCCGGCCGCCATCTTGCCATAGGCCTCAAGCCTCCTTACTACCACCACAAGCAGGGTGGGGGCTGATTGGCTCTAAAGGGGGCCTTTGGAGACAGTCGGCCACATATCTCTATAAGCCTGGGGCCATGGAAACGCAGGTCATTTCACTGGACATTTCTACTAGGCCAAAGCATATAAGGAAGGCCCTGCTACATTTTCTTTCTCCCCCCACAAGTACTTCCACAAAGCCTGCTTGTTTTTACATCCACAAAACATGCTTGTCGGATCCACAAATTCTCCCTCCACCTGCCTCCACTGCTTATGAAAAACCATGTTTTCTAAGTTCACAGTCGTATACTTGGAATTGGTAAACTGCACATTACTATCTTGGACGGTCTCACCATTACTTTACTTTCCCCTCAAGAACTCACATGCAAGCTCCATTGACCCTGTATTTTATCCTGGATAATACACAAGTCTATTACAACTGCCACATAGTTTTGAGCCTGTATTATTGTGCTAGGAGCTTTTGGATTTTGAATATTACTGTTCCCTTTCTATTTTGAACATTTTAGCCTGTGATCTTTAACTCCATCAAGCCCGGGACAGGCGGCACTGTTTCTGCTCACAGGGAAATATCTTTAAGGGCTCCAAATAGCAAATTTGCCCCACAATAAACGGATACTTCAATTTATCTTATGGGAGCGTATATAAACAAGATACAGGATGTGTGATTATATTATGCAAGCCACATTAAAGGGGAGCGTGCTCGGCATGGAGGGGAGCTGCCGCTGTTAATATAGCCAGAGCATGACCTGGGCTTAACACCACAGAGTGGGGCTCTCTATCACTGCAATATACACCGAATATACGCACCCCAAAACTGTGCACTTGTGCATGCCTACTCCACGGAAGAAAGGACGTGGAGGACCACAGAAATCCCTCACACAATACTTGCTTAGATCCAAAGAGAAGTACACCATGGAGAAACGTGGGGTCAATTCATTACAAACCTCCCAATCTGCATCTCCTGTTCCACAGAATGCAGATAAGCAACCTAGACCTGCCAGCCAGACACAAAATGGAGGATGCATTCCACTAACCAAAGCCGATTTAGATAATAGTCTGGAGGCTCTTTGCTCTAAACTGATTGACAAGTTTCAGTCTGAAATTAACAAATCTACCACTACCCTAACGCAAGAAATAGCAGCTCTGGGTTCTCGTATGGACCTCCTAGAAAATAAACATGATGAGCTGGCCATAGTGTATAACAATCTGTCCAGAGAACATGAAACTCTGCCCTCTGCATTCACTCAGTTACAAGCTCATGTAGAAGATCTTGTGTAATGCTCCTGCGTTTTTATAGTAAGCTGGATTTGCAGCTACAGAATCTCCACTCAGTAGTCATGTAGAGATGTGTTGAATTACCAGATCCAACTCTCCAGACTCATCACTGTGGACCCGCCTGCTTCAGCATACAGATATACACACACTCAATAAGATGTTCCTGGAGTGATAGGATGTATATGACAGTATAGAGGTGATGTGCTGAAGGGACAGGGGTGAGCAGTGATAGAAATGATAAGCACTTGATAGTAATGTTCAGGAGAGTAGTAGACGGTAATAGGTAGGATGCAGATAGGTTAGTAATCATGTATGGTAATAGGTGGTAAGGACAGCAGATGATATACAGGAGAGACTAACCCAGTGCAAGGATAGATGGTAGTAGACTCAAGAGCTAGCAATCTATGTAACAGTGCAGATGATAGAATTAGTAATGCATAGATAGAAACAGTCCTTAATGTGCAGAAGTAGATAGTGTAAGTTTGTTATGGAGGAATCCCCTGTGGGGTACTTATCACTAGTAAGGTAGTAAGTAGAGGGGTCCGGTAGTGAGGGAGTGATCCGGTAGCGAGATACGGGATCAGTATCGAGGTTCCGGTCTGTTCCAGGTAAAGAGAATAGCTGGAGGCTCCGGCAGCATAAGACAAGGCTTGTAAGCATGCGGTTTGAACGAACAACCTGAGAGAGAAAGCCGGCGATTGAAATAGCCGCTCAGAGCGGCGCTCAGTGATGATGTCATACGGCTTAAAGGTATATGCGTTCCACCTAACTAAAAAGGTGGGGTGCAATATGAAAAGGAAAATGGGCAATAAGGGTACCAAAGGTACCAGAATCTTACAGTACCCCCCTCCTTAAGGCCGGCTCCGGAAGGCCTATAACACTGGTTTCTCCGGGTATTTAGAGTGAAACCTTCGTATAAGCCTAGGTGCGTGAACATCAGAAGTATCCAACCAGGTGTCGTCTTGGGGTCTATAGTTCTTCCATCTTATGAGATATTGGAGTCTTCCTCTGTGGATACGAGAATCCAAAATCTCCCTAATCTCAAATTCTTCTCCGCCTTCAACTTGTATTGGAGGTGGAGGCAAGATGGTAGGCCTTATTCCTTGGTTAGGAACATGTGGTTTCAGTAGCGACACATGAAAGATGGGATGTATTCTGAGATCTGCCGGTAAAGTGAGTTGTACTGCAG
Organism: Pelophylax lessonae; assembly: GCF_965119305.1. Classification (NCBI taxonomy): domain Eukaryota; kingdom Metazoa; phylum Chordata; class Amphibia; order Anura; family Ranidae; genus Pelophylax; species Pelophylax lessonae. Next base: position 202,139,516 of record NC_138768.1, read on the forward strand.
CTTTTCCAATGAGTTTCTTAATTGGGAAGGGTCCCAGAAATAAAGGTCCAAGCTTTTTGCTAGGGATCTTTAACCTTAAATTTTTCGTCGATAGCCAAACGAGGTCCCCAATAGCATATTGAGGAGAAGGTCTTCTACGAAGGTCGTAGTACCTTTTTTGTTGACTGTGAGCGTGTGAGATGGTGGTATTAAGTAAACCCAGAGAGTCTTTTATTTGGGTAAGATAATCCGAGGCTACTGGGTTACTTGATGGTAGGATGCGTGGTGGAAGAAGTGTGGGATGAAACCCATAGTTTAAGTAGAACGGACTTTGCTTAGTAGTACTGTGGGTTGCGTTGTTATAAGCAAATTCCGCCAGAGGGAGGAGGTCCACCCAATCGTCCTGTAGGTATGAGGTGTAGCAACGTAGATATTGTTCAATGCACTGGTTGACTCTTTCAGTCTGTCCGTTGGTCTGAGGGTGGTAAGGAGAAGTGAGCTTTTGCTCAATCCGTAGTATGTGACATAGAGCTTGCCAAAACTTGGAGATGAACTGTGAACCACGGTCGGATAAAAGAGTCTTTGGAATTCCATGTAACTTAAACACATGTTTCATTAGTAATTCCGCTGTTTGCTTAGATGAAGGTAGTCTGCGAATAGAAATGAAATGTGCCATCTTTGTCAGATGGTCCACTGACACTAGAATGGTATTAAATCCTTTGGAAGGTGGTAGTTCTACTATAAAGTCTAAGGACACAACTTCCCATGGAACCTGGGGTATTGGTAGACTGCAGAGTAGACCAGATGGTTTTGTAGTGTCAATTTTGGACCTTGCACAGATGTCACATGAAGAAACAAATTTTTGTACAGACGTCTTCATATCAGGCCACCAAAACTGCCTGGTAAGCAAATTAAGGGTCTTAGTCATACCCATATGTCCTGCCATAGGCACATCATGTGACAATTCCAAGATCTTGGTGCGCATAGTAGGGGGTATGTAGAGTTTGTCGTTGTAGTAGAGGAAGCCTTCTGCATCAGTAGTTAGTTGTGGTGGAGGTGAATCCAATCCTATACTGTGCAAAATCTCTTCCTTCAGGGAACGAACAACACCAATAATACGTTCATAGGGTATTATAGGAATAGAAGGAACTTCAGCGCAGTTATCTTCGGTTAATCGTGATAGCGCATCCGCTTTTTTGTTTTTGTCTGCAGGTGTGTAGGTCACTAGGAAGTTGAATCTTAGGAAGAATAGTGACCATCGTACCTGCCGGTGGGAAAGAGTTTTGTTAGTCTGAAGGTATTGAAGATTTTTATGATCTGTATATATGAGTATTGGTAATTGGGTACCTTCAAGTAAATGTCGCCAATTCTCTAGTGCCAGTTTTATGGCAAGCAACTCTTTTTCACCCACTGGGTAATTCACCTCTGGGCTGCTTAGTGATTTAGAGAAAAAAGCAACTGGGTGGAGTGGTGAAGTATTAGTTGGTCGTTGGGAGAGAACTGCTCCTACTGCCATGTTTGACGCATCCACCTCCAGAATATATTGGAGGGATGGGTCTGGATGGCGTAGTATGGGAGCAGAAGTAAAACTTGATTTTAACAAGCGGAAAGCTCCATTTGCTTCTTCTGACCATTTGAATGGTTTCTTTATACTTGTAAGTTGTGTGAGAGGTCTCACAATAGCAGAGAAGTTCTTCATGAACTTCCTATAGAAGTTTGAAAATCCGAGGAATCGCTGTAATGCCTTACGAGTTGTTGGTATAGGCCAATGCATAATACACGATATCTTGCTCATATCCATCTTGATTCCGGTTTTAGATATGATGTATCCCAGGAATAGTATTTCTTCTTTATGAAATAGGCATTTTTTTAATTTCACGTATAGGTTGTGTGCGAGTAATCTGGATAACACAAGTCTTACATGTTTTATATGTTCAAACAAAGATCGAGAATAGATAAGTATATCGTCCAGATATACCACAACACAGACATCAAGTAAGTCTCTGAAGATGTCATTTATGAATCTTTGAAAAGATGCGGGAGCATTACACAACCCGAAAGGCATCACAAGATATTCGAATAATCCGTATCTGGTTCTGAATGCTGTCTTCCACTCATCTCCGTCACGGATTCGGATTAGGTTGTATGCCCCCTTTTAGGTCCAATTTAGAAAAGTAAGTAGCCCCGCGCACTTGTTCAATGAGTTCAGGAATGAGCGGTAAAGGATAACGATCCTTTATCGTAATGGTATTTAGTTGCCTATAGTCAATAATAGGCCTAAGACTTGAATCCTTATTGCGGACAAAGAAAAGTCCTGCAGCTGTGGAAGAAGTAGAGGGTCTGATGAACCCTTTCGCCAAATTCTCATCCAAGTATTCCTTGAGATGAGAAAGTTCATCCTGTGAAAGAGGATAAACATGGCCGAAAGGCAATTTGCTATTAGGGAGTAGATCGATAGAACAATCATAGTCCCTATGGGGAGGCAACACTTGAGCATTTTTCTAAAGGAAGACTTCGGACAGATCCTGATAGCATAGTGGTGTAATCTCATCTGACACCACAGACAGGATCTTTCCATAAGATGGGAGGTTACACGTGATCTCGCAATAGTGAGAAGGGAAGGTTAGAGTCCGTGTTTTCCAATCTATGGTTGGTTGATGTATGTGTAACCAGGGAAGTCCCAAAATAATGGGAAAATGTGGTGAAGGTAGTACATCAAAAGTGGTGGTCTCCATATGAGACTCGTTAGCAGTGACAAGGAGTGCTTGTGTCTGATTGGTGATTGGACCAGAAGATAACGGAATACCGTTAATGAAACTAACAGAGACAGGTTTAAGTTTTGAAATAATAGGTATTTTATTTAAAGTAACAAAACGTGTATTGATATAGTTCCCACAAGATCCTGTGTCGATCATAGCCTTGGTGGTGATCCTAGTCTGGTCCCACTGCAATGTCAAATGAACAAAGAGGTAGGGATTAGAAAAGGAAGTCGTTAATCCCCCTAGTAAGACAATTGAACACTCACCCTCTTTTTTGCGGACAAGGGGACAGACGCTTATCAAATGATCCGGGGATGCGCAGTACATGCAGAGATTTCTGGATCTTCTCCTGGCTCGTTCAGTGGTCGATAAAGGTGGGCGTATGGTTCCTACCTCCATAGGAGTAGGGTCAACGGCCGAAATCCGAGAAGGACTGGACAATGGCATTCCCATTTTCTCAGCCTTTCTTTCTCGCAGTCACCTGTCAATGTTGATACTAAGTTGTATTAAGGCATCTAAAGTGCCAGGTAAATCCGCTCGGGCGAGCTCGTCTTTAACGGCTTCTGACAACCCGAGCCTGAACTGAGTTCGCAGAGATGTATCATTCCACCCTGAATCAAGGGTCCATCTTTTGAACTCTGCTACAAAGTCTTCAACAGGTCTCCTTCCTTGTTTTAAAGCCCTCAATTGGATATCAGCAGTACTCTGCCTATTGGGGTCTTCATATAAGCTAGCGAGTTCCGCTAGGAATAAGGGATAGGAGTTGAGAAGAGGATCATCTTTCTCAAAGAGAGAGTCTGCCCAGGCCCGTGGATCACCCGTTAAATATGAGATAGTGGTACAGACTTTAATTTGATCAGTAGGGTAAGTACGAGGTTTTAGCAAAAAAAGCAATTGACATGCGTTTTTGAATTCACGAAATTTTTTCTGATCACCTGTAAACACTAGAGGAGGGTTTATTTTAGGTTCAGGGGGCTGAGCAGCAGTAAGCTGTGAAAGACGGGTTATCTGCTGTCTCAGAATCTGATTTTCATCTTTTACTTCAGTAAGAGCAAGTACTAATGCATTTACTTTTTGTGTTAATTGTATTACTTGAGTGGGTAATTCTGCTGAATCCATTTTTCGGGTTCGTTCAATCTGTAACGCTCCTGCGTTTTTATAGTAACCTGGATTTGCAGCTGCAGAATCTCCACTCAGTAGTCATGTAGAGATGTGTTGAATTACCAGATCCAACTCTCCAGACTCATCACTGTGGACCCGCCTGCTTCAGCATACAGATATACACACACTCAATAAGATGTTCCTGGAGTGATAGGATGTATATGACAGTATAGAGGTGATGTGCTGAAGGGACAGGGGTGAGCAGTGATAGAAATGATAAGCACTTGATAGTAATGTTCAGGAGAGTAGTAGACGGTAATAGGTAGGATGCAGATAGGTTAGTAATCATGTATGGTAATAGGTGGTAAGGACAGCAGATGATATACAGGAGAGACTAACCCAGTGCAAGGATAGATGGTAGTAGACTCAAGAGCTAGCAATCTATGTAACAGTGCAGATGATAGAAGTAGTAATGCATAGATAGAAACAGTCCTTAATGTGCAGAAGTAGATAGTGTAAGTTTGTTATGGAGGAATCCCCTGTGGGGTACTTATCACTAGTAAGGTAGTAAGTAGAGGGGTCCGGTAGCGAGATACGGGATCAGTATCGAGGTTCCGGTCTGTTCCAGGTAAAGAGAATAGCTGGAGGCTCCGGCAGCATAAGACAAGGCTTGTAAGCATGCGGTTTGAACGAACAACCTGAGAGAGAAAGCCGGCGATTGAAATAGCCGCTCAGAGCGGCGCTCAGTGATGATGTCATACGGCTTAAAGGTATATGCGTTCCACCTAACTAAAAAGGTGGGACGCAATATGAAAAGGAAAATGGGCAATAAGGGTACCAAAGGTACCAGAATCTTACATCTTGATAACTGAAGCAGAAGAAACAATCTAAGGATCAGAGGTGCTCCGGAATCTGTCACAGACCACTCTAACTACACCCTTAAGCTTTTTCAGTTTCTGCTCCCAGACCAAGAACCTAAAGCCTTTACATGTGATAGGATTCATCGCGCTCTTAGAGCTAAGCCCCCCCCCCCCCCCCCCGATAAACCACCCAGGGACATTATTTTATGCATTAAAGATTTCCTAATTAAAGAGGAGATTCTGAGAGCAGCCTGCAATACCAGAAATATTATGCTGGATGGAATCTCTCTCCAGATTTTCCCAGACATCCTGCAGGCTACCCTGGAAAGACGCGGGAAGATGAAGGATATCACCACGGTTTTGGCATCTGCAAGAATTCGCTACAAATGGGGCTTTCCATTTAAATTGATCATTCCTCACAATGGTTCCACGTACATTGCTACCTCCATTTCAGAAGGCCAGGAGATCTTAATTAAACTGGGCCTTCTGGACCCAAGGTCTGTTCCATGTCCCCCGAGCACCCCGGCCTGGTTCCAATCTGGGGCACACCCTCTCCGAGAGGAAATAGGCACAGAGTTCGTCATGAGGCAGGAGCTCAAGGACCCTCCTAAAGTTTAAATTTCCAGATGCTCTCTGAATCTTCTATCAACACTCTTTTATAAAGATGATTAGTTCATAGACGGACTTCTGTGATTATATAAATGGCACATCAAGTCTGAGCGCAACCGGTTTCCCTATTTTTATATTTTTATTCATTTATTAATTAATTAATTTATTTATTTTTAATTCATCTCTCCACCACGGATATATTTTAGAAGTTGTCTTTATATTTGGCCACTAGAGGGCAACGTTTCTATTCCTAATATTTGTTTATCATTTGCACTCTTATACTGCTGTTTTGCTGCAGGGAGTGTATTCACTTTACATAGTCCTTTGCTCTGTTCTAATTGCAGATTTAATATAACATTATGCACAGTTATATTTACCAATTGTTTTTTGTGGCCGCCCCACTTTTTGTCGGGCATGATTTACCCTCACTCAGCCACTCTCACTAGGTGATTTGCCCACTTTTTGGGCACTCTCTGGATGGGAATTCTATTCCCCTTCCTCTTAGAGACGTCTTTTCCCACACAGATCCGTTTTCTTTTTTTTCCGCCTTCTGGGTGTCGCTGAGATCCGGGTCCTTGGATCCACGTTCTAATCTTTGTTGGTTGGGAGATTTTCTCTACCCAATCCCAGTATACTTGGTAACACTCTTGTTTGTTCTCATTAAGATATATATTACTACACTTAATTTTTTTTTTTTATCAGGGTTATGTCATACAGTACCGTTTTTAGATGTTCATATGCATTGACAATCTCTCAGACAGGAACTTGGACAATACTTAGTACTCATTTGTTAATATTCGGTGTCTGGAAAGGCACAAAAGAGAGTAAAGCCCCGTACACACGTACTGATCGTCGGCCGAACGATCGGCCGTCTTTTGTCCAGGGCTGTCCTGTCTGTTGAAAACTGCAAAAGACTGCACACGAATTTTGTCGGCCAACAACAGCCGACTGCAGAAGTGATGTCATGTGATGGTTAACTTTCCTTGTCTTTTTTCTTTTCTGAGCATGCCCAGTCTTGCTAATCTGCTGTCTGTCGGCCGAAATCTGTACTGACTGGCGAACAATCGGCCGTTCTGGTGTTGGCCAACAAAAATTTTAATGCCTGCATGACAGATTCTGTTCGGCCGAAAATGCGCTGTCGGCTGTCAGAAGCATCATACTAACAAGCCTACAATCGGCCGATCGGTTGTCGGCCGAAAATATTTACGGTTGACAATCGGTACGTGTGTACGGGGCTTAAGAATAAGTACGGTATCTATTTGATGTACTCCCGCCTCTTTCCTTATCTCTGTCAGTTAACTCCACATTTTCCTTTCCAAAATGACCATAACATTTATTTCTCATAATGTTCAGGGATTCAATTCCCCGAACAAAAGGAAAAAGGCCTTTACCCAATATAACAAATTAGGGGTGAAAGTAATTCTTCTACAGGAAACGCACTTCTCTAAGGAAAACCACCCCACATTTTTTCACAAATCATATAATCAATCATTTTACACATTAGCCCCAAACAAAACTAAAGGAGTTACAATATTTCTCCACCACTCTTTTCCAATGGATGTTCATCAAGTTTATAAGGACGATGACAGTAGATTTATCATAATAAAAGGCTATTTGGCAGGTAAAGAGCTGACGATAGCTTCTCTTTACGCCCCCAGTGAAGCACAATCTGCTTTCTTCACCCAATTTTTCGATACTTTACAACGCTACCACTCCCCACATATTATATTGGGTGGCGACTTTAACGCAGTAGCTCTGCCCTGACTGACCAAAGTAAACATACTCGAAAACATTCTCAAAATCTACATGTACCCATTTAAATACCTTACAACTGATTGATACGCTTCTCGGCCTTTTGGCTAAGATCAAGTGTAGTATCTGTTCTTATCAGTTGGTATGGACCCTGATGGTTAGTATCGGCAGGGGCTGAAATGAACCGGGGCGCTCTGGGCGTAACTGGAGGACCGGGAAGTAGGCACTGTCAGAGAAAGCCGGATGGGTCTGTTGCCTTCTGATTTGAATGGGTCCGCCCCTACCAGTTTGAAGGGAGCGAGAAAACTGGATTGGTTCCGTGGCCAGTTAGTACCGCTCCTGGATGTGATTGGTAAGGAACGGCGGTGGCGGTGGGGGAGCCTTTCCTCCTGGGTTGAATCTGGCCTTGCAAAAGGCTTGTCCCCAGTTGAAGGCAGGTTCTCCCTAAGCTGTCCAAAGTTCTGATGCCTCCTGGTGGGATAGGGCTACACTCGGTCTGGCCTTTGGGCCGGGGTAGAAAAAGCCCGTAGTGTATGTGCCCCTGGGGTGGCAGCCCAGGGGTGCCTTAATTCTCACTGGTGAGGGGCAGCTTGCCTGGAGTTTTTCGGCACCATGGTCACTGCACCTACGCACACTTTTTTAAGCACCTGCCTCTTGGGCAAGGCCTTTTGGCTTCGACCAGAGGAATTTTTATTCCGGCCGGAAGGCCTGCCTTTGTTTTTCACTTAGGCACTAATTCACCTCTCCACTTCCCCTCCCCCACCTTTTTGTTTGTGTGTGCCTTTTCTTTGTGGTTTGTCACTTTTCTATCACCTTTTTTTCACTTGGCACGACTTGTAGGGTGTGGGTCCTCGGGCCCTACCTTGAGTCTTGGGAGGGGGTGGATATGGCCTTTTGGCTTGGTCCGCCCTCTCTCATGGGGTCTCCCTTCGGGGGAGCCCCACTTAGTACTCGGTGGGGGCTGTTTCGGCAGTCCCCCTGAAGAACGGGGTCAGTCTGGTTCCGGCCAGACAGACCATGAGTACCTCAAATCCCTGTCAGGAGTCTTGCGCCCCGGGGGATCGAGGTTCGGGTCCTACCTCTTCAGAGGGAAGACCATTTGTTCGCACACCCTGTGCACTTTTTGTGTTCCTCACGTTTGTGTGTGTGCACTTTTTTATGCACCGGGTGAAGTCTTTTGAGTGTGTTTCACACGCTACGGGCTTTAAAAAAAAAAAAAAAAGTGGAGAAGATTTTCCATACACTGTATAATTCTATGACATTTTTTGATAACAAATGGAATCCTTGGTTTGGCCACTCTGAGATCTTCTTTGACCAAACTGGATGCTGAGGAAAATGTACATCCTTCATTCACTTATATATGGGCATTGATGCATATACCGTTCTGTTATTTATTGATACTTCTTTGATTTTGATTAGTACCATGATAATAATTCAGCTACATATGCTTAAAGTTTCTTGTTGATACTCTTTGTAGTATCAGAATGCTAATATGTTATGTAATGCACCTCTGTTAATGCATATTGATTCCTAGTACTGACTTTTTTTTTTTACACCCTGAATAAAAGTTAGTAAACAAAAATAATTTTCCTGGAGTGATACCACTATTCTATACATAGGAGTCAATCTGGCACAGCAGATAGACAAACTTTTTAAGACTAATTTTTCCCCTTTGGCGAAAAAATTGCAATCAGACTTGGCTAAATGGGGTCATCTAGAATTATCTTGGTTAGGATGGATAAAATTGATAAAGATGACTTTGCTCCCCCAAATTCTATGTTTTTTTCAGATCCCTCCCAATTCCAGTCCCCAGGGATTTCCTGAGATGCCCGCAGTCTAAGATTAATAAAATTATAGGGGGATCGAAGGGCTATAGTCTATCCGAAAAGGTTTTCTTTCGTTCCCGCAAACAGGGGGGCCTTGGCTTACCAAATTTGCTCTGGTACTACAAGGTAGCTTAATTAACACAACTATCTGAGGTCTACAGGTGCTCGGATATCCCTGACTGGATCAATATGGAGAGACAGGCTGTCCCCCACCACACCTTAGACTACCTTCTAGGGTGCTCTCCCAAGTTGAGACCCCTGATTATTGCACCAACCCTCTCTCATTCCTTTTAATTATGGGACTCCCTCAGAAATCATACCAAGTTAGTTTTCCCTTTTATTATATAGGCCTATCATATAGCCTCTGGGTCATATTTTTAGAAATCCCTTTTCCCCCCAGGCGAAAACATCCAGGCCTTTAAATGGTGGCTAGATAAAGGGTTATACAGGCCCTGCCTGTATCTATCCCATTAACATTCTTTAAACAAACACAGGCACTCTTTACCAACTACATTTGGGCTGGTAAATGGCCTAGACTTAACAGGCACCTCCTGACCCTTTCATAGAGCCATGGTGGGTTAGCTATGCCTGACAGCCACAAGTATTACCAAGCAACACATATGGAACGTCTGGTGGACTAGAGTAGACACGGCACGCTCAAACTGTGGACGTCCATTGAGCAGAATCACAGCATACTACCACTAAGTAGAGCACCTTGGTGCTATGCATCCCTTCATCCCGCATTACGGGCACGCCTTACCATTGGTCCCATGCTTCGAGTCTGTTCTACTGTTGTCCCATCCTGGGTAATCCAGACTTCATGCAGGGGTCAGAAAAGGGGGCGTTTCAATTACTTTTGACACAGGGAGTCTTTCAGGCATCACACTTCACGGATTCGCATGTTTGGCCCTCGATCTCTACACTGACTAACCCGCAAGGCAAGTATCGCCTGAACTTTTGGCAGGCTCTGCAGCTGCAACACTACCTTCACACCTTGGGTGGTCCGTCGGCTTTTTGCCACTCGCTGACTGTGTTTGAGGAGTACTGTTCGGCTGGAGACCCTGTCTAAGATGTATGCCTTGCTCATTGTATTGTGGTGTAAGAAGTACGGGTTCGGGTCTCTAGGGCACTGGGCTGACTTTTAATTGGGGTACAACCTATATGCTAAAGATGGTTTGCAACTAAACGGAAGGGGGTCTGCTGTGCTGGGGAGAGGTTTTTGTGAAGGCTGGAGGAGTTTTTAAACTAGGATTGAGGCAGGAGGGTAAATTAGATTATAATGGGGCAGGCCGGTCAGACAGGGGTCAGTCCCTATTGGTGGATGGAATAGGGAAAGATGGTTGGAGGGCTATGGCAGATGATAATAGGGTTCCCATTAGGGATGAGCTTCAAGTTCTAAGTTCGACTCAAACATCGGTCGTTCGATCGTTCTTCAATGGACGAACAAATGTGCTTCATTGCGGGAAATTTGTGTTTCCCATAATGCTCCGCGCGTGCAGCAGGTTATGTGATTGGCCAAAGCATGCACCCTGACCTCATGCTTTGGCCAATCAAATGATCTCTGCCATGATTGGACTAAAGGCAGGCTGCCTTTAGCCAATCATGGCTCAGGAGCTAAGTACACGCCCCACACTACATAGCGTGTAGTGTCATTGTGCAGGCAAGGAGACAGGGAGAGGCACGCGTGTGAGGCAGGGCGAGAGTAGTTTTTTTTTGAGTTTTCAAGACAGTTTTCAAGTGCAGAGAGACATTCCTAGCAGTGTAGGATTTCTTTGGATTTAGTGTCTGGGGGGTCTAAAAAGTGTACCTGTGAAGTTTCAGCTCTGTAGCATGTCCAGAACCAGAAAAAAAAGTTTGTTTGTATTAGAATTAATATAGAACAGGTTAGTAGCTTCGCTACTTTTACACCCGGTTTTTTGTTGCAGGCGTTTTGTTGCAGGCGTTTTATTGGGCTTTTTTGAGGACATGCTTGGAGTCAGGCATGACATCAGAACTTCTGTGTAGGGGTATATATATACACACACATGTATGTATATATACACATACACATATATAGGTATGAAAGTAGCAGAAACCTATGCTTGCGCTAATGAAATAATTAACAGGCATATGTCTCCGCTCCTATAACACCTATATATGTGTATGTGTATAAATACATATAAGTGTGTGTGTGTATATACCCCTATACAGAAGTTCAGATGTTATGCCTGCCTCCAAAGACGCCCAAAAAATGCCCAAAAAAACGCCTGCGCCAAAAAAAAACGCCCAGGTGTGTTGTTGCAGGCGTTTTTTTTGTCCATTTTTTGGGGGTCTTTGGAGGCATATAATGGCTTCCAGGCAAAGAGTTAGGAATAAGCAGCCTGCACTAGAAGTCAAAATACAAAACTCCAAAACAGATCATATATACATTGGTGCCGCACTAAAAATGATAATCTAAATATAAGTCATTTATTAAAATGTCAATACAAGGTTAGTAGAATGAATGAGTTTCCATAAAAAAAAGAAGTGAAATTAATCCTTATCCTTTATTGTTAACCCTATTGATAATCAGGTTTCAACATGTGTTGCTTCTCCCTCTGAAGTAGTAGGGAATGGGGAAACTAGGGTTCAAAATACACAATTAACCAATGCCTCCTTATTTAATCACCCAGGTGATCTAGCACCTTCCACCCAGGTTTTTAAAGAACTGGTTTTCAGGGATATTGAGGCACTTGAAATCCCTAAATCTGGATCGATGTGTTATGTACAACAGGGCCTTAAATTGTTATGTGACCGAAATTACATTGTTGTTCGTCCTGCTGACAAGGAAGGGGGCATTGTCATTTCGGATAAGCACGACTATATAGATGAAATGACTAGGCTTTTATCAGATTGTTCTACATACATACCATTGATTTCAAACCTCACTACTAAATATAAGAAAGACTTGAAGGTTTTGATTGACCAGGGGTTTCGACAGGGAATTTTTAATAAAAAAGAACAGGCATACCTGGTACCCTTGGTCCCTAGGGCACCAGTTATGGAATACCTGCCGAAGATTCATAAAAGCCTCTCCAAATCCCCGGATCGCCCTATAATTAGTGGCATTGATTCTGTTACTGCTAGGATAGGGAATTATGTGGATGGGTTTTTGCAGCCACTTCTGGTAACGACACCATCCTACCTCGGGGACACTACACAAGTTATCAATCTGTTACAAGATTTTGAGTGGAAAGATAATTATATACTGGCTACAGCTGATGTGGCCTCACTGTATACTATTATCTCCCACCAACATGGACTAGAGGCAGTCCAATACTATTTGGACCAGGATGGATCGTAACTAGTGATAAAGAGGGATTTTATTTTGAAATGACTTGCTTTTGCCATGGTCAAAAGTATTTTTGGTTCGGAGGTCAATTTTATTTCTCTTCCGTTGAGTATCAGAATGATAGAGGGATTTCTTTACAGTATAAGACTAGTAGCTCTCAGATACATTTTTTAGACTTAAAAATCCAAGTGAGAGATGGCCAACTAATTACTACCACTTATTTTAAGGATACAGATCGTAATGCTTACATTCCTTTGTCTAGCTGTCATCATGCATCCTGGTTAAATGCAGTGCATAAGGGTCAAGTCCAACGCACTAGGCGTAACTGTAGAGATGTTGCGGATTTTTACCAACAGGCTGCTATTCTGAAGTCCAGGTTCCTTGAAAAGGGTTATTCTGAAGGAACTATTGATGATACAATTATGGCAGTTGGCAATTTAGTTAGAAAGTCTATTTTACATAGAGAGAGAGAGTACCACAGAAAGGTTTGTGGATAATAAATTTGGTTGGTCTATGATCACTAGCTACTCTAGTCAACATTTCTTTATCAGAAAGATACTTAGGAAATACTGGGGTATTTTCAAGAATGACAGGGTGCTTGGTTCTTAACTCCCAGACCACCCAGTTGTAATATATAGGGGTGCCCCAGCTTTGTGGCACAAGGTCGCTTCTAATATTATAGACCCTCCCAGAACGGTGTCTTTCTTTCAGTCTATGAAAGGTTTTTTCCATGCAAGAAGTGTAATATTTGTCAAATTAATAGGCTTCAAAGGAAAAAAGTGTTTGTCTTTTCAATCAGTACAAACCCAAAATAGTTTTGATATTGATAAGTTTATTACATGTACTTCGAGGTTTGTTGTTTATATGATTTAATGTCCATGCTCTAAACAATACATTGGATGTACTAATCGTGAATTACATGTGCGTTTAGATGAACATAAAGGCAACATCAAGCGAGGCTTTAAAAAGTAGAATTTATCTAGACATTATGCTAGGCATCATGGCAGGATCCCGGCGGGTATCTCTTTTTTCACCTTGGACAGAGTATTGCCCCATTGGAAGGGAACTAATATGATGAGATCTATGTCCAGGCTTGAGACACGCTGGATTTTTGACATGAAATTGTATGTCCATTTTGGCTTAAATGTCGACTGGGACATCAATTGGTTTATTAATAATGTTTAAGTTATTTTATTTCTGACTTTATGCTCATTCGTTTATTTTTATTATTATGATTTGCTTACAATGCAGTGCTCCTGCGGGTTTTCTCTCCGGACTCTTTCTGGACAATTGTGTTTCCTTGTTTTCCACTAGATGGGCGTCTTCAATTTTTTTTATGCAGATTATTTTTCTCTCTGGAAATCCTTTCTAATAATGGCATTCATTTGCTGGCATGTAGTTTATTTAGGGCGACAGACTGGCAGTAGTTATAATGACGCTGTGGCTCTATAAAAAACTGTTACACATGACATTGCGTCATCTCGGCCTATCCCCAGACGACGTTCCTTGTGACGAAACATGTAGGGTAGGGCCTACGTCATCACATGAATGCATCCCCAATTGCTAAGTTTACGAGAGAGTCCGGAGGGACTCCGCCACCTTTTACTTGAATTTTGGATTTCATACGCTGCTTTATCTGGATGGCTTGTAAGTGCAACCCCCCCTATTTTTACTAATAAATGGGTTTATACATATTACACTATCAAAGTGATCCTTTGTTTTCACATATGAATTTTGCTGGAGGAATATAAGTGGCAAGATCGTGTATACAGTTTAACAGAGACCTTACTTTCCTCATGCCCAACTTGACCACCTGTAACTCAGTGGTCTTCTGACAAGCAGTTTGTAACAAACACTGCGGGTGTGGAGTTTGACCTTTCCTCTTCAATCGATATTACTTTCTCTGTACCTGTTACTACACGGGATTTGGATAAGGATTCATTTCACTTCTTTTTATATGAACATTCATTCAATCTACTAACCTTGTATTGACATTTTTATTAATATTCCTGGCTTTGCTCTCTTTCGGATAGACAGGGTAAAATGGAGGAGTGGTGGTGTCTGTCTCTATGTGAGAAGTGATCCCAAAGCGAGTATGAAAGAGGACCTAGTTGATGGAGAGTGTGATGAGTCTGAAGCAATATGGGTGGAATTGCACATGGGTATGTGTACTACAAAAGTTATCATTAGAGTTTGTTATAGACCCCCCAGTGTTAAAAAGAAGGTTGAGACTCGGCTCTTTGCACAGATAGAAAGGGCTGAGAGGGTGATAATAATGGGGGGTTTTAATTACCCAGAAATTGACTGGAGTAATGGCACTGCAGGTACAGTTAAAGGGAAAAAAATGATAAACCTAGTACAAGCCAATTTTTTGGTCCAGTTCATAGAGACCCCGACAAGGAATAATGCTCTGCTGGACCTGGTAATCTCAAACCATGCAGAGCTTATTACCAATGTTCAAATAAGAACATCTGGGTAGCAGTGGCCATAATATGATTTCATTTAATGTTAGCTGTAAACAGCAAATACATAGGGAAAATATAAAAACACTTAATTTTAAGAGAGCAAATTTTCAGAGGATAAGGACTGCTCTCCAAGACAGACTGTGTGGGAATATTGGCACAGAACAGAAATGGGAATGCTTCAAAAAGACTGTGGGTGAATTCACTGCAAAGTATATTCCCATGGCCAAATAGTTTAAAAGGCTAAAAACAAAACCTATGTCGCTCACAGCCAAAGTTAGAAAAGCTATAACATAACGATAAGAAGAAACATTTAAAAAATATAAAAATAAAAGAACACTATAATTGTTTAAATTGTTACAAAGAATGTAACAGAATATGTAAAATGGAAATCAAGGCCGCAAAAGTTCAAAACGAATGAGGAATTGCATAAGATAGTAGGACAAACCCCAAAAAATTCTTCAAATATATTAATAGTAAAAAGGTCAGGTCTGAGGAAGAAGGTCCTTTACAAACGATCTACAATGGCTCAAGGCTGATATGGTCCAGAAATATTTAGACAGCGTAATGTTAGATAAAGTACCTGGACCAGATGGCATACAACCACGAATCCTTAAAGTAGAAGTCCACACTAACGCTAAATTCCCTGCACCTACAGACATCCACAATCTAACACTAACCTATCTAACCCTGTAGAGAAGAAATCAGTATACATACTTTTTTTGCTCTGTCATTTTCAAGCCATTGTTTCTAATTTTTAGGGACTCTTTATGGACTGGATAGTCACTTAACAAGTAACTATAGACCTGTTAGTTTAACTTATGTAGTTAAGAAGATACTGGAGGCAGAGTTTAATAAAAGATCACATAGATAAGTTCTTGCTAGAAATAAAAATTGTACAGACAGCATGGATTCATGAAATACAGAAGTTGTCAGACAAATCTGATTTATTTTTAAGAAGAGGTAAATAAAACCTTGGACAGAGGGGTGGCTGTGGATGTAGTATACTTGGATTTTGCAAAAGCGTTTGACACAGTTCCCCACACACAGCTAATGTGTAAGGTAAAGTCTACAGGCTTGGAAAGATCAGTTTGTAAATGAATAGAAAATTGGTTAAAAGACCAAATTCAGAGAGTAGTGGTTATTGATTCTTACTCTGAATGGTCTAAGGTTATCAGGGGTGTAATGTTGATATATGTAAAGTTATGCACTTGGGTGCTAAGAATATGCATGCCTCATACATACTAGGGGGGAGTACAACTGGGAGTATGCAATGCCAAGCTGCGGTTTCCAAAGCAAGCAAAATACTTTCTTGTATTAAGAGAGGTATGGACTCTAAAGAGAGATCATTTTACCTCTGTACAAATCATTAGTAATAGCTCGTCTAGAATATGCAGATTCGTATTGAGCACCAGTTCACAAAAAGGATATCGGGGAACTGTGAAAAGTGCAGAGAAGGGCAACCAAGCTGATCAGAGGCATGAAGGAGCTCAGCCATGAGGATAGATTAGAGCAACTACATTTATTCTCTCTTGAGAAGAGGAGATTAACCTGTATGAATACATAAGTGGACCATATAGTGAACTTGATGTTGAGTTATTCAATTTAAGGTCATCACAGAGGACAAGAGGGCACTCTTTACGTCTGGAGGAAAAGAGATTTAATTTCCAAATACAGAAAGACTTCTTCACAGTCAGAGCTGTAAAAATGTGGAATTGCATTAAAAAAAGGCCTAAATTCTTTCCTAAATGTACATAACCTAAGTTGATACTACCATTTATAGGTAAAGTTGATCCATTAATCATCGAATTGCCTCTTGTGGGATCATCAGATTGCCTCTTAGGGGATAAGGAAGGAATTATTTCCCGTGCTGAAGCAAATTGGATCATGCTTTGCTGGGGTTTTTTTGCCTTTCCCTGGATCAACTGTGAGTATAGGATTGTGTATATAGGATGTAAAAAAAAAATGTTGTTTTGTTTTGTTTTCCCCTTTTTATTGGTTGAACTAGATGGACTTTGTGTCTTTTCCTAACCAGACTATCATTTACCACTGGCATGGGTAAATCCTTTATCTCTTTTTCTATAATTAAAGGCAGGGTTATACAGGGGGCTGGTGTAATTTTTTTGGGTTGCTAAACCTCCTTAACCATTTCCCGCGAATCGACGTAGCCCTGCGGCGGCTCGGAGAAGTGGTTGTACCTGTATCCTGGTACCATTTTTTAGAGCCGGCGGTCGGCTTTCAGGTGGTAATGGCCGATGCGGCTTGGGAGCCCCCTCCTGCCGCCTTTCCGCGGCTCTGCCTGGGTTTCCTGTCCCACCGGGAGACCCGAGCAACCAGCTAGCATCTCCGCTGGGTGGTTGGAGTCCCAAACGAAGCTGGATTTGGCTTTGATCGGGTCTCCGATGATGTAACCCGGAAGCGGCGTATATGATGTCATGTCCAGGTTACTCGGCGGCTAAAGGCGCCAAATTTAAAAAAGTGACAGTATTCAAAAATGCAGTTTTTCAGCATTTTGAATACATTGAAGTGCAGTGGAGGGGTCTGGGGTCTTTAAGACCCCCGATCCCTCCATAAAGAGTACCTGTCACTGCCTATTGCTGTCACAAGGGATGTCACATCCGCAAATTAAAGGGCTATTCAAACCACACATGTGAGGTATCACCGCGATTGCCAGAGCAGAAATAATAATTTAAAAGAAAGAGCTACTCTGTACCTCTAAACTGGTAACCATTAAAAATTTTTAATGCGTTGCCTATGGAAATTTTTATTGACTGTAGTTCATCGCCATTCCGCGGGTGTGCGCAATTTTAAACCGTAAAATGTTAGGTATCTTTTTACTCGCCATGACATCGTCTTTCACAATGTACAAAAAAATGGGCTAACTTTACAGTTTCGTTTTTTTAAATGCAGTGAAATGTATTTTTTACAAAAAAAAATGGCGTTTGAAAGACCGCTGCGCAAATACCACGTGACAAAAAATATTGCAACGACTGCCATTTTATTCTCCAGAGTCTTTGCTAAAAAAAATATTTTATAATGTTTGCGGGTTCTAAGTAATTTTCTAGCAAAAAATACAGATTTTAACTTGTAAACAACATGTGTCAGAAATAGGCTCGGTCCAGAAGTGGTTAAAGTGGAAGTATAATCAAATATCCAAGAATTACTACATTTCTTTGTCCCTCAATGGACTTAAAAAGATTTTATGGTACAAAAACCTTGTTATAAGCCTAAGTCTAAACTACTAATCTCCTCACCTTTTATGATGACAAATGCAGATGTGTTTGATAAAAACAATTCCATCCATTGATATAGTGGAGGAGTTAGTGTGGCTAAATATGGATAGTAAGTATGTTGTTTGCAAGATAAAAACAAAGGAAAAAAGCCTGAACAGTGAAAACTAAAGCAGCCACCACATTGAGAAGCTAGAAAGCTGCAGGTTATTACATTTGTGACTTTGGGTTTAGGTATACTTTTAGGACTTCTACTAAAAATGTATTAGCTTATATATGTCAGGCAAAGAACAATTTGTATGCAAAACAGTTTAAACAATTCAGACATTGTCTCTTTCCCTTTACTACCTCTTCCCTTCCTTTTCTTTCGCCTGACTTTCTTTCTCTCTCAACGTCTCTTCTCTGAGGCCAATGGCTGAATCTGCTGAAGTATTTACTGTAACGTGGATACTAATGTGCACTGATGTTAGCACTATGTGTGGTGTCTGTCGGGCTCTCCGGGCTCCTTTGCGGAGTTTCCCCTTTTTTTGGGCGGCACTGACAGACGCGGCACATCCTGGGGGTCATTGGATGTACTTACTGTTTGGCCGATAATGGCACACGCTTTCACAATGCCTGATTGACTGACCCCTGTGGACACTCCTGTTTCACTAATGATGTCCGGACTGAACATAATGCCGATTGTGCCTTCTCTGTGTTTCTTTTTCTAAATGCATTCCTGTATTACTTTGTTATTTTATGTTTTTTGTATGTGAATTTGCACTTGATAAATAAAGATTATTTAAAAAAAAAACAATTCAGACATTTTGTGCATTTCTTTTTTTTGTGTCTTCCTATGTTGATTGTTTTGTAGAGATTACGCACATTCATGCATTTGGGCAGACAGTAACTATGCCTAAATCTTGTGAGGTCGCATAAATCCTTGGACTTGGTTCATACCGAATCCTTGGACTTGGTCATGTGTGACCGGTGTTTTCTACACAAGAACAACGCAGATCATTGCTAGGGCCCCATTGAAACCACAACACAGTCAGTGGCCATGTGAATTTTTGAGCACAACTCACCACATTGCATAACATTGCTTGGCATTGCACCACAGCTAAACTGCAATGCATATACTTTAATGAAGTTTAATTCTGTGACATATCAATAAAGGTTAAAAGTGAAAACATGTAAACAGTGTCATGCATTGCCCTTTCATTGCTGGTATACAACAGACACCAAAGCGCATAATAAAATGCTGCAGGCTGGTGTGAATGAGCACTTACTCCCAGATGTTTCTCTGATAGAAGACTGTAACACTTAAAGTGATTGTCATTTTTTGTTTTTTCATTAAAATGTTATGCTTACCTGCTTTGTGGAATGTTATTGCACAGAGTGGTCCCTTACTTCCTTTTCTGGAGACCCAAGTTGGCGCTGTCCACTTTTTCTCCTTATGAGTGCCTCTTCAGCAAGCCATGTGCTTGGGACACCTGCTGGGTACACCCCCCACTCCCTCCTCACAGGATTTAACTGACAGCAGCAGGAGTCTATGGCTCCTGCTGCTATCAATATGTCCAATGAGGAGAGAGACAGGGGCTGGTGCTGCTGCGGACTTGCATATTGCTGAATCAAAGAAGGCCCAGGTAAGAGAAAAAGGGGAGGCATGTGGGGCAGCTGCACGACAGAAGGTTTTTTCCCACTAATGCATTGAATCTTTTTGCACCGAGCAGCCCTGATCCTCTTCTTTTGGGCTTGTAGTTTACTTTAAAATTGCTGATAGTTTAACATTTCTGAAATTCTACCAATATCAAGGGAAGGAGGTTAGAGGTTGCGTAACAAATAAAAGCAGATCGTCTACAAAAAAAACTAATTCATTGTGGAGGGGACCCATTAAAATGCCTCTGACGTTGGGGTATTGACGTAGAGCCACAGCTAGGTGTTCCATTATGAGAACATAAAGGAGGGGCGACAGGGGGCATCCCTGTCGCATACCGTTTTGAATAGAAAGTGCAGGAGATAAAGAGACATTCATTTTAGTCCTAGCCAAGGGTGAGGAATAGAGGGACATTATCCTCGAGACCATGTGTGGGCCTAAACCTATCTGTTGTAAGGATGAACAGCAGAACTGCCAGCTAGCACGGTTGAACGCTTTTTCTGCATAAACCACAAGAAGACACAGGGGGACAGCTTGAGTGCAAGCATAATCCATCAGCAAAAGGGTTTTCAACGTGTTAGCTCTGGCCTCTCATCCACTCAAAAAGCCAACCTGAATAATGTAATCTATTGGCAAGCACCTTGGCGAAGATTTTCAAATGAACGCCAATAAAGGATATATGCCTATAATTCACACAATTGGGTCCTTACCAGGCTTTGGGATAAGAGAAATATGCACCTCAAGCATTTGGATAGGGAACCCATAGCCCTCTTTAGTCAAAAAAGGAATCAGAAGGGAAGCAAAGTGTTTAAAGAATTTTGGTGTTAAACCGTCAGGACCTGGACTTATTCCAGTGGGAGTACTTGCAATAGCTTTGGCAACCTCGTCCACAGAGATAGTCCTCAAGGTTTTTTCGATTGTATCCACATCTAAAAAGTGTGAAGTGTTGTGTCAACGATATAAGATGTAATTTCCTTTTCCAACGTAGGCTTAGATTGCTTTGCCAGTGGAGGAGGAATATCATGGTGGATTGGTAAAAATCCCCGGAACGCCACAGATATGCTATATTACCAAATGTACAATTCCAAAAAATAGAGTCGGTATCTTCGATCTGAAGTGCGTGCATTAGGGCTGAATATACACTATATTGCCAAAAGTATTGGGATCCCTGCCTTTACACACACGTGAACTTTATTGGTATCCCAGTCTCAGTCTGTAGGGTTCAATATTGAGTTGGCCCACCCTTTGCAGCTATAACACCTTCAACTCTTCTGGGAAGGCTGTAGACAAGGTTTAGGAGTGTGTCTATGGGAATGTTTGACCATTCTTCCAGAAGCGCATTTGTGAGGTTAGGCCGTGATGTTGGGGAGAAGGCCTGGCTCGTAGTCTGCACTCTTATTCATCCCAAAGGTGTTCTGTCGGGTTGAGGTCAGGACTCAGGCCAGTCAAGTTCCTCCACCCCAAACTTGCTTATCCATGTCTCTATGGATCTTGCTTTGTGCACTGGTGCGCAGTCATGTTGGAACAGGAAGGGCGAACCCCAAACTGTTGCCACAAAGTTGGGAGCATGAAATTGTCCAAAATGTCTTGTTATGCTGATGTCTTAGGAGTTCACTTCACTGGAACTAAGGGGCCAAACCCAACCACCAAAAAACAACCCCACGCCATAATCTCCCCTCCACCAAATAATTTGGACCAGTGCACAAAGCAAGGTCCATAAAGACATGATTAAGCGGGTTTGGGGTGGAGGAACTTGATACTCCTTTCTTTGAAAATCCATCGGAAGTGCGGTCATTCCTTTTTGTTTGAAGTCTATGCAGACATAGACATTTACCTGAGTTTAGAGACAGCAGCGTTTAGAAAAAAAAAAAAAAAAAATCACTTGTGTGTTCAAGAGAGAAGAGTTTTGGCTGAAATGCCAAACGTGCTTAAAACGTGTCTAAGCACAGCTAAGTGCTAGGCACGTTTAGCACGTGAGCGCTTTTTCATTTCAGTGGCCAGAATAAATTCATATTCTGGCCAATGAAATTAATAAACGCTCAAACACTTGAGGTGCCTAAACACAATTGAAAAAAAAGCAGCTTAGGCATATTTTTGAAGCTGCTGACAGGAGATGAGCCCTACTGTACATGGAGGAAGGAACAGTTTATAACTTTACAAACACCAATTTCATCAAGAATGACATCTAGTGGTGAGAAATGTACACTGCAGAAATAGAACAAGGCAGAAATGTTGCTCGTAAAAGCTAGTAAAAAATATACAGTTGTGTTTAAATGGAAGCTATAACATATTTTCTGCCTCGTTTCTCTTCTCTCGGCTTATAGTTATAGACTCCTGGGGGTGCAGAGAGACATGGCGAGACAGTTTTGTGCTAGAAGTCTGCCAATTACAACCAGAGAGAAAATAAGTCACAAGACTATTTCTCTCTGCTTGTGATTGGCAGACTTCTAGCACAAAACTGTCTCGCCATGTCTCTCTGCACCCCCCAGGAGTCTATAACTATAAGCTGAGAGAGATGAAAGGAGGCACACTTTTTTTTTTTTTTTCCATTATTTATTACAGGTATTTACTGTATATAGAGCCATCGAATTATGCAGTAAAGATGTGGCCCCGTCCCTGACAATCTAAACACACAGTCTAAGGTCCCTATCTCACACGTATACACATTCTAGGGCCAATTTGGAAAGGAGCCATTTTACTTATCAGAATATTATTTGAGTGTAGGAAGAAACCTTAATACCTGGAGGAGACCCATGCAAGCACAGGAAAAACATACAAAACCCCTGCTGCAAGAAAAAAAAAGAGCTAACTACTAAGCCATTGTGCTTCCAAAAATAAGGGGAATGAACAATAATAGAGAGGGTGTGATGTGCATAGATGGATAATGTAGCAATAGAATAGGGATACAGAGCATAGGTGTGCACAGCCTATTGTATTAGGATGTGCATGCACCCCCAAAGCACAAACTCAAATGTGTGTGCATATATATATATATATATATATATATATATATATAGATATATACACACACACACACAGTATCTCACAAAAATGAGTACACCCCTCATTTTTTGTAAATATTTTATTAAATCTTTTCATGTGACAACACTGAAGAAATGACACTTTGCTACAATGTAAAGTAGTGATTGTACAGCTTGTATAACTGTAAATTTGCTGTCCCCTCAAAATAACACAACACACAGCCATTAATGTCTAAACCGCTTTTGTTGCCAGCGAATACAACCCTAATTGAAATTGTCCAAATTTGGGCCCAATTAGCCTTTTTCCCTCCCTCGTGTCATGTGACTCGTTAGTGTTACAAGGTCTCAGGTGTGAATGTCTCTCACTCTCTCATACTGGTCACTGGAAGTTCAACATGGCACTTCATGGCAAAGAACTCTCTGAGGATCTAAAAAAAGAATTCTTGCTCTACATAAAGGCCTAGGCTATAAGAAGATTGCCAAGACGCTGAAAATGAGCTGCAGCACAGTAGCCAAGACCATACAGCGGTTTAACAGGACAGGTTCCACTCAGAACAGGCTTCGCCATGATCGACCAAAGAAGCTGAGTGCATGTGCTCAGCATCATATCCAGAGGTTGTCTTTGAGAAATAGACATATGAGTGCTGCCAGCATTGCTGCAGAGGTTAAAGTGATGGTCTGCATGGCTGTCGTCTCAGAAGGAAGCCTCTTCTAAAGGTGATGCACAAGAAAGCCCACAAACAGTTTGCTGAAGACATTACTGGAACCATGTCCTGTGGTCTGATGAGGCCAAGATAAACTTATTTGGTTCAGATGGTGTCAAGTGTATTTGGTGGCAACCAGGTGAGGAGTACAAAGACAAGTGTGTCTTGCCTACAGTCAAGCATGGTGGTGGGAGTGTCATGGTCTGGGGCTGCATGAGTGCTGTGAGCTACAGTTCATTGAGGGAACCATGAATGCCACATGTACTGTGACATACTGAAGCAGAGTTTAAGCCCCTCCCTTCAGAGACTGGGCCTCAGGGCAGTAGTCCAACATGATAATGACAACAAACACACCTCCAAGACGACCACTGCCTTGGTAAAGAAGCTGAGGTTAAAGGTGATGGACTGGCCAAGCATGTTTCCAGACCTAAACCCTATTGAGCATCTGTGGGGTATCAGTGTCATTAGGGTAGAGATTGGTGTCAGTAGGGCAGTGGATGGTGTCAGCAGTTTTTATTTTTATTATTTTATTTTTTAAAAAATGTTTAGGAGCCTCAGGCTTTGATGAAATATCAGGGGGTCGAAACAGGGGAAATATGCCCCACACAGGGTGATTACGGTGTGCCCAGGCACACCCTGTGCACACATCCATGGTATAGAGAGAGAGGAAGGGATGAGGGAGCAAAGAGCAGTGCGACAACTCTAGTTTGCATTGGGGCTAAGTCCTTCAGGTATACAGCAGAACACCAAATACCAGAAAAGTCAGCAGGCTTATATTGGTAAGAGACCTAACTTGTACCTGATGTTTATTTACAGAACTTCCCTTCCCTTAGAGGGGGTAAAAATATGGGTTAGATAGACTGCAATATAATGTATATTCTGCCTTGCTCATATAGAGGATCAAGGAGCCCCGAAGATTTTGAAGTGGTCATGTGTACAATTAAGGTGGGCTGTTAATCTCTCCATTCACATTAGGGAGCAAAGTTAATTTAACAATTATGGTATAGTGGGAATAGTGGATGATTAAGTGTGTGCATGGCTTAAACAAAACAGTGAAGTCAAGTCTTATAGACACAGAAATATAATCCAGGTAGGAGCGAAAATAGAGCTATTTTGAAAGATTTGTATAGCCAGCCATACATGGATCGAAATTCAGCCAGTGCAGCAGGGACCAGCCAGATTTTGATTCGTGTATCAGCAGGCTGGTTGTAAATGGGTCAATCTATTGATTGACTTATGTACAACCATACTTTTGGAAAAGCAAGGTCATTTTGAAATTGATGGCAGCAACATGTCTCAAAAAAGTTGGGACAGGTTCATGTTTACCTCAGTGTAGTATCCCCTCTTCTTTTCAAAATACTCTGTAAATGTCTGGGAAATTAAGGCGCGTACACATGATAAGAAAATCTGTAGGGAAAATTCCTCCGATGACCGATCTGCCGATTTTCGGATTGTTAGTATGGTGCTTTCGACAGCCAACTCCGACTTTTCGGCTGACAAAATCCTGATGTGCAGGCTATATAATTTTTGTCGTCCGTAATACAACGTCCGATTTTCATCCCATTAGTACAGATTTTGATGGAAAAAAATCTTAAGAGCAAGACTAGGCATGCTCAGAGAAGAAAGAACACATACAAAGCAATCCAACACATGACATCACTTCTGAAGTAGAATTCTGTCGTACGGGAAAATCGTATGAAAATAACCTCTTCCCTTTCCACATCAGACTAGCATGCCACAAAAAACGGATGACAGATCGTTCGATAATCTGATCGTGGGCTTTAGGCCAGTTGCTGGAGTTTTGGGAGAGAAATGTTTTCCCAGTGTTGCCTGATATAGAATAACTACTCAATAGTCCCGGGTCTTTGTTGTTGTGTTTTTCATTTAATTTCAAGATTGGTCTGGACTGCAGGCAGACCAGTTAAGCACCCGCACTCTTCTACTACAAAGTAATGCTGTTGTCATAGATGCAGTATGTGGTTTGGCGCAAAGCCTTCCCTGAAAAAAGCCTCACCTGGATGGGAGCATATTCTGCTCTAAAACCTAGATATATATTTTAGCATTGACAGTTCCTTTCCAGATGTGCAAAGAAAGAAAAAATCCTATATGCCTCACATCACTACAAAACCGGTGTGTGGAGAGTAAAAGCCTCAGCCCAGGATCCATCCAGACAACCCCCACCCCCAATGTTTTTTAGCCCTGCCCACAGGACTTAAATCATGGGGATTATCATAATTAAACCCCGTGGATGGGGTGAAATGCATTCGGGGGGTGGTCTGGATGGAGCCCAGGCTGAGGCTGTTTCGCTCTCCATACACAAGTTTTATAGGATTTTTCTTTGCATTGGTATCCATGGAGGTGGGATGAGCTCCGTCCTCACCTGCACTCCCAGGGGCTTATTACTGAATAGAACCCATTGGAGCCTCGAGCAGTACCTGTAATTTGGTATTGGTTTCCAGGTGTGCAAGCTGCCCATTCTATACGCACTAATGCACCCCCATACCATTAGAGATGCAGGCTTTTGAACGGAGCGTTGACAAGCCAGAAAGTCTCCCTCCCCTTTAGTTCGCAGAATGCAGTGCCCATGGTTGCCAAATGGAGTCAAATTTCGATTCGCCTGACCACAGAACAGTTTTCCACTTTGCAACATACCATTTTAAATGAAAAGACAGCAGTGTTTCTAGGTCTTGTTCAGATATGGCTTCTTCTTTGCATGATAGAGCTTTACCTTGCAATTTTGGGTGGCATGATGAACTGTGTTCACAGACAGTGATTTTTGGAAGTATTCCTGAGCCATGTGTTTTGGCCTTATCCTTTGTGCACAGTGATTTCTCCAGGTTTTCTGAATCTTTTGATATTATGTACTGTAGATGATGATATATTTAATGACTGCAATTTTATGTTGAGGAACATTATTCTGAATTGTTTGACACTTAAGGTGCAAATTTTCACGAATTAGCAAACCTATACCTATCCTTACTTCTGAGACACTTTGACTCTCTATGATGCTCTTTTTATTCCCACTCATGTTACTGTCCTGTTGCCAATGAACCTAATTGGTTGCAAAATGTTTTTCCTTGTTAGTACAACTTCCTTTGCCAGCTTTTTGTTGCCCTATCCCAACTTTTTTTCAGACATATTGCTGCTATCAATTTCAAAATTACCTCATTTGGTTTGTTAAAATGGTGCATTTTCTAAATTTAAACATTTGATATGTTTACTGTTGTGAAGAAAATATGGGTTTATGAGATTGCAAAAAAATTGCATTCAATTTTTATATAGATTGTAAACAGCTTCCCAACTTTTTTGGAATCTGGATTGTACAATAGTGGGAGGGATACACACTGAATGTGGATGGGGGAATTAAGTCAATTTTCTTTTTTTTTAATCTGCTGGTGTATGGCCAGCCTTAAGTCTCTCCCGCAACCAAGGACTAGATGTTTAAATGCAGCCTTCCAGCAACACCCAACATGAGGGTAGCTCCACCAGACATGAAGCACCTTGCCTTTGGGCACCAACAGCAAGGAGAGGTCATTAGCAAATGCTTATGAAGAGTATAAGGACATTTGTACCTTGTATTAATATTTTAAAGCCTTTTCTTCTTGTTCTGTGATAGTTCTAGTAAGCTTTTGTGTAAAAACAAATGCCTTCAGTCTTTCTTTTTCAGGGATATAGGTCTCTAATGCCCCATACACACGTGCAGATTATCTGCAGACTTACCAAAACCATATAATATGAGGTCAAACCTAAACACTTTCAATTTGTATGCAATCCGGCAGGCCCTTGCACTACATAGAAAAGGTAAGTCTGCAGACAAAAGTCTGCAGATAATCTGCACGTGTGTACAGGGCATAACTCACGTTCCCACTGTGCAATATAGTAGAGGTTACCATTCAGTCAGTAAGAGTGTCATGGGCAGGGGTCAGGCTCCAAATCCAGTAGCTAAAACAGTGGAGATGCTCGCACCAACCAACTGGATAAGTAGACAAGCAGGTAACCCTGGCAGATGACGCAGGGTCTAAATACTAACTGGTGTTCACCAGAGCTCCTACTGTTGGAGAAGAGTTTTGAATCACTCGCAGAAATTGTTCTTTTGGCTTAGTTGTGGCAATAAACGGTGTAACGTCCCCACAATAGAGACAGAAGTTCTCCGAATGTCATTTTTCTTTCTCCTGAGGAGAAATGGATTTCCTAATGGCATCAACCTGCATAGGTGCGGGAGCCTTAGAATGTAAAGAAACTTTTGCCATTCCCAATCTATCCTTCCTCCTTTGTGTAATGCCTCGTACACACATTCAGATAATCGGACGACTTATCGTTCGCATTTTGTTGCATGATACTAATATCGAATTCAAAATGCATATAAACGTAGGATTTTTTTCATACGCTTCTGGGAAAGCTTCCTGGCTGCGTAGCTACGTATCAGATGGTGCAAAACAAAAACAATGGCAGCCAGGCTTTTTCTTTGCTATTTTAGTGTTTCTGAGCATGAGCGGTCTTTGTCGATCGATTTTTAGCAGACGCATACTGTACTGATTAAACGATTGTCGTTCGCTAGGCTATCGTAAGACAGAAGTTTTCGTGTTTGTCCCTTCAGATTTTGTTGGACGAACTGTCGTGATCGGCTGTTAAAAGCTGTGTACTAACGATCAGATTATCGTGCGATCAAGTCGAAAGCGATTATTTTCGTCCGATTATCTGAACGGGTGTACGAGGCATTAATCTCTGATCAATTAAGCTGTATAATTGGATGAAAGCCTCAAGCTCATTAGGAGTCTCTACTCTGGTGAGCTCATCTGTTACCTGTTCAGAGAGCCCTTGGTGGAACTGAGAAAAAGCTCTGCTTGGTGCGAAGTGGTATCCGAAAAACTCGATTCATCGCAGTCAAAATTATTCAGTGTGGTGCGGACTTGTTCTACATAAGGGAAGGCCAAAGCTAGGGCTTGCTCAGTCAGGAGGTTGGTAACAAATACCTACTTTTCCTCAGAAGTAAATGCAGAGGGTTACATTTTTAAATATATGTGACACTGATTAGGGAACCCTCTGTAATGGCTGCGATCTCCATTGAACCTGAGTGGTAGATGCATACACGTGTTAGCATTATCACGGGAACATAAGTCCAGCAATTGCTTTTGCAGAGCGTGGATTTCTTCCTGTTGCCCTTTCACCATACTTTCCAGTTTTTATTTTTAGGTAACACCAAACTCCTGCAGCTCTGCAATTTGCCCCCCAAAATGCCACAGCATTTGCTATAGCAGCCTCCATGGTTAGGCCAAAATTATTCTGTCACGGTTCAGTAGTCAGGCTCAGAGTCCTGTAGCTATTGCAGTGCAGAGGTTTGCACCGACCAGCTGGATAAGTGAACAAGCAAGACATCCTGGCTGAAGACACAGGCTCACCTGAGGTGCAAGGTCTAATTGCTAACCAGTGTTCACCAGAGCTCCTGATGGTGGAGATTGGTTTTGATGTGTAATAATACAGATTGAGATCAAGCAGAAGCATACTCGAGGAACAAGCCAAAGGTCGATAACAAGTGGCAACAAAGGTAGAGATGGCAACAGGAGTGACAAAAGCGAGATATTGGCTGGAGAGAGCACAATAATATGCCAAACAGGAAGTGTATAGACATGGCTTAAATCAGGAAGTTCATGGGAGGAACAAAGAGTTCAGGGTTCACAAAAAACAAGACATAAAGCAAGGTAGTCTTAAGCCTCGTACACACGTACCGATCGTCCGTCTTTTGTCTCGTGTCTGTTGAAAACTGCAAAAAGACTGCACACGAATTTTGTCGGCCAACAACAGCCGACTGCAGAAGTGATGTCATGTGATGGTTAACTTTCCTTGTCTTTTTTCTTTTCTGAGCATGCCCAGTCTTGCTAATCTGCTGTCTGTCGGCCAAAATCTGTACTGACTGGCGAACAATCGGCCGTTCTGGTGTTGGCCAACAAAAATTTTAATGCTTGGCCAACAAAAATTTTAATGCTTGCACGACAGAT
This sequence comes from Pelophylax lessonae, assembly GCF_965119305.1. Taxonomy (NCBI): domain Eukaryota; kingdom Metazoa; phylum Chordata; class Amphibia; order Anura; family Ranidae; genus Pelophylax; species Pelophylax lessonae. The sequence goes on from NC_138768.1 coordinate 202,168,721, forward strand.
TCTGTTCGGCCGAAAATGCGCTGTCGGAAGCATCATACTAACAAGCCTACAATCGGCCGATCGGTCGTCGGCCGAATATTTACGGCCGACAATCGGTACGTGTGTACGGGGCATTGGCAATCAGGCACGGCGCTGTCCAGCAACTCTGGCTCAGCAAAAAGTTACTGCCAGACATAGCAGAGGTCCCAGATTCAGGTTCAGATCCTGACAAAGGGATCATAAAGGAATAATAGGTGTTGGATGAGGCCACATAATGTTGACAATTCTTCACAGGCTCCTGAAGGAAAATATAACAAATGCATTTTTTTTTTTATGCAAAAATATGTGCATTTATAATTTTTTTTTTGTAAAAGGTGAATTATCCTTTAATCACAGTAAAGTTTTTTTTTTTTTTTTATCTACAGGCGCCCCCCATAGGCAAATTTTGGGGAAAGCATGGAGTTTTTAAAAAAAAAAAAAAAAAATTGCCTATCAAATACTGTAATTTTACTTTCCTGATGAAACTCCATGGCAGCATACGTTTAGGCAGCTCCGCCCTCGCTTCCTACCCCAAAGGATCCAACTCCCATAAATTGTTAAGGCTGAGCCAATGGCTGCATTCTGTAACTAGTGTGCTTACGAAGTAGGGTAGTTACAGATTTCAGTAAGGTATAAGACCTGCCTTTACAGCCACTTTACGTAAGAGCATTTAGTTCTTTAACGCGTTTCAAAGGCATTGTACTCACCCAGATGGGGTGCAGCAGGGTATTAACCGCTCTTTTGCATGAGGGAAAGAAGAAGTAGTGGTGGGGGCCAAAGAGAAGCAACCTTAGGACTTATGCCAGATGACCGTCATACCACATTTACTTCTTGATGCAAAAGTATGGGGAACTATACAGTTCTGCTAGAACACAATCTATACCTCCCAGCTTTTTGAGATGGGAATGAGGGAAACCTATTAGCAAAAGTATGTAGGTATAGGACACACTCCTTGCCACTACCCCTTAAAAGAGAATTATACAAAAAAAAAAAAAAAAATGATTGTTTAAAATTAACAAGTGCTTTTTTTTTTTTTTCCAACCACGGCCATTCCTTTATACTGACTTTTGAAATATACAAATGCAACTTAAAACTGGATGAATTGTTTAGCACCATGAAATACTTTTTGAAAGATAAATAGTGCATTTTATAGAGCAGTGGTTCTTAACCTGGGTTCGATCGAACCCCAGGGGTTTGGTGGGTCAGTCTCGAGGGTTCGGCACACCCTCCGCTAGTACCATTTCGCTGTCAGGGACTATTTCTCCAGTTTCGGGCATGTCCTTCCGCTCCCGCTCCGCTCGCACTCGCAGCTCTCTCTGCCCCTGGCTCACTCTCACTGCTGGCTGTGCAGCTCGGCTCCCGGCGAATCAGATCCAGCCGGAGCCGGCATTGCCCACTGTGGAGTGGTGGGGGGAGGGACTGTCTGGGGGAGGGACTAACCCGTGCAGCGGCCGCCTAGCGCAGCGTGGGAGAGAACCACCAGGCCAGGCAGCCGCAGCAGCAGAAGAAGCCAGCAGGTGAGAGGCCAGAGAGCCAGTGGTGACAGTGGTGCTGCAGCCTGCAGGAGGAAAACCTAGCCTGTGATAGGGAGTCGGGACACAGGTGAAAAAAAGGTAGGACTGGAGTAGTACTGGCTGTACTAGTCTAGTGACTGTCTGACTGACTGTGTGAGAACACTGAGAAGACTATGTAAAGGGGATCTATTTTATGGGGAACCTGGCCTGCTGTAAGGGGGGAGATCTAAATGGCGGACGGGACCTCACCTCACCCTGGCCTGCTGTAAGGGGGATCTATATGGGGGACCTCACCCTGGCCTGCTGTAAGGGGGGATCTATATGGGGGACCAGGTCCCCCATGTAGATCTCCCCTTACAGCAGGCCAGGGTGAGGTGAGGTCCCGTCCCCCATATAGATCTCCCCCCTTACAGCAGGACAGGGTGAGGTGAGGTCCCGTCCCCCATATAGATCCCCCCTTACAGCAGGCCAGGGTGAGGTGACATGAGACATGACAATGACATGAGAGTGGCACTTGCCAAGATAAAGCCACGCATTTCTGAACTGGTCTCTGAAAGACAACAGCAGAAGTCACACTAATTTGCAGTAAATATTAATTATTATGTTTTTGTGTGAAAATCAAGTTTTAATGGTTTTGTTCTTAATGGTTTTGTTCATTTTGTGCACCTATGTATAAATATATACCAAAAATAATATATACCTATGTTTTGAATTTGAAAAAATCATATTTTATTTTTCCAATTAAGAAGGGTTCGGTGAATGCGCATATGAAACTGGTGGGGTTCAGTACCTTCAACAAGGTTAAGAACCACTGTTATAGAGGAAAGGAACAGAGGGACTTTGTTTCAAATCAGGGACAATCCCTCAAAATCAGGGACAGTTGGGAGCTATGCACAATCCTCCACAGGAAGTTTTATAGTTCTTTTAAAACAGCCTCCGTTTCTGTGAAAGAGACTTTGTCGGAGGATGAAATTCGATACAGATGACTCAAATAACAAGATGATGATGTTCCAGAAGATAATTTAATTTTCATACAGAAACAGTCTGTTTTGTTTTGCATAACATTCTTAAAGCCCTTATGCAAGAGTGGAAATTTCCACAATAAAAAGTATGGTATTGAAGTATACAGTATCTCACAAAACTGACTACACCCCTCACATTTTTATAAATATTTTATTTTATCTTTTCATGTGACAACAGTGAAGAAATGCCACTTTGCTACAATGTAAAGTAGTGAGTGTACAGCTTTTATAAACAGTGTAAAATTTGCTGTCCCCTCAAAATAACTCAACACACAGCCATTAAATGTCTAAACCGCCGCTGGCAACAAGAGTACACCCCTAAGTGACATTGTTAAAATTGGGCCCAATCAGCCATTTCCCCTCCCTGATGTCATGTGACTCAGTGTTACAAGGTCCCAGGTGTGAACGGGGAGCAGGTTTGTTAAATTTGGTGTTATCGCTCTCACTCTCTCATACTGGTCCCTGGAAGTTCAACATACCACCTATGGCAAACAACTTGAGGATCTGAAAAAACAAAATTGTTGCTCTACATAAAGATGGTATAGGCTATAAGAAGATTTCCTGAAACTGAGCTGCAGCATGGTGGCCAAGACCATGCAGTGGTTTAACAGGACAGGTTCCACTCAGAACAGGCCTCGCAATGGTCGACCAAAGAAGTTGAGTGCATGTGTTCAGCGTCATATCCAGAGGTCGTCTTTGGGAAACAGACATACGAGTGCTGCCAGCATTGCTGAAGAGGTTAAAGGAGCGTGGGGGTAGTCAGGCTGTCAGTGCCCAGACCATACGCCGCATACTGCATCAAATTGGTCTGCATGGCTGTCGTCTCAGAAGGGAGACTCTTCTAAAGAGAATGCACAAGAAAATCCGCAGTTTACTGAAGACAAGCAGACTAAGGACATGGATTACTGAAACCATGTCCTGTGGTCTGATGAGACCAAGATAAACTTATTTGGTTCAGATGTTGTCAAGTGTGTGTGGCTGCAACCAGGTGAGTAGTACAAAGACAAGTGTGTCTTGCCTAGAGTCAAGCATGGTGGAGGGAGTGTCATGGTCTGGGGCTGCATGTAAAGTAGTGAGTGTACAGCTTGTATAACAGTGTAAATTTGCTGTTCTCACAAAATAACTCAACACACAGCCATTAATGTCTAAACCGCTGGCAACAAAAGTGAGTACACCCCTAGGTGAAAATGTCCAAATTAGGCCCAATTAGCCATTTTCCCTCCCCGGTGTCATGTGACTCATTAGTGTTACAAGGTCTCAGGTGTGAATGGGGAGCAGGTGTGTTAAATTTGGTGTTATCGCTCTCACTCTCCCATACTGGTCACTGGAAGTTCAACATGGCACCTCATGGCAAAGAACTCTCTGAGGATTTGAAAAGAAAAAAAATCATTACTTTACATAAAGTTGGCCTAGGCTATAAGCAGATTGCCAAGACCCTGAAACCGAGCTGTAGCATGGTGGCCAAGACCATACAGCGGTTTAACAGGACAGGTTCCACTCAGAACAGGCCTTGCCATAGTCGACCAAAGAAGTTGATTGCACGTGCTCAGTGTCCTATCCAGAGGTTGTCTTTGGGAAATAGATGTATGAGTGCTGCCAGGATTGCTGCAGAGGTTGAAGGGGTGGGGGATCAGCCTGTCAGTGCTCAGACCATAAGCCACACACTGCATCAAATTGGTCTGCATGGCTGTCATCCCAGAAGATAGCCTCTTCTAAAGATGATGCACAAGAAAGCCCACAAACAGTTTGCTGAAGACAAGCAGACTAAGGACATGGATTACTATAACCATGTCATGTGGTCTGATGAGAAAAAGATAAACTTATTTTGTTCAGATGGTGTCAAGCGTGTGTGGCGGCAACCAGGTAAGGAGTATAAAGACAAGTTTGTCTTGCCTACAGTCAAGCATGGTGGTGGGAGTGTCATGGTCTGGGACTGCATGAGTGCTGCCCACACTGGGGAGCTACAGTTCATTGAGGGATCCCTGAATGCTAACATGTACTGTGACATACTGAAGCAGAGCATGATCCCCTCCCTTCGGAGACTGGGCCGCAGGGAAGTATTCCAACATGATCACGACCCCAAACACACCTCCAAGATGACCACTGCCTTGCTAAAGAAGCTGAAGGTAAAAGGTGAAGGACTGGCCAAGCATATTTCCAGACCTAAACCCTACTGAGCATCATTGGGGCATCTTCAAAAACGGAAGGTGGAGGAGCACAAGGTCTCCAACATCCACCAGCTCCATGATGTAGTCAGGGAGGAGTGGAAGAGGACTCAAGTATCAACCTGTGAAGCTCTGGTGAACTCCATGCCCAAGAGGGTTAAAGCAGTGCTGGAAAATAAATGGTGGCCACACGAAATATTGACACTTTGGGCCCAATTTGGACATGTTCACTTAGGTGTGCCAGTGGTTTAGACAATAATGGCTGTGTGTTGAGTTATTTTGAGGAGACAGCAAATTTACAATGTTATACAAGCTGTTCACTCACTACTTTACATTGAAGCAAAGTGTCATTACTTCAGTGTTGTCACATGAAAAGCTATAATAAAATAAAATAATTACAAAAACGTTAGAGGTGTATATATATATATATATATATATATATATATACACATACACACACACACACACACACACACACATATATACATATACACACACACACACACACACACACACACCTCATTCAAAGGGTTTTCTTTATTTTCATGACTATGAGTCACATTTCAAGAGGTAGTCACCTGAAATGGTCTTCCAACAGTCTTGAAGGCGTTCCCAGAGATGCTTAGCACTTGTTGGCCCTTTTGCCTTCACTCTGCAGTCCAGCTCACCCCAAACCATCTTGACTGGGTTCAGGTCCGGTGACTGTGGAGGCCAGGTCATCTGGCGCAGCACCCCATCACTCTCCTTCTTGGTCCAATAGCCCTTACACAGCCTGGAGGTGTGTTTGGGGTCATTTTCCTGATGAAAAATAAATGATGGTCCAACTAAACGCAAACTGGATGGAATAGCATGCCGCTGCAAGATGCTGTGGTAGTCATGCTGGTTCATATGCCTTCAATTTTGAATAAATCCCCAACAGTGTCACCAGCAAAGCACCCCCACACCTCCTCCTCCATGCTTCACGGTGGGAACCAGGCATGTAGAGTCCATCCGTTCCCCTTTTCTGCGTCGCACAAAGACACGGTGGTTGGAACCAAAGATCTCCAAATTTGGACTCATCAGACCAAAGCACAGATTTCCACTGGTCTAATGTCCATTCCTTGTGTTCTTTAGCCCAAACAAGTCTCTTCTGCTTTTTGCCTTTCTTTAGCAGTGGTTTCCTAGCAGATATTCTACCACGAAGGCCTGATTCACACAGTCTCCTCTTAACAGTTGTTCTAGAGATGTGTCTGCTGCTAGAACTCCGTGTGCCATTGACCTGGTCTCTAAGCTGAGCTGTTAACCTGCGATTTCTGAGGCTGGTGACTCGGATGAACTTATCCTCTGCAGCAGAGGTGACTCTTAGTCTTCCTTTCCTAGGGCGGTCCGCATGTGAGCCAGTTTCTTTGTAGCGCTTGATGGTTTTTGTGACTGCACTTGGGGACACTTTCAAAGTTTTCCCAATTTTTCGGACTGACTAACCTTCATTTCTTAAAGTAATGATGGCCACTCGTTTTCCTGTACTTAGAATTTATATTATGGCAAGAAAAAAGCCGCTAACAGTCTATTCAGTAGGCTGTGTATCCACCTGACTTCTGCACAACACAACTGATGGTCCCAACCCCATTTATAAGGCAAGAAATCACACTTATTAAACCTGACAGGGCACACCTGTGAAGTGAAAACCATTTCAGATAACTACCTCTTGAAGTGTGACTCTACAATTTTCATAGTCATGAAAACTCTGAATGAGAAGGTGTGTCCAAACTTTTGGTCTGTACTGTGTATATATATCAATGAGAGTTAAACAAAATGCCAAATTTTGGGTTGTCACCAGAAGTAAATGAGAAATCTGTCAGTGGGGGGGGGGGGGGGGGCACTATATTTTTGGTGGTTGCTATTGGACAGGAAGTCATGGGAAATCTCCCCAATGATGCAGATGGCCCCAAAAAAAAAAAAAAAAAAAAAAAAAAAAAAAAGACAGGGGTTCTAACTCTCCTTTACTCTATCCAACAAAAAAAGTTTTGCCTTAAGGTACACTTTAGGTTATTTACCCTTTTAGCCATAGGTTATGCGAGAAGAAACCAATTACCAGAAAAGTTGATTTTTATTTTTAAACACACAATGTAGTAATATGATGTCCTTTTATCATATTTGTTTTCAGGGCTTCAAATCTACACAAGTAAAGTTAAAGCGTAACTCCACTTTTGTTTAGGAGGAAAAAAAAAGAAAAATTCCCCTCCGGGTGATCCATGTACATTTTAAGGATTATATCAACCTTTGTTGCATATTCCTACCTTTTGTTATTTTGAAGCAATCACTGTACATCCTGTGATAAATTATTAAACCACTCCCTTTAGACCCACTCACCAATTAACTGTGCAGCTGCAGAGCACTAATGAGGAAATCTGCTGGGCCTGCATCCCTTTAGACATATTCCTATTGGGAGTAACTAACCAAAAATTTAATTTTTGTTCTAGGGGGATGCCTGAAATCTGACTTGTATTCTCAGGCAGGCCAAACATGGGTAGAATTTCAAATATCTTATCTAAGAATTTTTGTTCGAATTTCACACCATTAGTGGGCCGCAGCAACGGTCGATTTTCATGCGGGCATTGAATTTGAAAAAAAAATTCTGAAAAAATAAAAATTTCCAACATGCCCAAACGATTTTCTAATGAAAGATGGGAGAATGGCATGAGAAATATATTGAAAAAGAAATGCGCATGAGTGCTAGAGAAGAAAATTCCCAGAAAAAGATTCCCAGCCACAAAATATCTTTTCTGTTGCAATATGAGGTGAAATTGAAGGCTTGATTGGTCAAATTTCTAAATCCATGGTGGCACCATCGAATCACAAAAATTATGATTTTCACAAAGAAAATTCTTTAGAAATTGGACCCATGGTTTAGGCAGACTTCTGGGAAAATTGGTTAGCCAAATCACACAAGCAGAAAAGGATGTTTATGGGGTGTGGTCAGTACACATTCTGTGTACAAAGCAACTCTAATGCATTGCATTTTCAGAACATTACAGCGGCTGCAGGTTTAAAAAAAAGGAAAGGTAATTTTTAATAACATTCAATTACAATATGACTTGTTTCGCAATTGTATACGCTATATTATTTTTTCCCCACGAAAGTGGAGTTACCTTTTAAAAGTAAAAGGCAAACATTTTTTTTTTTTCATTTTGGATAGAATAATGGAGTTTTATAACCAGTGTCAGTTTTTTTGCCATCCCATAGTGTCTCATTGGGGAGATTTCCCTTCACTTTGTCCCGTAGCCAAAACAAGATGCGAGAGGAAATCCTCCCAAAGAGAATCCCAGGATGTCACCAGAACTGGTGTCCTCCATGGAATATTTCACTTCTATTACTGTCTCTACTGACAACTCAATATTTGGCATTTTATTTAACTTCACTTTTGATAACGGTAAATAGGACAAAGAGTGAATTTCCCCAACAGGGGGCGCAGACAGTAAAAACTGACAGATGTTCTAATCCCTCTCTATTCTATCCAAAAGATGTTGCCTTTAGGTACACTTAAGATTCTATCGCGCACACACAAAGAATTTCTAGCATTGGACACTACACTAAAGTAGTTTATGCATTGCTCAGCTAAATTCCAAAGACAAATCACACATAAGCAGTTTTTTTTTTTTTTTTTTTTTACTAAACAAGTACAGTACAAACTTTGTGTCAGCTCCAGAACATAAGGCTTTGTTTCCATATCCAGTGTTCAGCTGCTAAAACATTAATGACCACAGACACAGGAGATGCTAATTTTCAGCAGCCTGACAGGATCCTCTGTGAATGTCTGCTGTAGCAACGGTGACACAGTCTGTCTTCTGTAGTGAAAAGGACAATTTCTTTTTGAGTAATGAACACTTTTGCCATATTTTATTAGGGAAATTCCTCATTGTGAAGGGAGGAAGTCGTAGTTTCATATAAATGTCTGCAATCTGCAATGATTGACCTGGATGCTTTCCACCACATTGTTCTGTAACTAGACAGCCCCCTAGTGGACATTTACTGGAACTTTATGCCTTGTGCCAAGGGCAAATTCTTGCTGTAGTTGATGGTACTGAAATGGAAAACATATGATCACTTATTGAGACACTTTTTAAAAAAAAACCCTCTGTATTATGGTGTATTACAGGATAACGTAGGTCAGCATTTCCACTGCTTATAATGAATATACTATTTAAAAAGCACAAAGTTGCAAATGAGCCTTTAAAAAACACAAACTTTCAAATTAAAAAAAACAAGGCCTAGTCTCTGCATGGTATAAATGCCATAGGTGTGATCTTTAATCATCTCTTGTAGTGGACTAATCATACAGCCATGTTAAGACCAAAAGACAAATCAGCTGGATTCCAGATCTAAATTTGTATCAGTTACTTGGGACTTCTATTGAAAACAAACAAAAAAATTGGATTTTTCTCTCACCATAAAATCCTTTACTTCGATGTTCATTGATTGACACCGATCCAGAATCTTGACCATTGGGTTATGCTGCCCCCTACAGGAGTAGGACACTAGGCAAGAAAACGCTTTACCACGCCTATGGGGCAGTCCCAGGGGGGTATACTCCCACTTCCTGCTATAAGTATTCAGTTTAGTTGCAAGCAGTGTCAGAAGAAAAATAACCCAACTCGATAGAGGGGTGGGTGCTGTGTCCATCAATGAACATCAGAGAGAAGGATTTTACAGTAAGACAAAAATCCAATCATTGACAGACACAGCTCAAGAATCTTCTTGACCATCTCCCAAAGCAGTGTTAAACATGTGAAAAACACAGAAGAAAAAAACACCCAAAAGGCTAACCCTAGCCAACCAGGTAACATGGAGATCAACCAGGAACAACTGGAACTCACCTGAAGAAAAAAAAAAAAAAAAAAAGCAAAAACACACTCTCAGAGAGAACTAATCCTCTCAAACAGCGGCCTGCAAAACTTTGCGGCCAAAAGCAGCATCCACAGATGCCAGCAAATCAATTTTATAAAATTTTGTGAAAGTGTGCACAGACGACGACAAGTGACCGCCTTGCAAACCGGATGGCGGAAGGCCTAGGAGGCTCTAAGCAACCATGTAGAACGCGCCTTAACAGGGAACAAAGGAACCTGACCCATGATGGAATAGCCTGCACCACCACCTGTCTTGTCCATCTGGAAAGGTTTGCAGCAGATGTGACCAACCCTTTGCGAGGTCCATCCGTAAGGACAAATAGTAAGGCTGATTTCCTAAACGACTCGGTTGCCGCAAGGCACACCCCGATTGCCTGACCCACATCAAGAGAGTGCAAGGCAATCTCCTTAGGAGGTTTAGGCTTAGGACACAGGGAAGGCAACACAATGTCTTTATTCAGATGGAAACCAGAGACGACCTTTGGAAAGACGGACAGGGACGAAGAACAACCTTAGGAAGGCACCACATTATCTCTGTTAACCACCAGGTAAGGCGAATGACAAGACACGACAACGCCGCCAGGATTGACACCCTGTATGCAGAACTAATAGCCACCAAGAAGGCTACCTTCTGGGACAATGTAAGCAGAGGAAGCTTGCAAATATTTACAAAAGGCTAGTTCTGGAGAACAGACAGCACCAAATTAAGATCTCACGGAGGCATGGTAGACTGTATTGGGGAAGCCAAGTGGCGAACCCCCTAAATAAAACGGTGCGAACCAAAGAATGCGTAGCCAAAAGGATAGCAAAGGATGACCGCCAAGGCCAAAAACCTGGTCACCGAAAGGGAACAAGGATGAACCCCAAGAGACTAACACCACGCAATGTAAGTCTTCCAATCGAGATGGTAAATCTTCCTAGAGGTAGATTTTCTATCTCTTGACAACGTGGGAATCATCGATTTAGACAAACCCCTATCCTTCCAACAACTGGTTTTCAACAGCCAAGCCAGTGATTGTAAAGCAGGATGGAAGATTGGCCCTTGAGCCAATAGATCTTCTCTGAAAGGAAGTCTCCAAGGGGCATCGGCAAAAAGTCGTACCAGATCGGTGTACCAAGACCAGCAAGACCAGTCTGGAGCTACTAGGATGACCGGATCCTTTGCAGGAGACTCGGCAGAAGTTTTAGCGGGGGTAAAGGCGTATATCAGAAGATATTGGCCCCAAGGAGCCACCACTGCATCCAACGTCAGCCAGAGGATCCCGAGACCTTGCCACAATTCTCTGTAACTTCCTGTTGAGACAAAAGGCCAACAGGTCCTCCTCAGGCATTGCCCACCGGAGACACAGCTGAACATTAGAATGCCAGCTACCTTCCGAGCCGCCAGGACACTTCCTGTGCCCCGTTGGTGATTGACATACGCCACGGCCAGGGCATTGTCCGATTAAATCCTTACCTGGCACCTCTGAAGGCGATTTATCCAACGAGCCAGACAAATCGAATCGCCCAAAGTTCCAGTATAATGATCGGTAGTCTTGACTCCCCCAGAGTCTAGACCCCTTAAGCACATCCGTGCCCAAAACACCTCTCCATCTGGACAGGCTGGCAACTGCGGGGGCCACCTTCCAGTACAGGGGAAGGAAGCATTTGCCCTGTCGAAGCGCCGGAGAGCAAAGCCACCATATCAGGGACCCTCTCCAATCCCGGCTCAACAGGATCAGATTATCTAGAGACCGTGGATCCTTGTCCCACTTGGCAAGATCTCCCTTTGCAGAGGCTCGAGTGGAACTGTGCAAACGGAACCGCCTCAACGCCCACATGCAAAGCCTAAAAGAAGACAGATTGCTAAACAGGAGCAGAGTCGCATACTGCAGCTTTGGAGTTTTTCCCCCAGAAAAAACACCCTGGCTGGAGCAAAGTCAGACCCAGATAATCCAACTTGGTAAATGGAACCAGGGGAGAATTTTGAAAGTTTAATTTCCAACCGAACTCCAACAGAGTCCATACAGTAATTTTCAGGTTGTCCTTTAGAGCAGTCGGAGACTGCTTGTAGAAAAAGGTTGTGCAGATACCCAGTACCGCAATCCCCGCTGCCGCTACAAGGCCAACACTTTCGTGAATACCAGAGGAGCTGAGGCGAGACCAAAGGGTAATGCCATAAATTTGTCATGCTCCTCACCCACAGCAAAGCGGAGGAAACGCTGATGTCCGACATATATTGGCATATGAAAGGAATAGTCCTTTGATGTGGGGATGGCACTATGGCACAAATGGACTCTATTCGGAACTTCTGTACCCACACACGCGGTTCAAAGCCTTGAGGTCCAGGATTGGATGTACCTTGCCTTCCTTCCTGGGAACTGTAAACAGGTTTGACTAGAAACCTTTAAAAAGTTCCAATTTTAGAACTGGAACAATCCCCCCTTGTAGTAGAAAGTTTGCACCGCCCCGAAGAGACCCCGCAGGCGGTCTGGGGACAAATGCAGAGTGGAAGGGAAGAACTTCACTGGAGGATAAGACCGAAACTCGATCTTGTAGCCAGATTGGATCAGCTCCACGATCCCACCTGTCTTGAATCGGTTCAGGTCCATGGGTCCAGAAAGAAGCGAAGACATCCCCACCTCAGAGGGCTTGTCTGCAGGTCTGGAAGAACCAGCTCTCGGCTTACCAGACCAGGTCCTCTTGGAACCTCCGGAGGTTGTCCTGAGACTTAGATCCTTGAGCCAAGAAAAAAAGAAAAAAAAAGGGCCCACGTCAGTGACGAGACTCCCTGCCCCTGGCAGCCTGTGGAAGAAGAGTACTCTTCCCCTGTAAGACCCTAATAGTATCATCCAGGAAGAGCTAAATAGGCTCCCTCAAAAAGGGGAGACCAGATAAGGCCTTCTTGGAAGACTGGACAGCCTAGAAACTAAGGGAGCCGCATTCAGAGGGGCACCACAGACAAACTGCAACCCCTGGACCAACTGGTCCCCCAGTTCGCAAGGGCAGGGGGAAGCCATTTCCCCTCCAGATCCTGGTGCAAAAGCTTTGCCCACTCCGTTAAAAAGAAAAAAAAAAAAAAAAGTGTCCCACAGGGATACAGTCTAGCGAAAACGCTTAGGCACCGACAATTCGTCAAAGTAGGGGATACCTTTTGCTACTTCTGGAGAGCTTGCCCGCACCGATACAATCAGCGTATTCACCAGTGCTGTTTCATGCGCAGCCGACGTAGAAGAGGAATCATCCTCACTGTCTAAGCACTCGTAGTGCATGGACGCAGACCCAGTAGGGTTGCTACATAGTAAGATCACCCCGAAACACAAGCAGGATTGTTACATAGACACAAAACAGGCAGATGAGGGTCGCCGACTGGGATCCCGCAGGGACACGCCGACCCAGGGCCCATGAATGGACCCCCTGCTGGACCCCACGAAAAACAAAAAAAGGGGGTTGCCCTCCAAGCCCCTCCATAGAGGCCCGCATGAAAATAATGGCATCGCTAAAGGGGGGGGGGGGGTGCCTACACAATAATGGCGGCATGCTGTCAACAGTCAAACAAAGGTGACCATCAGGGTCTAAATTTTGGTGGAGGCCCAGCTGCACAGATCCCATCCAAGGGAAGTTGGGTGGCAACAGGACACTCACAGGGCTCCACCCCCCTCCCCTCCCCCCCGTTGTAACCCCCGGAGAAAAACGGTCAGTAGCAGCCCCAAAGGAAGCCCCCCTTCAGAGCACATGGCAAAAGCCAGCTCACAACCTCAATGGCGGGGTGGGTGGGGGTGTACGGAAGACTCACGGTGACCTTAGAGGGTTAGAGGGGCTAGGGAGAAGGAGGGTAACTTGGGGGGTCCCACAGTCCCAGGGATGGGCCAATGTCCACCCCAAAACCCTCAAGGGAGAGGGGGGGGGGGGGGAACAACTACTTGCCATACTGTGGAACTGGGTGGCCACCACTCCGGAAAGATCACCTCTCCACCGGAATGGGGGTGTGGTCGGCAAAGAGGAACGCTGCGACTCAGGCCGCAACCAGGTCGTATGCATCCTTCCGAGGCATTTAACTTGCAGGCCAGCCCCCGTCCAGTGGGGCTATGTTGCAGCCGACCTAGTGCGAAGCAGAATCGTGCATGTGTTGACTGTAGTTCTCACAGGGACAGTAGAAAAAAAAAAAAAAAAGGAGGGAAAAAAAAAAAAAAAAAAACTTTATAAGGAAAAAAAATGCTAGGACCAGAAATCCTAGCAAGGAATTAGGTGCCGACTAAGCAGAAAAAAACTGAATGCCTACAGCAGGAAGTGGGAATATACCCCCTGGGACTGCCCCATGGGCGTGGTAAAGCTGTTTCCTGCCTAGTGTCCTACTCCTGTAGGGAGCAGCAAAACCTAATGGTCAAGATTCTGGAGCTGTGTCCGTCAATGAACGAAAAAAACGTAAAATCCTTTTCTCTGATGTTCATTGACGGACACAGCTCCATATCTTCTTTGACTCTGGGTTATGCTGCTCTCCATAGGAGTAGGACTAGGTGAAAACAAAAACTTGACTATGCTAAAAGGACTTTGTAACAAGCAGAGCTCAACCAAGAACAACTGGAGCTCACCACCCAGAAAAAAAATACATTCTCAAGAGGCAGGAGCCTCTGCAACAGCAGCCTGCAAAACCTTGCAGCCAAACACAGCATCTGCCGATGCTAGGACATCCACCTTGTAAAACTTGGTTATGCACGGACGACCATGTGGCTGCCTTGCACACCTGAACCACTGGCGTCTGATGACAGGAGGCCCAGGAGGCAATGAGCGCTCTTGTAGAATGCGCCTTAACAGGGAAAAATTGTATTTTTGTCTTACTGTAAAATCCTTTTCTCTGAAGTTCATTGACGGATGCAGTCTGCTCTTCATAACAGTAGGGTTATACTGCCCCCTACAGGAGTAGGACACTAGGCAGAAAAGTTCTGGCTACACCTATGGGCAGTCCAAGGGGGTATACCCTCTCTCCCTGCTATACGATGTCAGTTTTGCATCAAAGCAGTGTCAGAGAAAACAATACCAACCCAATTCAAAATAGAGGGGCGGGTACTGCATCTGTCAATGAACTTCAGAGGAAAGGATTTTACGGTAAGACAAAAAACCAATTTTCTCTAGGTTCATTGACGGACGCAGTCTCTGTCCTTCATAACAGTAGGGACGTCCCAAAGCAGTGCCATAAAAACATGAGGGGAGGGAACAGCAGAAAATTCCCAAGGCTGAACCACAGCCAACCAGGCAACATAGGACTCATCAGAACAAGATGAGACCCCCCGAAAAAAAAAACAAAAAAAAAAAAAAAAACCTTAAAATACCCTCAAGGGAGACTAAAAACACCCTAAAAATGGCAGCCTGAAAAACTTTGCGGCAAAAAGAGGCACCCACCTGAAAAATCCTTAAACACCCTCAAGGGAGACTAAGAAACTCCCTTAAAAACAGCAGCCTGCAAAACTTTGCAGCCAAAAGGAGGCATCTGCAGATGCCAGCACATCCACCTTATAAAATTCTGTGAAGGTATGAACAGACGACCAGGTAGCCCCCTTGCAAACCTGAACCACAGATGCCTGATGGCGAAAAGCCCAGGAAGCACTAAGCGCCTGAGTAGAATGCGCCATAACAGGGAAAGATGGAACCTGACCATTAATTGAATAAAGTTGCATCACCGTCTGTCCGATCCCTCTGGAAAAAGTTGCAGCAGACGCAGGCAGCCCTTTCTTTGGTCCACCCGTGAGTACAAAGAGCCATAGCCCCAGTAGAGGGGGGGGGGGGAACAGGTAAGGGGAGGTGCATGACAGGTCAGAACGGAACCAGGAAAGTGAGGGTCCGACCGTCTAAAGGAAGGGCCCGTGTCCACCCCAAAAACCATCAGGGGAAACTGTTTACTTACCATACCTGGAACAGTCAGGCACCATCTCCTGACAGAACCCCTCTCTGCCGAAATGGGGGGGGGGGTTGTCGGGCAATATGAGAGAGAGAGAGAGAGAGAGAGAGAGAGAGAGAGAGAGAGAGAGAGAGAGAGAGAGAGAGAGAGAGAGAGAGAGAGAGAGAGAGAGAGAGACTCACATCAAGAAATGTACGCCCTCCATACTCTGATAAATCTTCCTAGAAATAGATTTTCTAGCTTTTAACAGAGTAGGAATCCCTGAATCCAACAACCCTCTATCCTTCAGTACCTGGCTTTCAAAAGCTAGGCCATCAAAGCCAGTGAATGTAAAGCAGAAAGGAAGATCGTCCCTTGAGACACAATATCTTCTGAGAGGGAGTCTCCAAGGAACATCGGCTACCAGCCTTACGAGGCCTGCGTCTAGGCATAAAAAAACGGAAGTCCTATAGCAGGAAGTGGGAAGTATACCCCCCCAGGACAGCTCTAGGGGGCATAGTCAAATTTTGTTTCCACCTAGTCCTACTCTTTTGAAGAGTAGCAAAACCCCAGAGTCAAGAAGATATGGAGTTCAGGGGGTATACTCCCTCTCTCTGCTATAGTCACTTTTGTTACAAGCAGTATCACAAGAATAATAACTCCACAGAGGGGTGGGTGCTGTGTCAATCAATGAACATCAGAGAAATAGATTTTACGGTAAGTCAAAAATCCCATTTTCTCTTTCATTCATTGGCAGACACAGCTCCTGTCATTTTTGACCATTGGGACATTTCAAAGCAGTGTCAAACATGAGGGGTGCATCTGCAGATGCCAACACATTCACTTTATAAAACTTTGTAAAAGTGTGCACCGACGACCTTGCAAACCGGCATCAATGATGCTTGATGATGGAAGGCCCAGGAGGCATCAAGCGCCCTAGTAGAGTGCGCCTTGATAGGGAAAGGAGGAACCTGACCCCTGATGGAACAGGCCAGAACCACCGTCTGTCTGATCCATTTAAAAATGGTTGCAGAGGAAGCGGGCAACCCTCTGCGAGGTCCATTCGTGAGTACAAGCAGAGAGTCTGACTTCCTGAAAGACTCTGTAGCTGCCAGATACACCCTAATTGCTTGAACCACAGCCACCAAAAAGGCCACCTTCTAAAAACAGCAAAAGCAGGGGAATCGCCCGAATATTTTCAAAGGGAGACTTCTGCAGAGCTCAAGGCACAGAGGGATTCTCAGCAGAGGACCCCACCAGACTCGCCACCCGCTGACTCAGGCAACTGCCATCACCAGGAGAATTTTCACTACACGTGCGGCGATCAGGAAGCTAAATGATCCAGGAGTCCACACCAGAGGATAAGGAGGGGCCTCCACCATTTGGCGGGGGAGGGGGGTGCTTGCGGGAAGGAGGGGAGCCCGGTGGT
Source organism: Pelophylax lessonae (assembly GCF_965119305.1). Lineage (NCBI taxonomy): Eukaryota > Metazoa > Chordata > Amphibia > Anura > Ranidae > Pelophylax > Pelophylax lessonae. The sequence continues at coordinate 202,185,606 of NC_138768.1, forward strand.
CCAACCGCCTCAAGGAGGGGCCCACGTCCATCCGAAAACTCTACAGGGGTGGAGGGGGACAGTTACTCATTATACCAGGAACCAGGTGGGCAACGCTCCAGACAGATCCTCCTCTCCATTGGAATGGGGGGGCTGGAGGCCAGGAGGAACGCTGGGACTCAGGCCGAGGCCAGGTCGTATGCGAACTTGCGAGACATTTAATTCGCAGGGCCTGCACCTGTCCAGTGGGGCTATGTCGCGGCCGACCTAGCGCAGAGCCGAGACCTGCGCACGCTCGCTGGCCAGACTGGGGTGGATGCAGATCATCCAGCCTGTCGCCCAGTCAGGCAGTTGATCGTAGATCTCACAGGAAAAATTCAGGAGGAAAAATTTGCCTATCTAAAGAAATTTTGCCAGGACCAAAGATCCCAGCAAGGAACTAGGTCCAAAAAAAAAAAAAAACTGAGTGACTATAACAGAGAGAGGGAGTATAGTCCCTGGGACTGCCCATGGGTGTAGCCAGAATTTTTTTTTTTGGCCTAGTGTCCTATTCCTATAGGGGGGGCGTATAACTCAATAATCAAGAATGACAGGAGCGGTGTGTCAATGAACGAAAGAGAAATAAGGGTTATTCCATTTATTAAGACCCGCAGCCAATACGAAGCAGTATCCTAAAATGCAGAGCCAACAGGCAGGATCACACCACAGTGTGTTCAGCTTATCAGCCTGTGTAAAGTAACAGAATGAAAATCTGCTTGTTTGTTTTATTATTTGACAATTCTCAAAATGTACATGTTTGCCAAGTTGCTTTATAAGATATTTAGCAATGTAGGCATTGCTGATTCTGGACTGTGCTCCCTGCTAGTTTTTAAACTAGCGTAAACATTCTTTGCACACAGCTTTGCGAACCTAACAAAGTGATTTATTTATTTACGGGCTCTGGACTGGATCCTACACAGTGACTCCTTGGATCTACGGCACTACTTCTCTAGGCTACTCAGCCCCTGGCCAGGGCAGGAGCACCCATAGCAGGATTGCAGATCCCCTTTAACCTTTGAATACCTGTGATCTTATCTTTGTGGGCGTGTTTTAGAATTATTTTATTCTAACATACTACAGTCCTTTTGCGCTGTTTCTCTTTTGCACCAATTTAAACTTGCTGTGCTGGGTTTTTAGTGCCATGTGCTTACCTTCTAACTGCATACATGTGTTTGTACATGTTTGAGTTTGTAGGCGTTTTTTTCCCCATTACCCTCTATGAAGTGTTATTTCTGGTGTAATATTATAAGCGCGCTAAAGGAAAAGATTTTGTTTATTCATCCAGTGCTGATGAAACATAATAGTGGATAGGTAAAGAGCTGTATTGGTAGGAGTGCGATTAGACACTACAATAAGCTATATATTCATAATGACTAACAACCAATTTTTATGTGCTTGTTCTATTGTTTGTCAATGCATAACAAAAAGACACCTGAATGTAGTGTAACTAAAAGAACTTTATTATCACAGACTCCTGCCTGTTTAACTTACCATGTTGACCTTCTCATATAATGTTTCCAGGAATCACTTCCAGACTCTCTTCCACCACCTGTGTGTTTTTCACCACCTTTTTAGATTAAAACACGCCACAACATTAGCAAAGAAGGAATAAAAACCAAACAGAATTTTCACTAAAAGAAAAAAAAAAAAAAAAAAAAAAACACACAACACTGTACGGTCATTACTATTAGACCTCATGTACATGGGGACAGGGTTGCAACAATACCATCTTTTTTTTATTTTTTTATTTACCGGTGAGTAAGAGTACTGGTACCTTTGGTCAAGTATTCACAGATACAGAGTAACAATACCCTTTGCAGTGTGATTTGAGCCCATACAAAATGGATTAGCTCAAATTGCACTGCAAAGAATCGCATACAATTTGAACAGGTATTCCTGTCAGAATCGCAACCGGTTTCTCGCACCGCTTCTGTGTGAACCCAGGCTGAAATCAATATGACAAGCCTGGGTTCACACAGGAGCGATGTGGGAAATTGCAGGCGATTTGGACAGGAATTACACCACATTCCTGTTTAAATTGCATGTGATTCTTTACCGTGCAATATGAGCCCATTAATTTTGTATGGGTTTTAAACTGCACAGATAAAAAAAAGTTAGAGAATTTGCATGAGTACAAGTGGGCATGGAGGAGCTCAGCTATGAGGATAGATTAGACAAACTGAATTTATTCTCTCTTGAGAAGGGATTAAGGGGGATATGATCAACCTGTATAAATACATAAGGGGTCCTTATAGTGAACTTGGTGTTGAGTTATTCACTTTAAGGTCATCACAGAGAACAAGGGGGCGCTCTTTACGTCTAGAGGAAAAGAGAGCCAGCTCAGTAGATTGCTTTAAAAGGCCTGGATTTTTTCCTGGGTGTACATAATATAAATGGGTACTAATATTTACAGGTAAAGTTGATCCAGGGGAATATCGGATTGCCTCTCGGGGGATTAGAAAGGAATGTTTTCTCCTGCTGTAGCAAATTGGACCATGCTTTGCTGGGGTTTTTCGCTTTCCTCTGGATCAACTGTGGGTATAGGATTGTGTATATGGGATTGTATGGTTGTGTTTTTTATTGGATGAGCTAGATGGACTTGTCTTTTTCCAACTACGTAACTTGTGTGAAAACTATCAGCACCGATACTGGTATCAGTGCATCACTAGCGTCAAGTATTTGAGCATTAATGGATTCCATAATTTATCCTGGCTATTGGAACGTTTTAATATTCAAAACATGTTGAGGCGCATTTAGGCACGTGTTTTTTTCTGCTCTTAAGCTCCTCTTAAGTTTTTATTTGGTGGGGTTTTTTTTCATCCTGTAAAGCGCTCCTCGAATACATTTGTAAAGGCCTATGTGTGCAAGAACACATAGGCTTACATAAAGGGGCTTTTATAGAATGAAAAAATAAATATATACATATATGCCAAACACCTGTAACAGCGACATTTCTTTAAGCTCTGTGTGTATGAGACCTTACAGTTCTTGTAGGCATTCTGTGACCAAATCAGACCTTCCTAAAAGTAGCATTGTATTTTTCACAAAACAGGGCTAGTTCCTTCCAGAATGCAGAAGATATAATGCAACAACAATTCCATGTCCTTTGAGTTTTTTTTGGTTTGCAGACATACAAGATATATTAACATTCCCACCAATAATACTCACCAAAAGCTCCACCAATTTCGGCTCCACTGGTTGGAATATTGACATTTACTATACCACAGTCTGATCCCTTTGGCCTAGGAAGAAAATCAGTCACTTGATAAACTAGATCCAACTCAACCTCAATTCACAAGCTTGTAAGTTTTCAAAAAGCTGCTAAAAAGGGCAATTAATTCTGTTGCAGCTTAGTTAAAAAATTATGTTCCCCTATGGAATGGGGTGGCTTTTGACATCCTGGGCTCACTGAAGTGAGTTGAATAGTAATGCGCATTATTCAACCCAGAAATTTGCAGGGAAGCTCCTTAATTAAAAAAGGATATTGAGGCAGAATGAGCACTCTTAAGTATGCCCCATGTGTGTAATTTGTACAACAGTAATTTCGAGAAAAATAACTAACTACATAAATATATATAAAAAAAAAAAAAAAAAAACAAACAACACACACACACACACACACAAAATTTGTACCCAAGCCAGCGGAAAATCCTTCCCAAGTCCTTTGTAAAGATGCTGCTGGACAGGCCTTGCTTAACCTCATTATTCCATGCAAAAGCTTCTTCTTCAGTCTAAAGGAGAAAGAAGATAATTAAATGTAACAGTAGAAAAAGGTACACCAAAATCTCAAATATTTTACTGGTGAGAGAACGTTGATTATTTTGACTGCTCTCTGTGGGTTACTGCAGGTTATGGTGCTTTGCCTGCCTTATTTTAAAGTCCTGCCAAAGCGAATAACATTTAGGAGTCAACAGTGCTATATCTTTCTGCAGCTCAGTAGTTCCATTATCCTCAGCGTTCACATATTGTAAAAAAATGTTTCAGGCACAAGACTACTGCAACTAGGCAGTTGGTTTTCGAGGGAGGGAGGAAGGTCTGATATCTTGAAGTTATTCATGCTTGTACTTCTTCCACTCTAGTGATCTCCCTGCATTAATGAGATTGTCAACATAAACCTTTTACTTGATTATCCGCATGAGTGAGTTAATGACTCCACATAAATCCCCCTTCCTACACAAGTCCCATCTCTTTAGCTCTCATCCACACAGGATGGGTAGCTCCACCTGTTCTTGTCCAGGACTAAGTCAAGGCAGCATAGACCCCTCCAGATTAATGACAATCCAGCAAATTAGATTCCATTCTGAATGATGTAACAGAAGGCAAAACATCCAAATCCAAGCAGCTTTACTAATCTTCTCACGCACTTACTGCACAATTTGGTTGTTAGACTTGGGTTATGCTCCCATGCATCTTTGTAGGAGTCCAGAGAGCTCCTTTATTATTTAAAGCCAACCAGGAGTATCAGTTCTAAAAGCTCCCATACTATTCTAGGTCAACCAGATGGAGTGTGCATACTGCACGCCCAGATCAGTATAGCCAGTGTGTACATGTCTGGAATACAGAATGTCTCGCAGACCAGTTGTTAGGCAGGTGGTTACCCAATGGCCAGATTAATTTCAAACTGTATATACGAAACCAACAAAGTCTCCTAGATAACCGAGCAGCTCAGTTCTTAAAAGTCTGTAGCTGGTTCCTCTCATTCATGATAATAACCAATATATATTTATATTGAAAGCCCCTAAGTGCCATACAATAATTTTGGGGATCATTCACCTCCAGACAGACCAGCTAAAAAAGGGACCAACATGTAATTCACTTTAGACGCCTTATTACCTTATATTAGTCACCCAGGCCTTTGCAACTGTGCAATTTTAAAAATGGGAATACTAGATAAAGTATTTCTCAGCTGCTTTGTTGAAGAATGAAAACAAAGATATCCCAGCACTTCAATGGTAAACATGATGACAGTTTTATGTCCAGTATTATAGAGAACAAAGTGTGCAGTCAGTGTGTGTGTGTGTGATGAATATGCTTTAATATATTAATTTCCAAGTCCAGCTGAGCAATTACTACATTATACATGTTAATACGTATGTTGCAAGTTAATTCACTAGCTTAAAAAGCTTGTAAACCCCAGTCCTGAAATGTGACCAGAGCGCACACAGTATATCTGTAGTGTTTAATTGGACTCTCTCCATAGCTCCAAGTGCCATTTCTCTTTTTTTTTTTGAAAAATAATTTTTATTGAGGTTTGAGAAAGACAAAACAATAGATAAGAAACAAACAAAGATAGAATCACCCATGGAACAGACCAATGAGCACCCCCTAGTGGGGATGTCCAACTAGACAAAAAACAACTCGCTAACCAAACCTTCCCACCCTCCCTCCCAGCAAACTACCAGCAGTTAAACATTAACTAGGCGGGTAATGAACATCATTCAAGTCAGGATCTGAATGCACCTTAGTACAAAATGGAGTCATGGCCATGTAAAGTTGCATTCCATATGGCTACCATTAAGCAAGTATGCCCTGTAAATTAGAGTCCACAGTACACAAATGAAAATTAAACTAAGTTATTCACTAACCCAGCTAATCAGCCCACCGTATCCAAAGAGCCATTCCACGCCCTTCACACCCTGTCAAATTTTTTTAGGACACCCCCCTGGAAACATGCGTTGCCCTCTAGAGAGGCATTATTGCGTTCACCAATCCGTTCCAAAATGACAATGGGGGGGGGGGGATGGAGACATTTTCTTCCAGTGCAAGAGTATAGCTTTTCTTGCATAGAAGAGGAGGATAGTTAGAAGCGTTCTATGAGACGCGGACGGCACCACCTCCTCCACCAGACCCAGGGGACACACCCAAGGTGTCACCGGAATTGGACCATCAGCACCTCCAAAATACAGGAGGTCCAGAACCTCTGGATCTGTATGCAGTCCCAGAAAACATAGGCAGCATCTGCTGGGGAGAACGAGCAGCGCCAGCATTCAGCAGAGGAGGCAGGATATATCTTTGCCAACCGAGCCGGAGTATAATAGGTTCTATGAATACATTTTAACTGTATCAGTTTATCCCTGGCAGCCACTAGGTGTTTGAAGGGTTTTTCCCACATGTCCTCCCAGTCCACCCCCTGGAGATCCAGTACCTCTGTTGCCCATTTGTCTCTACGTTTGTTTGAATAATTCCTTGTACACAACAGATAGGGTCTCGGACAAAGCAGCATTCGTTAACAGGCTCTCGAAATCTGAGGGCAGAGACTCCACCCCTGTTTTTCTAAACTGGCAATGGTAGGCATGATGCAGTTGGAGATACCGAAAAAGATGAGAATTAGGCAGGTCGTGTCTGAACTTCAGTCTGTCAAAACGTCAGGAGGTACCCTTCACAGGTTAGGTCCCCTAGGGTTTTGATGCCTCTAGTAGCCCACGCCATGGGCTCTGGCGAACGGCAAAAGTGAGGGAGTCTGGGGTTCATCCAGAGGGGAGTGGAAGGTGAAAAGCCCAAATAGCTCAGGCAAGCCAGTTTGGTGGCCTGTGTCCATGCTCTAATGGTAGCCTTCATTGTCTGAGTCAGTGGGAGGTCAGACCCCGGCCCTCTGTACAGAGCAAGTCTTAGACTCTCATAGGAACCAAGATATGCTGCCTCAAGTACTGTAGCCGAGTCGTCACTATCCAACAACAGCCAGCGCCTGGCAAAACGATCTGACCGGCCAGGTAATATTTTTGCCAGTCTGGGAGTGCCAGGCCTGCCCTTCCCCAAGGCTCCTGTAGAGCCCGCAGCCCTATCCTGGGGGACCCGGGCGACCAAAGGAAAGAACTGACAATACTATCCAGTTTCTTAAAAAATGTTTTAGGTACCCACAGAGGGGAATGCCGTAGATAATATAAAAGGACTGGGAGAACTTTCGTTTTAATCAAGCTAATTCGAATTCAGTTTTCTCCATGCTTGTATGATTTGTTGGAGTCTAGATAAGGGAAGCAGATTCAAGGTAAAATAATCCTGTATCTTACAGGTAACCTGGCCCCCCAAGTACGTCATAGTTTGGACCCAACATAGGGGAAGATCCTCGTCCGCTGTGGACCTAGCACCTTCGTCCGACGGCAATATCGACGACTTTCCCCAGTTGACCCTGAGACCCGAGTACCTACCGAACTCATCTAGAATTGACAAAGCCGCTCTAAGCGAAGGACCGGGGTCTCTAAGAAAAGGGAGCATGTCATCGGCGTACAGTGCGAGACATTCCTATATAGAGCCCACACCTATTGCCCCGACCTCTGGAGAGCTGCGCAATAGGTTCCATAGTGAGAGCGAAAAGGAAAGGAGATAGTGGGTGCCCTTGACTAGTTCCCCACGCAATTGCAAAAAATGGGGAGGTGGATTGGCCTAATCGAATTGAATCCCGGGGACTGGTATATAGGAGGGAAATCCCCAAGTACTGAACTTCGAACCAAAGCTCATGAGCTCAAGAACAGTATGCATAAATCGCCAGTCCACTGAGTCAAAAGCTTTTTCGATATCAATTGATACCACCACCCTCGTTTGCGATCCCTCTCCCAGTAACTGAAGATGGATACAAAATCTCCTAATGTTGGTGTCTGCCGAATTTCAGTCTGATCAGCATCCACCAGCGAGTGGATAACCCCGGCCAGTCGAGACGCCAGGATCTTAGTATTTTAAGGTCCATATTTAGTAGGGCTATAGGGCGATATGAAGAACAGGCCAGCGGATCCTTCCCAGGTTTCAAGAGAAAGATCATGTAGGCATCTAACATGGAGGGCGGTAGCATCTGTTGGTCTACGCAGTAGGACAGGAGTGAGCTAATCCGGGGGGCCAACTGCTCAGTGAAGGACTTGTAAAAATCTGCAGGGAAACCATCTGGCTCCAGGGCCTTGTGAGGGGGGAGGGGGGGGGAGGCCGCTATGGCCTTCTCGACCGCCATGCCGAAACCCCAGGAGGAAGCCGCCGCTTTTTTTTTTTTTTTATTATTTATACTGCAATGACGATTCTTGGAAATAAACAAAGGACAGTGTATATGTCCAGATATCATTGTCTAAGACATAATCCAAAGCTACAGAGTTACACGACGTTAGAGTCCAGACAAAACGATTTAGCAAAATGGCACAAACAGTTCAAAAGTACTGTAATGGCCGATTCCAGGCACTGTTATTTTCAGACTTCTTAGACATGTTTACATGTAAAATCTGCAGATATGTACGGTCCTGGAAAAAGTCAAATCCTACCATTTTTGTATGCTGCTAAACATGGTGCACATTTTCGTTTTTAGGCAAAAGCTGTGTGCATGACCTCATTGATTTTATAGTGCAGCGTTTAGATATGTTTAAAACTAGGCAAATCTAAATGCAGTGTTTTAGAAGCCCATGTGAATGAGCCTTTAATGATTAATTTCTTTCCCGATTTAGTTTCAAATTAAAATTTTACCAGTTCTAATTCTTCCCCACTGTACTAAAAAATGTGTTTATGTTTAAGCTGGGAGGGATTTCGCATTTCTTCCTGCCCTGGCAGGAAGTGGAGAAATGGCCTCAGTAGGGGCACAAGTTACAATAAAAAATTGAAAAACTCTAATCCTTTTTTGGCAGACGAAACCAGCCATGGCATTAACATATGCCCTCCCAGAATCTCTATATAGAGATGGTGCAGAACTAAGTAACATTACTAGACATAAAGCTACAAGGGGTCTAGATGGAGCCATGTCCTTCCAAAATCTAGCTTGTGTCCATTTGGGTGGACTTGCTCCTTAAAGCAAAATCTATACTTTATAGCCAAGTGGAAGCTAGAACAATAACTCTCAGTTAATCTACAGATATAAATCACATACCATTACTAAAGAAAGCTACCAAGATATCACTGAAGTCAGCCATAAGGGAGAATCTGTGTACAGAGCTACCGAATGAGCAGCTCATTTAACCCCTATTGCAGAGATGGCATGATTATTGTAGTGGCAAGGATGATGTAACAAAGTTAATAGGACCCTAAAGCTCTGTTTTCCTTGGTAAATGTAAGAATTCCACAGTTGTAACAATCCTTTATTGTACACCAAGTCCTAATGTTAGCTATAGGGTTTCCAGTTTTGAACTCGAAGGTTAAAAAAAAAGAAAAAAAAAAAAACCACAACACCTTCTCTTCTACACCCTCAGATACTCTGCATTGTGGGTGGGGAGCTGGACTTCCTCGCATACAATGTAGGACCGATGGCCCTGCATTGTATAATGATGGCATCAAAGTGCCTGTGACTGATTTAACAGCCCTTTCGGTTTCCCCTAGATGAAAACAAGCCTTTGCCCTTGCTGTTTGGGGGGGGGCATGGTTGAGGAAGATGGGGAGACCCACTGGAAGTATACATTTTTTATTTTATCTGGAGTTCAGCTTAAAAGCAAAGTAAAGTAGAGGTGTGCTTTAATAAGAAGCTAAAAAAAAAAAAGTTAAATATAGAATTTTACCTTGAATTTTAGAATGTAAAGTATTGGAGCAAAGGTTTCCTTGTGAACGATTGGGGAGTCGTGAGCAAGGCCTGTCATGATGGTTGGTTCCACAAAATTTCCTGAACGATCAATTACCTTTGTTGGGTAATACAGAAAGGAACAGAAAAAAAAAAAACACATGTTAATTGATAATGAAGCCGTTATCTCCACCAATAAGTATCTCTCTTCAACATACCTTACCACCACACACAACGGTACCCCCTTCACATTTCGCTTGCTCAATGGCGGAAAGGAACATTTCCACAGCCTGCTTGGTGTGTAGAGGTCCACATAACGTGTCAGCTGAAAAGAGACAGACATGGTTTTTAAAATACTCAGAAAAAAGTCAAAGAGCTGACATATAAAGGCCCACAAGGAATTGGAGAGATTTCATACGGTAACCCTTCACATTCGTTTATGTTTTCATTAGGCAATCTTGCTTCCAAGCAGCTATTAACCACAAATCAAAGTGAGGAGAGTTCGGTCTTACACAACTTTACCCAAAACATCAGTCTCATCTGGATGGTTTCCCCTCACCTTCTCTGCTGGACATCAGGACAAATCAGAAAGGTTCATCTCCCCAGTGAAGATACAGACAGCAATAAAAACACTAATGCAGGCCATACATGGGTCTAATTCCAAACTACTTTTCTTTCGAAAATCAGAAACTTTGTAAATTTTGTGATTTGATGGTGCCACCATCGATTTCGAAATTCAACCAACCAAGCCTTCAATTTCACCTCATGTTGCTACAGAAAATAATTTCTGGCCAGGAATCTTCTTTTCTGGGAATATTTTATTTTATTTTTTTATAGATTAGTATATATACTATTTTCCCATCATTGATTAGAAGATAGTTTGTTTTTCAAAAAATTTCCAACATGCCCAAACACTCAAATTCGGTGGCCGCACAGATATTGTCCATTGTTGCGGCCCACTAATGGTGCAAAATATGCAAAAAAAATTCTTAGGTGAGATTCTTGAAAGAAATTTTTTTCTGGATTCGACCCATGTATGACCGGCTTAAGAAAAAGTTATTACCCTTGCTCACTCTACTAAAAAAACTAAGAAAAAAAAAAAAAAAAAAAAAGTTCGCTTTTACATTTAAAGTAACTCAAATGTAAAAATGGTATGTCCAGCATAACAACCCCTCTAATCTCTCTCCTTTGTTTTTATATATACACACATACAGGAAGACAAAAATGTGTTTAAGATGCTCTAGAGCAGTGATCCTCAAACTACGGCCCTCCAGCTGTTGCGGAACTACACATCCCATGAGGCATTGTAAAACTCTGACATTTACAGACATGACTAGGCATGATGGGAATTGCAGTTCCTGAACAACTGGAGGGCCATAGTTTGAAGACCCCTGCTCTAGAGGATTTCTCCTTTTATGGTTTTCACAATATATAAAAGCTTGCAAAGGAAGTGCTGCCATCAAATTATACAGCAAACAAGTAAAATGTAAATCACATTCAAAAAGTTCTGGAAACAGTTAAAGTAACAGCTTAAATTTACAATTCATTAAAGTGCTTGTAAACCCATACATATACCAAGTGAAGTGACCAGCCTTAGGTGATACAGTGATGAAACAAATCCTCTAACTGTTGCAGTGTTCTCTTGTAAACATCTGTGCAAAGTCCATAATTTATAAAGCTTGTCTGAGCTGTTAGAAAACAGAGGACGGAGAGCTAAAAATTGGATTTTTGACTTACCATAAAATCCTTTTCTCTGAAGTTCGTTGACCGACGCAGTTCAATATCTTCTTGACCATTGGGTTATGCTGTTCCCTACAGGAGTAGAACACTAGGCAGGAAAAAACCTCACCACGCCTATGGGGCAGTCCCTGCAGGCATAACCCCACACACTGCTACAGCCCTCAGTTTCGTTGCAAACAGTGTTTAGAAGAAAACAAACCTATTCCAATCATAATAGGTGGGGTGGGTGCTGCGTCTGGTCAATGAACTTCACAGAAAAGGATATTACGGTAAGTCTTCTTGACCATTGGGACATCCCAAAGCAGTATTTGCGTGAGGGGTGGAGGGAAAAAAAAAAAGAAAAAAAAAAAATTAACGCAAAGAACAACGTAATTTCCCAAGACTAAACATAGCCAACCAGGTAACAAGGAGCTTAACCAAGAACAACTGGAGCTCACCTAGAAAAAACATATACCCTCAAAGAGAAAAAAGTTTTTAGACAGCAGCCTGCAAAACCTTGTGGCCAAAAGACAGTCGAAGATGCCAACACATCTACCTCGTAGAATTTTGTGAACGTGTGCACCGACGACCAAGTTGCCGCCTTGCAAACTTGCATCACTTACACCTGATGGCGAAAAGCCCAAGAGGCACTCAGCGCTGGAGTAGAATGCGCCTTCACCGGGAAAGGAGGAACCTGACCCTTTAGTGAATAAGCCTGAACCACCGTCTGCCTGATCCATCTGGATATGGTCGCAGCAGACGCAGCCAATTCTTTACGAGGTCCTTTGGGAAGGACAAAGTCCGATTTCCTGAAAGTTTCAGTAGTCGTCAGGTAAACTCTAATTGCCCGAACCACATCCAAAGAATGGAAAGCAATTTCCTTGGGATGCTTGGGCTTAGGACCGAGTGAAGGCAGCACAATGTCTTCATTAAAACGGAAACCAGAAACCACCTTAGGAAGAAACGACTGATTAGGTTGCAGTACCACCTTATCTCTGTGGACCACCAGATAAGGGGAATGGCAGGACAACGCTGCCAATTGGACACCCTGCGGGCAGAAGTGGTAGCCACCAAAAAGGCAACCTTCTGAGAAAACGTGAGCAGGGGAATTTCCCTAATGTTCTCAAACTGAGGTTTTTGAAGAACAGATAACACCAGAATTCAGATCCCATGGAGGCAGAGGGGATCGCCTCGGAGGAGCCAGATGACGCACCCCTTGAATAAAAGTGCGAATCAGGGCATGCATAGCTAAAGGACGTTGGAAATAAATAGCCAAAGCTGACACTTGGCCTTTGATGGTGCCCAAAGCCAAACGCTGTTCAACCCCTTTTTGAAAAAAAAAAAAAAGGTCAAAACCCTAAATACCGTGAACAAACGAGGGTGCGCTTCCAGCGATTTACGTACAATGATAGATCTTACTGGAAGTAGACTTCTTGGCCTTCAATAGTGTAGGAATCAGAGTCAGAAAGACCCTTATCCTTCAGTACCTGGCTTTCAACAGCCACGTCATTAAAGCCAGCGACTGTAAAGCAGAATGGAAGATCGGCCCTTGAGACAGCAGATCTTCCCTGAGAGGAAGTCTCCAAGGAGCATCAGCGACCAACCCTACCAGGTCCGCGTACCAAGCCCGACGAGGCCAGTCTGGGGCCACCAGAATGTCCAGAATCCCTTCCACCTCTATTCTGTGCAGAAGCCACGGCAGGAGTTTGAGCGGAAGGAACGCATAGATCAGCCAATACTGACCCAAAGAAGCCACCAGTGCGTCTGTGGCATCGGTCAGAGGATCCCTCAACCTGGCTACAAACCTCTGAACCTTCCTGCTGAGGCAAGAAGCAAACAGGTCGACATCGGTTTTCCCCCACCAAACACACAGGAGGTGAAACACCTCCGGATGCAGGGACCACTCCCCCTGATCCAACACCTGATGACTCAGGTAATCCACCTGCCAGTTGTTTACATCTGGGATGTGCACAGCAGAGAGCTGTAACAAACCTCTCCGCTCAATCCATAATATCTGCCACCTCCCAGGGCGCTAAGACATTCTTGGTGCATCCTTGATGATTGATGTACGCCACGACATTGGCCGATGGATAGCCTAGATCCCTGAGGTCGGGATTCAAAGTCCAAAACCCAGCCTGCTGTTGCTTGTAGTTCTCCAGGAACTCCAACTAGTAAATAAAAATTAAACATAAAAAAGTTTTCCAAAATAAATAGACCGAAGTCACAGCAGGGAACTAGGTAGAAAAACTGAGGGCTGTAGCAAAGTGTGTGGGGTTATGCCTGCAGGGACTGCCCTATAGACGTGGTGAAGTTTTTCCCTGCCTAGTGTCCTACTCCTGTAGGGAGCAGCATAACCCAATGGTCAAGATATGAAGCTGCGTCTGTCAATGAACGATAGAGAAAAGTATACACTGCAAAGCTCACTAAGGAGGACTCTGAGGGAATGGACACACTCTCCTCCCCACCCCCCCCCCCCCCCCATTCACACAGCACAAAAGAAACTGAGCTGAGGCTGCCAATCACAGACTCTGTGCTGGGTGTTCCTTCCCTGTCACGTTTTTTCTCTTGGGGTCAGGAAAACTTGTCAGAAGTTATTCATGTTGATAGAGGAACGAAGCAGCAGAAAGAAAAGGACACTAATGCTCTGAGACAAGTACACACTATAGAGTTCTATGCTTTTGTCCTATTTCCTATCAGAGGTTTGCAACCACTTTACATTAAAAATGTTATTATTTATTATTATTCCATTTCCTTTAAAACACTACTCACATTCCCAGGGGTCCCCGATACGCACTTGCGCATAGGCTTTAGATAATTTCTGAACAATGTCATCATGGATGCTTTCATGCAAGAACTACAAACAGAGAATAATGGATAAGGACATAATACAAGATCAAGAACAGCTATGAGAGTCAAAAAGGTAATTATTTCTTACCAGGCGTCTGGCTGTGGTGCATCTCTGACCTGCAGTGCCAACAGCAGCAAACAGGACAGATGGGGTGACCAAATTAAGATCAGCATCTTCAAACACTACAAATCAGATTATAGAATACTGCATTAGAGATTACTACAAACAGATTTGTGACATACAAAGAGAAGATAATCAAAAAGGAATAATAATAATAATAATAATAATGCAGAAATTAAAATCAATTTCAGGCCTGAATTTTTTGTACCCACACCAGTAAATACCGTTAAAATTTTAAACCTTTAAGTAATGTCCCCAAATGTTTTTTCCCACCACCACACATTCTACTTACATGCTCTGTGCAGTTGGTTTTGCACAGGGCAGCCCGGATCCTCTTCTCTGGTCCCTCTTTGTTGCTCCTTCCTCTTGACGAGTGCCCCCACAGCAAGAAGCTTGCTATGGGGGCACATGAGCCGAGCTGCAGTTCCGTGTATGCATTCAGACACAGAGCAGCAGTTCGGCCCCACCCCTCTTTCGCTCCTGATTGGCTGACTAACGGCCGCGGGAGCCAATGGCATCACAGCTGTGTCTCAGCTAATCAGGAGGGAGAGTCTGACGGCCAACTGACTCGTGGACATCGATGGACAGAGATGTGGCTCAGGTAAGTATTAGGGGGTGCTGGGGAGGCTGCTTCAGAATGAAGCAGAATGCATTATTCATAGAATGCAATAATATATAAAACCTTCTGACTTTACAACTCCTTTAACCTTTATTTTGTGTAAAACACCTTGCTAGTACCGAGTTGGACCCCATTTTCCCTTCAGAACTGCCTTAATTCTTTGTGGCACAGATTCAACAAGGTATTAGAAACATTCCTAAGGTTTTGGCCCATATTGACATGATAACATCACGCAGTTGCTGCAGATTTGTTGGCTGCACATCCACGATATGAATTATCCACCACATCCCAAAGGTGCTCTTTTGTATTGAGATCTGGTGACTGTGGAGGCCATTTGAGTACAGTGACCTCATTGTTATGTTCAAGAAACCAGTTTGAGCTGATCTGAGCTTTGGGACATGGTGCATTATCCTGCTGGAAGTAGCCATCAGAAGATGGATGCACTGTAGTCATAAAGGGATGGACATGGTCAGCAACAATACTCAGGTAGGCTGTGGCATTTAAAAACGACAGTCAATTGGTACTAGAGGGCCCAAAGTGTGCCAAGAAAATATCCCCCACGCCATTACACCACTACCAGCCTGAAGCGTTGATACAAGACAGGATGGATCCATGTTTTAATGTGGTTTAATCAAAATTCTGACACTACCATCTTAATGTTGCAGCTGAAATCAAGACTCATCAGACCAGCCTACATTTTCCCAATGTTCGATTGTCCAATTTTGGTGAGCCTGTGCAAACTGTAGCCTCATTTTCCTGTTCTTAGCTGACAGGAGTTGCACCCAGTGTGGTCTTCTGCTGCTGTAGCCCATGTGCTTCAAGTTCCGATAGGCTGTGCTTTCAGAGATGGTATTCTGCATACCCTGGTTGTAACGAGTGCTTATTTGAGTTACTTTTGCCTTTCTACAATCTCGAGCCAGTCTGCCCATTCTCCTCTGACATCAACAAGGCATTTTTGTCCACACAACTGCCACTCACTGGATATTTTCTCTTTTTTTTCCTGACCATTCTCTGTAAACCCTTAAAGATGGTTGTGCATGAAAATCCCAGTAGAGCAGCAGTTTTTGAAAAACTCAGAGCAGCCTGTCTGGCACCAACAACCATGCCACGTTCAAAGTCACTTAAATTCACTTTCTTTCCCATTCTAATGTTCAGTTTGAACTTCAGCAAGTCACCTTCACCATGTCTAGATGCCTAAATGCATTGAGTTGCTGCTTTGTTATCGGCTGATTAGCAATTTGTGTTACCAAGCAATTGAACAGGTATACATAATAAAGTGGCCAGCGAGAGTATGTGCCAAAAATTGGATTTTTGTCTTACCGTAAAATCCTTTTCTCGGAAGTTCATTGACGGACGCAGTCTCTGTTCTTCATAACAGTAGGGTTATACTGCCCCCTACAGGAGTAGGACACTAGGCAGAAAAAAAAAGTTCTGGCTATGCCTATGGGCAGTCCCAGGAGGTATACATCCCCTCTCTGCTATAGGTCAGTTTTGTAACAAAGCAGTGTCAGAGAAAACAATACCAACCCAACTCAAAATAGAGGGGCGGGTACTGTGTCAGCTCATGAACTTCAGAGAAAAGGATTTTACGGTAAGACAAAAATCCAATTTTCTCTATCGTTCATTGATGAACGCAGTCTCTGTTCTTCATAACCGTAGGGACATCCCAAAGCAGTGCCATAAAATTGAGGGATGGGGAACAGCAGAAAATAATTCCCCAAGGCTGAACCACAGCCAACCAGACAACATGGAACTCATCAGAACAACTAGAGGAGACCCACCTGAAAAAAAACAAAAAAAAAAAAAACACATTAATACCCTCAAGGGAGACTAAAAACACCATTAAAAATGGCAGCCTGCAAAACTTTTCAGCAAAAAGAGGCACCTGCAGATGCCAGCACATCCACCTTATAAAACTTTGCGAAGGTATGACAGATGACCAGGTAGCCGCCTTGCAAACCTGAACCACAGATGTCTGATGGCGAAAAGCCCAGGAAGCACTAAGCGTCCGAGTAGAATGTGCATTAACCACTTGCCGACCGCCGCACGACTATCTACGTCGGCGGTCAGCCCCTCACAGGCAAACTAACGTAGGGCTACGTTGCTTGCTTGTGAGGGTCTAGGGAGCGAGCGCGCGCCCCCGGAGGCGCGCTCCCGCTCCCGCGTGGTCACGGACCCCCCCCGCGCGTGTGACCAGCGGACCCGATGTCCGCCGGTCACTCGGCGATCGGCGGGGGAGAGGGGGAATGTCAGGCAGCTTGTGTAAACAAGCTGCCTGTCATTCTCCTCGCTGCAAAGACACAGATCACATGGATCTACTATGTAGATCCGTTGATCAGTGTCCTTACAGCTGAAGCCACAGCCAATCACAGTAGAAAGCACGCCCCTAGAGACACACACAGCCCCTCCCTCCCAAATAAAGTTAACCCCTTCACTACCAGTGTATTTTTACAGTAACAGTGCATATATATAGCACTGATTACTGTAGAAATGTCACTGGTAACCCCAAAAGTGTCAAAAATGTCAGTCAAGGGTCCGATCTGTCCGCCGCAATGTCGCAGTACCGCAAAAAAAAAAAAAAATCGCAGATCGCCGCCATTACGCGTTAAAAAAAAAAAAACAACAAAAATGACAAAAATCTTTCCCTTTGTTAGTAAACGCGATAACTTTTGCGCAAACCAATCAAAATACGCTTTTTGCGATTTTTTTTACCAAACATAGGTAGCATAAAACAAATTGGCCGAAAATGTTAAAAAATTTTGATTTTTACATTTTTTTTGGGGGGAATTTCATATAAAAAAATGTGAAAAATATTGTTATTTTTGCAAAATTGACGCTCTTTTTTTGTTTATAGCGCGTGATCAAAAAAAAAAAAATCGCACAGGTGATCAAATACCACCAAAAGAAAGCTCTGTTTGTGGGAAAAAAAGGACGCCAAATTCGTTTAGGTACAGCGTCGCACGACCGCGCAATTGTCCGTTAAAGTCACGCAGTGCCGAATCGCAAAATACCCCCTGGTCGGAATGGGGGTAAAATCTTCCGGGGCTTAAGTGGTTAGCAGGGAAAAGGTGGAACCTGACCCTTAATTGAATAAGCCTGCGCCACTGTCTGTCTAATCCCTCTGGAAATAGTCGAGGCAGATACAGGCAGCCCTTTCTTTGGTCCATCCATGAGTACAAAGAGCGAATCTGACTTTCGAAAAGACTCAGTAGTTGCCAAGTACACCCTAATTGCCTGAACCACATCCAAAGTATACAGTGCAAATTCCTTAGGATGTTGAGGCTTAGGACACAAGGAGGATAGCACAATGTACTCATTTAGGTAGAAACTTCGGCAGGAAGGAAGGATCCGGACAAAGTACCACTTTATCCCTGTGAACCACCAGATAGGGAGAACGACAGGACAACGCCACCAGTTCTGACAAGAGTAAGCAGGGGAATCTCCCGAATATTTTCAAAAGGAGGTTTCTGGAGAACCGACGGCATCAAATTAAGGTCCCAAGGTGGCAACGGCAGTCGCACCGGAGGTGCCAAGCATCACACCCCCTGGATAAAGTTGGGTACCAGTGAATGGGCGGCCAATGGCCTTTGGAAGAAAATTGCCAAGGCCGAAACCTGACCCTTGATGGTACTCAAGGCCAATTTTTGATCCACTGCCCATTAAAGGAAGGCCAAGATCCGAGCCACCGAGTAAGAGAGAGGGGGAACCCCAAGAGACTCACACCAAACAATATACGACTTCCACGTACGATGATAGATCTTTCTAGAAGTCACTTTTCTCACGTTTGTGAGTGAGTGGGGATCACTGAAGCAGACAATCCCCTGTCCTTCAGCACCCGGCTTTTAACAGCCAAGTCGTCAAAGGCAGCTTCTGTAAAGCAGGATGATTGGAGACTTCCTCTCAGGGAGGATCTACTGTCTCAAGGGCAAAGGAACGCATGCAACTAGCCTGACCAGGTCAGCATACCAAGCTCGGCGAAGTCAGTCCGGAGCCACAAGGATGACCGGAATCCCTTCCACCGAGAGGATGGGGTGCCGCCTGACAGGACAGAGGGGAATCTCGCAGGTCTGACCATCCTAGGGAGGGGCCCACGTCCACCCCAAAACCCACCAGGGGGAGGGGGGGGGGGATTAATTACTCACCATACCTGGAACAGGCGGGCGCCTCTCCTGACAGAACCCCTCTCCACCGAAGTGGGGGGGCTGTTGGCCAATAGGAACACTGCAACTCGGGCCTAAACCCGGTCGTGTGTGACCTGGAAAGACGTTCAACTCGCAGGGCCAGTCCCCGTCCAGGAGGACCTCGCAGCCGACCTAGCATGGAGCTGGGGTGACCACTAGATCTACATATCCAGCCTGTCGCCCAGATGCAGCTTAGTTGCTTGTAGATCTCACAGGAAAAAAATCCAGAGAAAAAAAACTAAACTAGAAAAAAAAAAAAAAAAAACTTTTTGCCAGGACCACAGATCCCAGCAAGGAACTAGGTCCTTACTCCTGACTAGGCAGATTAAAACTGACATCCTATAGCAGAGAGGGGGGGAGTATACCTCCTGGGACAGCCCATAGGCATAATCAGAACTTTTTTCTAGCCTAGTGTCCTACTCCTGTAGGGGGCAGTAAAACCCTACTGTTATGAAGAAGAACAGAGAATGTGTCCATCAATGAATGATAGAGAAATTTACCATTTTTAGGCACGGCACCCTTTGACAAAGATGTGGAAGCTCCTTTCAGACACAGTGGGGTTGATTTACTAAAACTGGAGGGTGCTAAATCTGGTGCAGCTCTGCATAGTAACCAATCCACTTCTCTAACTTCACCTTGTTCAATTTGGCTTTGACAAAAAAAAAAAAAAAAAAAAAAACCTGGAAGCAGATTGGTTCCCATGCAGAGGTGCACTAGATTTTGCACTCTCCAGTTTTAGTAAATTAACCCCAGTGTCATTTTAGGATGTTTCAGCATTTCTAGCCCCCCCCCCCCAATTTTAATAAAATGTCACAAAATGTGTAGTGTGCTGCAACATGCTGCACTGAAAAAAAGTGTAGAACGCTTCAGAGCACACCACTGCAATTAAGCGGTGGCGTGACTGAACTGGTAGAAGGTCAGGCAAATTGCCATGTTTATGCATTGAGATTGCTAGGCAGGGCTTTGCAATGCAGCCTGATCCATATGGCGTGAATATGCCTCCTAGGTGTGCTGTAGATGTCAGCACTTCCCAAAGACACAGAACTAACCAGTTCCTTGACATAAGATCATGCTACAAAGTACTCTGATCAGAGCACCCTGTACCACCACATAACCACAATTCCTTTAGCACTGTAAATCCCAATGATGCACACTAAATCTTGAGGAAATAAGCTACAGTGGTCATTGTGGAGGATCAGCTCTGTTCGGCCCCTGCCTACAGCAAGAAAAAAATATATATAAAAAATGATCTACTGCTTAGCAAACACAGATGTGCACATGCTTCTGTTAAGCTTTACTTTCTTTACTATTACGGCTAGTCCATACGGATAACACTAAACACTGAAATATGGACAAAACCTTAATCAACATTACACTGCGGATGGACTAGATTTTTTGTTATACTCACCAATGATTGCATTGTTTCCCCCAAGCTCAAGTAACTTTCGTCCTACAGAATACAAACAGAATATTAGTCCGTCCATGGCCGGCTTTCATTTATTGTGCGAAGCAAAACACTCTCTGCTGGCTTAAGACTTTAAAGCATGCGGATATGAATAGATGTTCCCCAAGTAAATAAAAGCCAAGAGGAGAGCCTCACCAAACCTTTCTTGAACCTTCAGAGACACTTGTTTCCCCACATTTGTGCTGCCAGTAAAAGAAACCAAATCCACACGCTCATCCTTTGCTATAGCATTTCTGGAAGAAAAGCACAGAAGAGTCACAGCCTGCATCTGAAACCGGTACGATAAATAAAATGGTTTACAAGAGAATGTGGGAATATATTAGATATCGCCAGCTTGAGCAAGATGATCGGCTATATAAAATGAGAAAGTCCTTCAGTTGGTTGGTGGCTGACAAGGGACTAGTGGAAAAAATGGATTTTTGTAAAATCCTTTTCTCTTAAGCTCATTGACAGACGCAGTCCTCTTGATTAATATCAAATTGGGTTATACTGCCCTCTACAGGAGTAGGACACTAGGCAGAAGGAAAACGTTCTGGCCACACCTTAGGGGCAGTCCCAGAGGGTATATCCTCTCTCTCTTTGCTACAGGATGTTAGTTATGTCACAAAGCAGTGTCAGAGAATTTAACCCAACTCAACAGTAGAGGGGCGGGTACTGCGTCTGTCAATGAGCTTAAGAGAAAAGGATTTTACAAAAATCCATTTTTCTCTGTCGCTCATTGACAGACGCAGTCCTCTTGATTAATATCAAATTGGGACGTCCCAAAGCAGTGCCACAAATGAGGGGTGGGATAACAGAAATCAAAATCCAATCTAGAAGGCCCAACCGGTGCCAACTAGAAGTCTTAAAGGCTCATCAGACAAAAGGATGAGACTCAACTGAAAACCCAACAGAAAAAAAACCCTCGAGGTAGACCAACGGTCTCCTCAAATTGCGGCCTGCAAAACCTTGCAGCCAAAAGAGGCATCCAACGATGCCATCATGTCAACTTTATAAAATTTTGTAAAGGTATGAACCGACGACCAGGTAGCCGCCTTGCAAACCTGGACCACTGACGCCTGATGGCGGAAGGCCCAGGAAGCACTAAGCGCCCGAGTGGAGTGCGCCTTAACAGGGAACGGAGGATTCCGACCCTTAATAGAATAAGCCTGTACCACCGTCTGTCTGATCCATATGGAGATAGTCGCAGCAGATGCAGGCAACCCCTTTTTGGGGCCATCCGTGATCACAAAAAGTGAATCCGTTTTACGAAACGAGTCCGTAGTTTTCAAGTATACCCTGATTGCCCGAACCACATCCAAGGAATTTAACGCAAACTCCCGAGGATGACTGGGCTTAGAACACAAGGAAGGTAGCACAATAACTTCATTCAGATGAAACTCTGAAACCACCTTAGGAAGGAAGGATGGATTCGGACGAAGAACCACCAGATATGGGGAACGACAGGATAATGCGGCCAGTTCTGACACCCTGCATGCAGAAGTAATGGCCACCAAGAAGGCCACCTTCTGGGATAATGTAAGCAAGGGAATCTCCCTGATATTTTCAAAGGGAGATTTCTGAAGAACCGACAACACCAAATTAAGATCCCAGGGCGGTAAAGGCGCGCACACTGGCGGAGCCAGGTGCCGCACCCCCTGGATGAAATTCCGCACCAAGGAATGGGTAGCCAAAGGTTTCTGAAAGAAAATTGCTAACGCTGAAACCTGACCCTTGACAGTACTCCAGGCCAGCTTCTGCTCAACCCCCTGTTGCAGAAAAGCCAAGATTCGGGTCACCGAATAGGCACGTGGAGGAAATCCAAAGGATTCACACCACGCAATACAAGACCTCCATGTGCGATGATAGACTTTTCTGGAAGTCGCTTTCCTTGCTTTAATTAAAGTAGGAATAACTGAAGTTAACAATCCCTTGTCCTTCAGCACCTGAGTCTCAATAGCCAGGCCGTTAAAGCCAGCGATTGTAAAGCAGGATGGAAGATCGGTCCCTGAGACCGCAGATCCTCCCTGAGAGGAAGTTTCCAAGGAGCGTCCGCGACCAGCCTGACCAAGTCGGCGTACCCGGGTCGACGAGGCCAGTCCGGAGCTACCAGGATAACTGGAATTCCCTCCACCTCTATCCTGCGAAGAAGTTTCGGCAGCAACTTGAGAGGAGGGAAGACATACAGTAGCTGATACTGTCCCCACGGGGCGACCAGCGCGTCTGCTGCGTCCGCTCGAGGGCAGTATAACCCAATTTGATATTAATCAAGAGGACTGCGTCTGTCAATGAGCGACAGAGAAAATAATTTAGGAAACAACTGGGCCGAGTTTAAATACTTTACTTGAGTTGCTTGCATTTGACATCCAATGCATTTTTGCAGACGTTATAGATTTTTTAATTTTTTAGCCATTTTACTTAAAAAAAGAGAAAGATCACTTTAGCCTAGTCAGAAATAGAATTTATCAATATTTGCATACAGTAGTATTTCTCTACATTCCTATAAAATTACATACCAGGAACACAGTGCAGAATGCCTAGTGCAAATAAAAGACTAGCAATGCCTAATTCATTAGGCAATGAAGTACAATAAAGCAATAAATCAACCAACACATGACGACATCTTGCAGAGTTTGTCTTCCAGAAAAACAATATTACAGAAAGACATGAAAGTTGTGAAGCAACATTACTTTTAACTTTAGCTTGATAGGTACATCCAACTACCAAAACTTCCAAGCTTTAAAGAATAGATGGCGAGTACATACAACTGCTGAAAAGAGTTCTTCAAATGCCTATTGCTTAACTACTTGCCACTCGGTCACCTAAAAAATGCCCTGGTCATGAAAGGGGTAAAACCTTCCGGAGGTCATTAAGTGGTGGAGTATGTATACTATTGCTACACCAGAATGCACATTTATACATACCAAACATGCAAACACCTGTCTACTATAGAATAAAACATCCCAAAAAAAAATATGTTCTGACACGGTCCTCAAAGTCTATGAATGTCACCTGATCTAATGGATACGTATTTAAAGTAGTTGGTACCTAACAGATTATGCTGGTAGCATCTCTCTCTGAATCACTAGCAGCAAGGTATCCCAATATTTTTTATCTGCCATTTTTAGTGCCTTTAGCCCAATAAGACAACTACGTACCTTTTGCGGAGTTTAATTTGGACATTCAACAGGCATCTCCTGCTAAGTTCTTCATTACAAATCCTAGCATTACAAAGCAGTGCCCTATGAGAATACCTGTTGGGAGGTAACATGCCATCTTCCATCCAAAGCCATCTATTTTTCTATATAACTATATTGTAGACTATCCTTTTATGTTCAATAATCACCTGCCTAATACATCTGAAGTTTTAAAATGTGTTTATGCAGTGCATGTGTTTACTGCCTGCAGTGCATGTGTTTACTGCCTGAAAAATGCTATCTAGTTGGCATGCTGAACCTATGCGTTCTTTCCTGAGAACCTGACTCCTGGTTCGTTGTAAAAAGAACTATAACCAGTATAGAAATTACATCAGAAAAGAGTAACTCACCCAATGTCAGCACCACCACAGGTCAAGGAACAGATTGCACCAGGCAACTTATTGTCTTCTAAAACTTGAGCAATTATCCTAAAAAGTGAAATAAAATAGGTTAACTAAATTTTCAAATTAATGTAAACATGCAAAACAAATCAGTTATGGCAACTTTTTACATACACCCACAGACCAAGAACTGCAAACTATTTTTACATAAAATAGTCACACACACACAAACTTTAGGCAGGTGTGGAAAAAAAATAAGTATACTTGCAGAAATAGAACTGTTAATTTATTTTTACCAATCAAGTAAATGAACAAAAGGGAAAACCAAATCAATATTTGGAAGGATCACCCTTTGCCTTCAAAAACGCATCAATTCTTCTAGGTAAACTTGCATACAGTTTTTTTATGGAATTCAGCAGGTAGGTTGTTCCAAACATCTTGGAGAACTAACCACAGATCTTCTGTGGATGTAAGCTGCCTCAAATGCTTCTGTCTCTTCATGTAAACCCAGACAGACTTGACATTGAGATTAGAGCCCTGTGGGTGCCAAACCATCACTTCCAGGACTCCTTGTTCTTCCCAACGCTGAAGATAAAAACTTTACAATTACATTAAAAACCGATTTAAAAAAAAAAAAAAAAAAAAACATCATGTTATACTTCCCTGCTCTGTGCAGTTAGTTTTGCACAGAGTGTGCCCAGTCCTCCTCTTCTAGGGTCCCTCTTCTGTGCTCCTGGTCCCTCCCTCCTGTTGAGTGCCCCCACAGCAAGCAGCTTGCTGTGGGGGCACCCGAGCCGAGTCATAGCTCCACGTGTCCATTCAGACACGGAGCCATGACCTGGCCCCCACTCTTTTCTCCCGATAGGCTACCACTACTGTCAGTCAGTCAATCGTGCCAATGTCTCAGCCAATGAGGAGGGGAGTCCTGGGTAGCTAAGAAACTCCTGCAACATCACTGGATAAAGATGGGCTCAGGTAAGTATTCGGGAGGCTGAAGGGGGCTGCTGCGCACAGGTTTTTTTTTTTTTTTTTATCTTAATGCCTAGAATGCATTAAGATGAAAAACCTTCTGCTTTTACAACCACTTTAATGATATTGGCTGTACGTTTAGGGTCATTTCCCTGCTGCATGATAAATTTGGGGCCAATCACTTGTCTCCATGATGGTATGGCATGATGGATACGTATCTGCCTATATTTCTAAACATCGAGGACACCATTGAAAATGATCAAATCTCCAACTCCATTTGCTGAAATTGTGCAGAAATGCAGCCCTAAACTTGCAAGAACCTCTATACTTCACTGTTGCCTGCAGACTCCCATTGTACCACTATAGCGGTACATATATTCAGCAAACAAACTGCCTCCTACTACTGCCAATATTTAAAAATTTGACTCCTAATTCCACAGTACCTGCTGCCATTTTTCTGCAACGGAGTTCCTAGGTTTTCACGCATAGTGGAGTCGCTTAGCCTTGTCTCCATGTTGGAGATGCGGCTTTTTGGCTGCATTTCTTCCATGAAGACCACTTCTGTCCAGACTTCTCTGGACAGTAGATGGGTGTACCTGGGTCTTCCTGAATTCCATCAGTTCTGTACTAATGGCACTGATTGTACTTGCTTCTCATCAACATCGGAAGAAGGCAATGTGTCTTTCTTCTGCTGCAATAAGTTTTCTTGGCCAACCACTGCATCTACGTTCCTCAACATTGCCCGTTTCTTTGTGCTTCTTCAAAAGAGCTTGAGAAGCACATCCTGAAACCCCAGTCTGCCTGAAATCTTTTTCTGGCCATGGTGTATGACCTGCGACATAACTGTCCAACACAACCTCACCTTAATAGCAGAGTTTGGCTGTTCCTCACCCGGGTTAAGCCTTCTACACAGTTGTTTAGGTTTATGACGGTTTCAACTAACATGATGATGATGATGATGATGATGATGATCATAAGCACCTGCTTGGTAGAACTGGTTAATCAAATACCTAACTAATCCTAGAAAAGTCCCTTTGTGCAAATGTAAGATCTGATGCTGGTTTGAAGACAAATGGTAGTCACGCCAAATTCTGATTGGATTAAGATTTTTCTTCTGTTTGCTCATGTTCCATTTTGTAAACTGATAAAAATTGTATATTTTTGAAAGCAGTTTTACTTTACAGCATTTTGTGGCATATAGCCATTTCAAGACCCAGTACCTTACATCAGTCCATATTCACATTGATAAATATTCAAACATTTCCCAACAATGCATTAACATAAAATCTGTCCTGATGATCCACAGTATGAAATCTGATGTGCCCCCATTTGGTCTGACTATACCTGGATATTCAGCTGTTGTACTCCTTAACGCCTTACAGATGGAAGCTCAGGAACATGACCACCACTTGTGTCTCCATACACAGTCTTGTAACTACATGTGTTTGGAGATGCCGGTGACCCAATGTTGCCTTTATTCGATTGTAGACCAAATTAAAAAGGTAAGACTGGATACGGTCCTCCCTATCTAAAATTACTTTAAAAGGGTCTACAAGCATAAAAAGGCAGTTGGCCTTATGGAATCAAGCCGACCATCCTCTGGTACTCATCTACAGTATATACACAGATCAGTCATAATTTTATGGGCACCCACCTATTAAGTAGGTCCCCCTTTTGCCGCCGAAACAGCCTCGACCCATCAGGGCATTGACGTTACTAGACTAGAAGGTATGTAGTGGTATCTGGCACAAAGCAGTCAATAGCAGATCCTTTAAGTCCTGTAAGTTGTGCAGTTGGGCCTTCACAGATGCTCAAATGGATTAAGATCTGGAGAATTTGGAAGCCATATCAACACTCCAAACTCATTGCTGTGTTCCTTAAACCATTTTAGACATTTTTGCAGTGTGCATTGTCCTGAAAGCGGTTACTGGCATTAAGGAATACTACGTCCATGAAGGGGTGCATTTGGTCATCAACAATGTTTAGGTAGGTGGTATGTGTCCAAGTAACATGCACATAAATGGCAGAACCCAAGATTTCCCAGCCGAACATTGCCCAAAGCATTTCCTCTGCCAGCCTGCATTCTTTCTATACTGGATCCAAGTGCCATCTCTTCTCCAGGTAAACTATGCATACGCACACAGCCATCCACATGATGGAAAAGAAAAGCAACCTTCTTCCATTGCTCTGTGGTCCTGTTCGGATGCTCAAAGTGCCCATTTTAGGCACTTTTGGCTGGCACCCTGACCGATCTGCGGCTAGGTAGCCCCATACACAATTATGATGCCCATTTTTTCTGCTTTCAACACAACTTCCGCACCAGCATGTTTACTTGCTGCCTAATACTGCATATCCCACAGACTTCCCAATGCCATTGTAATGAGATAATTAATGTTTTTCACTTAACCTGTGATCATAAAGTTATGGCTAATTGGTGTACATTTTCTTTTCTGAAAACTGTGCAGTCTCTCAGCTTCATATTCTGATTTTGGAAAAGCAGTTGTTTCACTGTCAGATAGTTGGCTGTTAACTAGGTGCTCTGGAAGGATTGTAGTTAGCAGTTAACGGGTTGTACTTTGCGATTTCAATAGCCAATAACAAATATGAGAGAGACAGTGTTACAATGGAACTTACTTTGTTACTGCCACACTAGTAAGGGATGTGGTTGGTGCTCCCTTCCTAAATAAAAGAATCAGATATACAGCCTTATAAAAACACAAAAAACATTGTTCTTGAAATCATGAAAATTACATTTCACTATAAAATATAGATGGCGAACCCACCCAGCTATAGTTCCTCATCCATTCGGCAAACTCCTAGCATTCATTGAGACCAATTCAAGGTGTTCTTTTAAAAGCGCCAATGAGCGGGTGACCGCTTCTGGTAACTATGCAGCAGGGCAGCCAAATGGCACCAGACCTGGAAGACATTGGCAATCACTGTAGTAGCAGCAACTACTAGGCCTCGTGCACATAGGGCTTTAAAAAAATGCTTCTTTTACAAGAGAGTTTGCAGTTTTTCCCCAGCCTGTAAAAGCACCTCTAGGTTGGCCCATGTGTCCAGAAGAGGAGTGTTTACAGGCCATCCCACCATCACCAGCATGTTTAGAAGAGGAGCATTTGGGCAGAAAAAATGATTGGCGAGTCTAAATGCGAGACAAGTTTTAAGGTTGAGTGTTTATGGATTCCATTGGCCAGAATATTTGTTCTGGCCACTGGAATAGATGAATGGTGAAATGCTTGACACCCCTAAATACTTGTGCAATACAAAGCTTTAGGCACATTTTTTAAGCTACTTTTTCCTGCCAGGAGTAACAGGCGTTCAGAGGAGAAATTCAAACACCCTGTATGCATGAGGCCCTACAGTGATTTCCAGCTTCCATAGGGATCCCACAGGTATGGAATATGTATAATTACACCGATCCACGCTTTAAAAGCAAAAAAACAAACCTGGAATTCAGCTTTAAAGTATCCCTTTTTATATTGAACGGGCTACCAAAAAAAAAAAAAAAAAGAAAAACAAAAAAACCAAACAAAAAAAAAAAAAACACATTTCTGATGCAGGCGGCGTATCACAATGCAAAATGAACATGCTAGAATGCACTGCAATAAAGAGGAGGTGTAAACGGCCCCCTAAAAAGTAGAAGTCTACAATATGTAAACAATAGTAATTACTACAATAGGTTAAACACCTCATTTCTATAAATACTTCTATCTATACGTCACAATTTATTTACAGTAATTACATTGGTGAAAAATTCTTCACTTCCTGTCCTATAGACAATCAAGTCATCAAGTCATCAGAACAAAAAGGAGAGGAAATCTACAAGATGAATACCCAATGCAAATTTGACAAAGATTCTAACCCTCCAAAAATTAAACATGAGATTAAGGCTTACCACCTGTACCACTGAATGTTGTCAGGGCAGGAAGGTAGGGAAAAATGTCCAATTTGGGGACAACAGACAATATTAAAAAAAAAAAAAAAAAACTGACAAAGAGGTTTCAACGTTTCACCCTCCCCGCTATTTTGAACTAAAATTTAAAAAAAAAAAAAAAAAAAAAAAAAAAAACCTGTAAATAGAACACTTTTCACTACACAAGTTTATAGCAAAAATGCAAAGTAGCAGCTCTCCAGTACCCCAAAAAATTACAAACATATATCAGCTTTATCATATCATTTAAAACACTCCTGCCCTGTACTAGTGCGACATGCCATGAAAAGTTTTGATGTAACAGAGCAAGTTGTAACTTTACTACACTTCGAGGGGATTATGTAGTCATTTAAGCTACAGTTTAAGCTACAATTACCAGGAAATGGTACAGACGAAAATAATCCTTAAAATAGGTTAGGTTCACATTCTCAGTCTACCACATATGCATCATTGTCTGAAATAGTCATGGCCCTCAAACATCACGTAAAAAAGAACACTGCACCAGCTCAAAAAATAAAAAAAAAGGCACTGCTAAGAAGCAGGGTCGTATCACAACTTTGCATTTTAGGTGCAATACTTTTTACACACACACATACTAATTATATATATATATATATATATATATAAATAATATCTCTCATATGTTTTAAACAGTGTTGTTTCTCACAACATTAAAATCAGTCTGTATCTGCAGTAAAGCATGCTTGTTATGACACCTTGTGTTTCTTACCATAGACAGACGTCCCCACAGATCAAAGCAAGAGCATTATTCCAGCCATACACTGCAACTGGGAAATTAAAGGCAGTGATAATTCCAACTAAACCCACAGGATTCCACTGTTCAATCAGGGCATGCCCAGGTCCTAAAAACATGAGATATTACATCCATTAGCATGTGTGGGAACTTACAAAACAGAGCTTTTACTTTGTACCAATAATTTCAACTACATTTAAAATAAAGAAGCTGTTTAAAGTCCTGAGTCTGAAGGACAAAATATTTACAATGAAGCCCTGTCCAGTATACAATTTTATAAGTCAGCCATTGGCGTCTTATAGGTAACACCCCAATTCTTGGATCCGATCCTATGCCACATTTATTGGGGGGTGCCTCGCTGTACCTTCTGGATTCTTTTTTTTTATAAAATACTTGAGGAGCAAGAAGCATTCTGTTAACTTTGTAAATTCCTTGGTAGGAGACAGTGAGTGGTTTAGGCAGGGAGTATGTAATTAATATTTATTATACACGTAGTGGAAAACTCAGGAGAAAAAAGCCAATGCAACCAGACAGCTAGATAGAGACTTAGTTTTTTCATCATCTATGACGAAATGTGTCGAAGAAGTCCAGAGATGGGTAACAAAAATGGTGAACGGTTTGAGAGGTAAAACATAGAATCAAGAGCGGCTTCAGGAACTTAATATGTACAGTCTGGAGGAAAGAAGGGAAAGGGGTGACATGATTGAAACCTTTAAACACATCATGGGGGTGAATAAGGTTCGAGAGCAGTTTTTTCAATGTGAAACCAAAATCAAGAACACCCCAAACTTTCTGAAAAGGTAGTTGATGCTTGGAATAAACTACCAGAAGAGGTAGCGAAACCTTCAATAGCAAATGGCTTCAACATGCTTGGGACAAACAGAGAAAGAAAAGAAAAAAGAAAAAAAAAAAAGGAGAGAAAGAGAGAGACGAGAAAGACTCGACAGACTCAATGGACTACTTTGTCTTTTTTCTGCCGTCATTTTTTTTGTCACGCTACTTTGATAAGATTGGTTGTTTCATTCTACTAGTCTAAGTGCAATATTTCATCCCTTATATTAAAGTTTTTATTCACACTACTACACTAAGAGCGCTCTTTTTTCGCATTACCTTTGAGCATTGTTGGGGATACTTGGATACAGAAGGGTAAGAGGGACATCTTAATCCCCTTATGCTAGTTGACCACCTGTAATTCGGTGGCCAATACCACCCAGTAAGCAGTTATACCTATACTTTCTGGCTCAGGATCATCACACTCTGTTTTCGTGTAGCATCACGGATCTTGCACACAAGTTTTTCCCCCATCACCAATTTTGATGGAGATTACCTGATTACCCGTTTAAGGTAGATGTTAATGGTGGACTTTGGGATTTACTCTTCTTTAACGTGCCCCCCCCCCTCCAATTATGAATTGTTGACACTTTTAGGTATTTAAAATTAATATTTTTGTTTTTATTCACTGAGGTTTTTGCGCTGCACTATCTTTGCATGTTTATATAATCGGGTTTTTGTATCTGGACTGTCAGTGCTAGCAGCTTTAGCTATTTTTCTGAGTGCAGTGTTTATTCCTTTTTCTATTTTATGGTTATTTATTCAGTCAGCAGGAGGTAAAAAGAAAAAAAAAAAAAAAAAATAGGATTTCTCCTTCCACACAAGCAAACTGGTTCAAGGAATACATCTAACCAGGACATTGTATTCTGAGGACACCCTGTTGTAAGAATACACAGATCAGTATGTTTCAGCCGCTTAACCTGGAAAGTTTTCCAGCATTTTCATTAGACAGAAGTCGTCGACTTAATGAGAGATTTTGGTTAAACAGGGAGGGCCACGCACAGTTCGAAATGTGGGCATTCCCTGCTGAATTTCTAGTACTTGCTTAATCTGAAACTTGTAAAAGCCACAGTTCTGCCAAATGTTTTTAAAAATCAGTTCTTTCAGATCTAGGTAAAAAAAAAAAAAATTTTTTCTTCTTTTTTTTTTTTTTTTAACAAGTAAATAGTTTTTTGCCGCAACCAAGAGTATGAAAACCTCATTTACTTTCTGAAGGTAATATGGGTCCTCCAACAATACGAGAAAGGCCAACTGCATAGTCACAGATGTCAACATATTCTTGGACTTCTCCAACACCTTCTACCAGAATTTTTCCCATTTCCAGAGAAACCTAAAATGGAAGCAAAAATGTAAGAAAATGTGACAAGACAAACTGGATTTTTGACTTACCGTAAAAACCTTTTCTCTTATGCATCAGAGGACTGCGTCCGTCAATGAACATATCAGTAGGGTTATACTGCCCCCTACAGGAGTAGTACACTAGGCAGAAAAAAAAAAGTTCTGGCTACGCCTTTGGGCAGTCCCAGGGAGGTATACCCTCTCTCTTCCTGCATAGGATGTCAGTTTTGCATCAAAGCAGCGTTAGAGAAAACAATACATCTCAAAATAGAAGAAGGGCGGGTACTGCGTCCGTCAATGAACCGAAGAGAAAAGGATTTTCACAGCAAGTCAAAAATCCAGTTCTCGATCGTTCCTGGACGGACACAGTCCTCTGATGCATATCAGTAGGGATGTCCCAAAGCAGTACCATAAAAACAGTAAACACCCTCAAGGAAGGCCAAAAAGGCCCCTAAAACAGCAGCCTGCAAAACTTTGCGGCCAAAAGAGGCAACTGCAGATGCCAGCACATCCACCTTATAAAATTTGGTAAAGGTGAAAACAGACAACCAGGTGAAGCACAGAGGTCTGATGGCAAAAAGCCAAGGAAGCACTAAGCGCCCAAGTAGAATGCGCCTTAACAGGGAAAGGTGGAGTCTGACCCTTAGTCGAGTGAGCCTACACCACTATCTGTCTGATCAATCTGGAAATAGTTGCAGCAGACGCAGGCAGCCCTTTATTTGGGCCATCCGTGAGTACACAGAGTCCCAGAATCGGACATCCGAAAAGACTCAGTAGTCGCCAAGTACACCCCGATTGTCTGAACTAGCGTCCAGAGAATGCAGAGCATATTCCTTAGGATGTTTGGGCTTAGGACACAAAGATTGCAAAACAATGTCCTAGTTTAAGTGAAAACTAGAAACCACCTTCGGTAGAAATGACGGATTCGAACGAAGTACCACTTTGTCTCTATGAACCACCATATAGGGAGAACAGAACAATGCCACCAGTTCTGACACCCTGCACTCAGAAGTGATAGCCACCAAGAAGGCCACCTTTTGGGTTAAAGTAAGCAGGGGGGGATCTCCCGGATACTATCAAAGGGAGGCTTCTGGAGGAACTGACAGCACCAGATTAAGGTCCCAAGGAGGCAACGGGGGGGGGGGGGGGGTCGCACCAGAGGTACCAGGTGCCACGTCCCCCTGGATGGATGAAGTTACGCACCAGGGAATGGGTGGCTAATGGCCTTTGGAAAAAAATCACCAATGCCGAAACATGACCCTTGATGGTACCCAAGGCCAACTTTTGATCAACTCCCCGTTGAAGGAAAGCCAAGATGCACGCCACCGAGTTAAGAGCGAGGTGGAGCCCCAAGAGACTCACACCACCCAATGTATGACTTCCAAGTAGGATGATAAATCTTCCTAGAAGCCACTTTTCTTGCTTTAAGCAGAGTGGTTATCCCCGAAGCAGACAACCCCCTGTCCGTCAGCACCTGGCTTTCAACAGCCAAGCTGTCAAAACCAGCGACCATAAAGCAGGATGGAAGATTGGCCCTTGAGACAGTAGATCCTCCCTGAGAGGAAGTCTCCAAGGAGCGTCCGACTAGCCTGACCAGGTTGGCGTACCAGGCACGGCGAGGCCAGTTCGGAGCCACAAGAATGACTGGAATCCCTTCCACCTCGATCCTGCAAAGAAGTCTCGGCAGCAACTTGAGAGGAGGAAAGGCATACATCAGCTGATACTGACCCCACTGAGCCACCAACTGCTGGAACACCTCTGGATGGAGGGACCATTCCCT
This sequence comes from Pelophylax lessonae, assembly GCF_965119305.1. Lineage (NCBI taxonomy): Eukaryota > Metazoa > Chordata > Amphibia > Anura > Ranidae > Pelophylax > Pelophylax lessonae. The sequence continues at coordinate 202,219,153 of NC_138768.1, forward strand.
TGCATCCAAGGCCTGTCAACTGAGGCAATCCGCCTGCCAATTTTCCACTCCTGGAATGTGAACAGTGGAGAGAGCTGGAACAAAGCATTCCGCCCAAGGAAGAATGCCTGGCACTTCTAAGGCCGTAAGGACACTCTTGGTGCCCCCTTGGTGATTGACATAAGCCACGGCCATGGCATTGTCTCATTGAATGCGCACTGGACAACCCCTCAGGTGCTCGGTCTAGTGGACTAGGCAAAGCTCTCAGCTCCAGGATATTAAATCAGTAACCTGGATTTAACCTGGATTCCTCCAGGGACCAGACTCCCTGAGCAGAGAACCTGCCGAGGACTCCTCCCCACCCGGACAGGCTTGCATCCATGGTGACAAATGTCCAGAATATGAGGAAGAATTTTCCTTGCTTGAGCATCGGGGACTGAAGCCACCAGATCAGGCACTCCCTGGTCACCTGGCTCAGCTGGATCCAAATGTCCAGGGAGTTTGAATTCTTGTTCAATTAATTAGAGAAGAATTTCCCTCTGGAGGGTCGCTGTGTGAAATTGAGCGAAGGGGACCGCCTCGAAAGATGACACCATCAGTCCCAGAACTCGCATGCAGGTTCGAAGGGACAACCATTTGCTGGACAGCAATAGCTGAACCGCAGTCTGAAGGTTCAAGAGTTTTTCCGAAGGAAGAAAAACCCTGGCTGAGGACGAGTCCAAAGTCAGGCCTACGTAGTCCAGTCCCATGGAGGGGACCAGGGACGACTTCTGAAGGTTCAAAAGTCACAAAAACTCGGCCAGTGTTCTTATGGTAATTTCCGAATTCGTTTTCAGCACCGTAGGGGACTTTGCACGAAGAAGCAGATCGTCCAGGTAACCAAGGACCAATATCCCCCGCTGCCTTAGTAGCGCCAGGAACGGAGCCAACACCTTCCTTTCGCGAGCAGAGGCGAGACCAAAGGATAACGCCACAAACTGATAGTGATCCTCTCCCACGGCAAAATGGAGAGAAACTGTTGGTGACCTGCACAGATTGGGATGTGACGATAGGAATCTTTGATGTCTATGAAGGTCAGCAAATCCCCCCCCCCCGAAGTAGGGAAGCCACCAACGTGCAAACTGATTCCATCTTGAAATGTTTGAATGCGCACAAAACCATTCAGTGCCTTCAGGTCCAGGATTGTACGCACCTTGCCTTTCTTCCTGGGAACCGTGAACAGGTTGGAAAAAAAACCCTGAAAATGTTCCGCACACGGAACTATAACCCCTTGTTGTACCAGGTCCTGTACTGCCCCATAGAGCACCAGCAAGTGATCCAGGGACAGTCGTAGATTGGAAGGGAAAAACCTTAGCCAAGGGAATGACCAAAACTCGATCTTGTAACGAGACCGTATGACCTCCTGAACCCCTCTGTCTGGGATCCGGGCCAGCCACAGGCCCGAAAACCGGCAGACGTCCCCCCACCCCAGATATGGGTGAGGACGCACCTTCAGGCAGAGGAGGTCTTGTCCGCAGGTCTGGAACCAGACTTTTGTTTGCCAGAGCAGGGTCACTTGGAACCGCCCAAGGGAGTCTTGAAGAGCTTTGCCTTATCGACTGACCCCGAGGGACAAAAAAACATTTTATGAGCAGAAAAGGAGGGTCTGCGACGAGGGTCCTTACCAGTGTTGGCCTGTGGAAGAAAGTACTATTCCCCCCCCCCCCCCCCGTGAGACGCTTAATAATGACATCCAGGGTAGCACCAAACAGGTGATCCCCTTGAAATGGGAGATTAGTCAAGGCCTTCTTAGAAGTCTTATCTGCAGACCAACACTTCAGCCAAAGTATACGCCGGATAATTACCGCCGAAACCGACAAGTTGGCCCAATAAGGGAGCAGTGTCTAACACGGCATTGCAAACAAATTGCAGCCCCTACACCAGCTGGTCCAACAGCTCCCCAAAGGCAGAAGGGACTTGTTTTTCCTCCAAGTCATGGCGTATTAACTTCGCCCATTCAGTCAAGGTCTGCGTGACTGGTCTTAGTGCAGTCCCCGCCAAGGAGTACATATTGCGGGCCACAGCCTCCACCTTCCAATCCTCCGGGTCTTTAAAGGGCAGGGACTCTTCCACTGGAATAAAGGTAGCCTTATTCAGTCAGGAGACCGGTGGATCAACCTTAGGTGGTACAGTCCACTTCTTTACCAGAGACTCCTCAAAAGGGTAGCGTCTAGCAATCCGCTTAGTCACCCCAGGGGAACGTCTTGGATGGTCCATTCTTTTGTGAGCATGTTGGCAAAATAAACGGGAAAGAGAAAAATCTTTTCCGCTTTGGATGGCTTGCGAGTGCCAAATGTAACCTGCACCCCAGGTGCAGCCGCATCCTCCAATTTTAGGGTCTCACGCACAGAAACAACCAGTGCGTCCACCAGCGCATTATCTTGCATGGCAGTGGAGGTAGAAAGGTCATCCTCACTATCATAGGAGACCGAGCACGAGGTAGGAGACGCGAGAGAACACTCACTGTCCCAAGATGCAGCAGGCGGCCCAGAACGTCTGCAGGTGTCAGCAGTAGCTCTCCAAAAGGAAATTAGCTCAGAAACCGCCAGGGTATAGGGAGGGGCTCCACCCACAGAACAACAACCCCAGGAATTCCCATACAGATTCCTAGCAGAAGAATCCACCGCAAAATGGCTGTGCCGGGTGTACCAAGATCGCTGCTGATCTCCAGCACATGCGGCTACAAGAAAATGGTGGCCCAGTGCGGTGAGCAGAGCAACAGAGTACCCTCAGGGGGACCCCCCCAGACTCCATAATGGAATCGATCAGCAGGTGGGCTCTGGGAGGTACAGACCGAGACCCCCCCCCCCCCGCACGATCGTTCGTCGCCGGCGGTGCACCCCCTATTCGGCCTAAAAACACGGTCCCAGCCCACGGGAGTAGGCCCAAACAGCCCCCCGCGTGGTGGGGGTGGGAGGGGGTGCATTCCAGGACAGAGGGGAACCTGGGGATTGTGAAGGTCCGACCATCCCAGGGAGGGGCCCGCGTCCACCCCAAAATCCACCAGGGGGAAAGGGGGGAACATTTATTCACCATACCAGGAACACAGGTGGGCGCCATCTCCTGACAGGACCCCTCTCCGCCAAAGTGGGGGGGGGGGGCTGTCGGCCAAAATAGGAACGCTGCGACTCGGGCCTGAACCTGGCGAGACGTTTAACTCGCGGGGCAAGTCCCCCTCCAGTGGGACTATGTTGCGGCCGACCCTGCGCGCTCGCTGGCCGGCTTGGGTGACCACTGGATCTATACATCCAGCCCATTGCCCAGATCCAGCATAGTTGCTTGTAGAACTCACAGGAAAAAAATCCGGAGAAAGCTAGCTAAAATTTTTTTTTTTTTTGTAAACACTTTTTGCCAGGCCAAGAGATCACTGAGGACACTAAGCTTTTTCCTGCTTAATGTCCTACTCCTGTAGGGGGCAGTATAACCCAATGGTCAAGAAGATAAGATGCTGGGTCTATCAATGAACAAAAGCAAAACCTTGTTGCATCACTACATGAAAGGGTATAGCAGTGTGCAAAGAGATCAACCAGTATTTCCTGTGATGACAAGGCCACTTTCATGATTCAACTTTTTCTGCAAATGCTGAAGACTGTCAGTGCTATAAATGTTTTTATATATAGTACATCATTAGAGTCAGCACAAGCACATTAAAGCGGAGTTCCAGCCACATTTTCCACTTCACATCATGCATACCTATATCCCTTTCTAAACTCGATTTGGCTATTTTTTTTTTTTTTTAATGTTCCCTTACCTTATTTTAAAAAAAAAAAAAACACAACTTCCATTCCTCCCACTTCCTCCTTATGCAGCCGTCATTTCCTGCTTTGCATTGATTCCTGGGAGATGAGTGTCATCAATCCCAGGAGTCAATGCGCCTGCACCGGTGTCCCTCGTTACTTCCGGTGCAGGCGCGTCATTCTCTGCTGTTGGATGGAGAACAGCTTCTAGGCATGCGCAATGACACGGAACCAGCTGTGGGATGATGCCCTGCCCCGGAAAAGACGAGGGTATAGCATTCTGGGGCTCGCAAAATCCAGGAAGAGGGACACTGTGGCTTCAGCTGCCCACACCGCAGATGGCCACGCTGGACTAGAACTTCACAAGGTAATTCATGCTGCAGGTAACCTAAACAGGGGACAGTTTAGAGGATATCATTGTTTAAATGCACTAGCCCTGACTATTCTAGGGGTTTTTTTTTGTAAAAAAAAACAAAAAAAACAAACAACATTTGGCTGGAACTCCGCTTTAAGGGCCAGAACGTGCTATGCATTCTATAGGCTATTTGTTTACATGACAGACATTGGGCTGATGTACATGGGTATGGGTGATCAGTTAAGGTAAATTCACCATCAGTTTGTTCTTTGCTTATATTCCTCTATACAAGCCAAGGTGAGTGTATGGTAAAACACAAGTACAATATATCTATCTCCAAAGGCTGTACACCAGGCCAAAAATAAAAAACGAACAATACGTGTACTATTTAATAAAAAAAAAATCATAACTAAGAACAATTAAAACGAAATTGCATTTTCAAAATATAATATAACTCTCTCCCAGTAATTGTTTTTAGAAGTTTGGATCTAGGGTGCTACAGTTTATAAGCTTATTAAACTTTAGTGCAAGCTTTCAACGTACACAGGCCTCTTCAGGCATATGCAATTGTTGTTTATAGGAGGCATTTTAACAATGTACACAGAGGACTTCATAAAGACTGATGGAAGAAGTCAAGGGGTAGGTCTGTACCATGTTCCAGTTGACCCCTTTCTGGGAAGGTTAAAAAGTAAAGCTAATAACTGAATGGTAGCCATTTTTTCCTTCTGCTTTATTGCTTCGGTTTTCCCCAGCACTGCACATATCTATAGGAAAATACTATGCTTTAGACAAGCTAATGATAGTGATAAGTGGCCATTAGTACATCTGCAGTCTAACATGTGTTCCTCAAGCCACAATCCCCACTATCAGTGACGACATAATTATACATATTTTTTTCTCAGCTACCAGTTCCATGGGTCTAACAATTACATAACATCATACTATGCATTTAAACAAGACAGTGGATTGCTTTATTTACTATACCAGATTTCCAAGAACGTTGATCTTTTTTCGGAGTGCATCACCGATCTGTCGCACTATTTCTCCACGTTTTGGAGCAGGAACCTAAACAAAAAACAGCCACATTTGTGATAAAAAGTTGATGAAAAGTTGCTTAAATAACAAGAAAAAAAAAAAAAAGACAGGATCATGCTTATTGCTATATTGCTTATATCTATACAAAAGTTACAAATGTAATGGTTTTATCTTTCACTATTTAATATACTATGGAGGGTGTGCCTTTTTTACCTGCAAGGTATTAGGAAGATAAAACAGCTCTTTTTCCAGATTCACATGCCATGCATATAACTACTGTATAGATTTGTTGACATCTAAGCCAGCGTGACACATTTAGATGTGTTTAGTATGTTCTGACTGATTATACTAGCCTACGCGTTACTTCATTTGTATTTATTGTAGGAAAAAGAAAAAAAAAAAAAAAAAACGAATTATCTAGTATTTTAAATGCCTACTTTCAACATTTTTTTTTCCAACAAAACCCATTTATACTCAGTTGTGATTTGTCGCTGAACAAGATAGCAATATTGACTAGCCAATTCTGCGGCACAGCTTTCTCCCTCCTTCCATATCATAGCTCAGCAGCAGTCCCAGAGCTTTTGGAGGTCTACAAAAGGGAAGCTTTTACATGTAAAGAACATGCCTAAAATATATTAAATGCACATTTAATCTCTGGGCCAGTGACATCACCAGCAGCATCTAGAGTAAATATCTCCTTAACGGTGCATGTCTAGGAGATATTTCATGTACCGATAGGTAAGCCTTATTATAGGCTTACCTAAAAGTAAAAATCCTACATGGGCGTTAACTCCCACTTTAAAAGAGTGTTACCCCAACATTTCATATATCTATCTGATGTGCCGGTTTTACATGTATGAAAAAAGAATCCTGTTCTCTTTGTATTGCTTCCTTTGTGTGAAATACCTGGTGTTCCTGCCAGTTGTTCGGCTTTCCTATTTCCATGCTAGGTAGTAGAGTATATCTATCCCAGTGTGGTTAGTTTTCTGGCTGTGCTGGGGACACAGCCTAACTGTCCAAATATCAGACTTCTGCAGACACCCCCCTCTACACCAGCCATTCACTGTGAAATCAGTGTACCACTGTTTCTCTACTCCCAGCTCTCTAAGCCCTTCACCACACAGCTAAGAGGAGTACGTGATCACTCTTAAAAGAATAAAAAAAGTGGTATAGGCGATATAGAGATATAAATATCTATCTCTCCATCTATCTCTCCATCTATCTCTCCATACACACACAAATGTTTTGCCTTGCATTTCAATTTTAAACCGAATGGCTTGTTTTACATGGTAAGGGTTTACATCTACTTTAGGAATTATCAAATAGGATTGATTTTTTTGAATAAGGTTTTAAGATTTACAGACACACGAAGCCTCAAAGATGTGTCCATCACTGTTCCACTACAATGACCAAAGGCATCATTCATGACATTCAAAACCTCAGAAAATATTTTATAAGTGTACCAATGTCTGTTATACTTACATCAGCCCAGACCTGCCAGGCCTCCTTAGCCTTGATAACTGTTTCATTGTACTCTTCAAGAGTGGCCTGAAATTAACAAGGATACAAAGCAGAAAAATAAGAAGCCAGTAGTTTCTGCCCTATGCGTGCTCAACCTTTACAAACTCCTAGGTTGGCGTTTATCAGGAACCTATTCTTACATAAAAAACAAATGGATGCCAAAAAGTAGGCCATGCTAAAATGCATCAGAATTGTATGCCAGTCTCACAAAAGTGCCCAGTTGTTGCTGGTGGTACTGAATAGCTCCCTCCAACATTGTCTGACACCCTTTTTAAGGTCAAATCTTTACCCACTGAACATAAAAGCAGGATGTTTGCACTTTTTTGTCAGCCATGTGATGCTTTTATTTGGACATATGCTAGTATAGCTACTGCATCTTATGTATACCAAGACTAGAACGGTTTACCAAGTTAGGATACAAATGTGAGATTGCAGCCATAGATCTTAACTTCATTGACTTATGGGAAGTTAGAGAGGCATTTTCTGACAGCTCTTTGCAGGACTGCCCTATCCATAGATTCTAAATCCTATTTGAGACATTAGTTGTTGTGGATTCATGCATTTTATTCCACCTTTAGGAGTTGATCGACAAATGCTTTATAGGTTATTTGTAGGATATCCTGTAAAACATATTGCTGGAGTTTGTGAGAACTTCCTGGTAGCTTGTGTGTATAGGACTGCTTTTATCTAATATATAGAAACATAATCCATAATATCCTTTCACTAGATATAGACTGTCAAGTGTAGATATACAGAATTGGAATAATTTATCATCAGTGTTTATCGGAGATGGCTCGACGTTGATATAAAAGGAGTTTTAGTTCAGGTTTATTATTACACCACCTGTATAAAGCTCACTGTCCCACTTGTCTGACCTCCAATGTGAATTTATGTGTAGGGAAACTTGAGTTGTTTGCTGAACCAAGGAAAAAATCTGCACATCATAACCTTTTATTAAACAGTTTATACTGTTTAAGGCCTCTTGCACACTGCAGCTTGAAAAAGCGCAGTACAGCGTTTACTAAGCTAAAATGCAGCCCATTGATTGTAATGTGCCTACGCACACAGTCGCGTAAACAAGCGCCGTGCATTCTTCAGTAAAAACAAAAATAGAAAAGTCTGCATTTTTGGTCAGCAATTAACGCCTCATGCGAGCAAATATGCGCAAATGCCCATTTACATAAAGCACAAAACAAGAAAATGAGACGGTTTCCGCGCATTTGGCAAAAAATTGCACGTACGCATATGCGGGAAAATACACGCAAATACATTTAAAAAAAAAAAAACAGATGAAAAAGTAGATTCTCAGGCAGTATCGTGTGCAAGAGGCCTAAGACTGTATTGTTTGAGTGCGTCTTAAAGAGGAAGTAAACCCTCCTCTGACACTTTTACCTATAGGTAAGCCTATGATAAGGCTTACCTATAGGTACTGTAAATATCTCTTTAAGACCCCACACTGCCGCGACCAGAAAGTCGCCTCATAAGGGGCGACTTGTTAGCGCGACTTTGCGCGAATTCAGCACGACTTGTATGATAGACGACTTTGTATTTGGCCAATCAGAATATGATGGTTCTGGGTCATGCTCAATCACACAAAAAAAAATTCTTAAAAATTTTCGTTTTTGATAGAGAGCCAATTATTGAAAAAATTATTGAAATAAAAAAAAGATTTCTTTGGATTTAGTGTCTGGGGGGGTCTAAAAAGTGAACCTGTGAAGTTTCAGCTCAGTAGCATGTCCAGAACCAGAAAAAAAAAAGATAATTTTTCTTAGAATTTTTAGTAGCGCAGGGATGGGGCTCCGCTCCACCTGGGCGTTTTTGTTGCAGGCGTTTATATCGGGCATTTTTTGAGCATCTTTGGAGGCAGGCATGACATCTGAACTTCTGTGTAGGGGTATATATATATATATATATATACACACACATACACACACACACACACACACATAGGTGTGAAAGTAGCGGAACCCCATCCCTGCGCTAATGAAATTATTTGCAGGGATAGGGTTCCGCTCCTATCACAACTATATGTGTGTGTATATATACCCCTACACAGAAGTTCAGATGTCATGCCTGTCTCCAAAGACGCCCAAAAAATGCCCGATAAACGCCTGCAACAAAAACACCCAGGTGGAGCGGAGCCCCATCCCTGCGCTACTAAAAATTCTAAGAAAATTATTTTCTGGTTCAGGACCATTTTAATGGAAAGTCTGATCACAAGTCGCTTCAAATAAGATAAAGGAGGCAACTCCCATTGAAGTCTATGGGACAAGTCTGATACAATTCGCCTCAAAGTAGTACAGGACCCTTTTCTGAAGTCGGAGCGACTTCAGTAGTGCCAATTAAGACGTCACTCATTGATTAACATTGCTTTTAGTATGTCAAGCGACTTGGGGCGACTTGAGGGCACACAAGTTGCCTCACAAGTCTCGGCAGTGTGAATGGACTCTAAAACTGCCGATTAAACAGATTATAACGATACTCCTATGAGAACACATTTGGGAAAGGGAAAAAGTTTTATTCAATATGCAAGAGCCTCAAGGTCAGCGACTGGCAACTATGAGGTACAGGGGACCCCAATTGTGGCCCTGATGTCACCATGCAGCCTCTGGCACCAGGGCTCTAAAGTGAATGAAGAAGACGTATAAAACTATTAAAACATTGTAATTTTTATAAACTATGTTGGCCATTTGGTGGTCTTTTAAAGACAAAACCTGTAGACCCTATAAAGCATATCCTATCTAGTGAGAGGTTATACCCAGAGTAATGGAAAAGCTCAATGCGTGTAAATTCCACATTACATTGTTAAAAATGGGGGGTAAAAGACTTACTCAAAGTCAAAACAAAAATCTTGGGAAAAAAAAAAAAAAAAAATCAAAATACTACAAAAACACCACATTAATTCTTACCTGCCTAACTCGAGCGATGGGCAAATTGTTTGCAGGGCAGTATGATGTTACCACCTGAAAGAAATCAGACAGGATTGGCAAAAAACATAAGAGATTAAGCAAATTTCACTGGAAAACTTAGGCTACACCAAGCAATTAGAAAAATCATTTGCATACATTCTTAGCTACCCAAAAAAAAAAAAAAATAAATAAATTTAGTCAGTTAATTCTTAGATTCACACCCCTCTGCCACACCGCATAGCCAGGAAGGGGATAGACTTTTTTCCTGGTTCAGCAATGCAGATTTTTTTTCTATGTCACCTCTCTGCCTCCAGCCTGCTAGCTGGACAATAGATCAGCACCACAAAGAAAGCTGACCAAGTGAGTTGTTAGGCTGAACCAGAAAACAGTAAATTGGTCCAACAGGCTAAGCATTGTGACACAGGCATATGAATCCCAAGAATTTCAATATCCGTTAGTATGTAATCCGGAGCGGTCAGTTATGCATTTTAGCTTCTTTCACCTAAACCCATTCTAAAAGTTCCATAGTCATTTTAGCCCTAATAATCATTATTGCACATTGCCAAATGAGGGTTTAGGGGTTTCCCAATTACAAGGAAAATCACAGCATTCTTTTTTTCTGTATAGATCAGTCTCTACCCCATGCTCGTGTGACAGTGTTTAGCGATCTCCATTTAAACACATGCTTAGCTGATGCAGCATAATTTGAAGTGTATATGCTGAGATTTTCTACCAATGACACTGCAATCTAAAGAGGGTTAATCTGATATCACCCTATGCAGCTTTTTGGGTGAAAGACTTTGAGAAATGATTTGCCCATAGAGCTAAAGTTTGTATCTAGTGGACTTCTGCCGTTATTGAATAATGTCATGCTTTAAAATACTGAAATCCCATACAAGAACATGGTACACATGTATTTCTTCATCCTATTTTAAAGCACATTCGCTTTTTATGTATTCAATGACATGAAGCAACTTTGCAAATATAAAATTTGCAAATTTTATAAATTTTTCCATCCGTTCAGTGATCGGATGAGAGCGGACAGGCGGTCCGCTCTCATCCGATCCCCCATAGAGTGCAGCGGGGGCTGAGACACATCCCTCTCCGCTCTGCAAGCGGAGACGGAGCTGTCATCCGCCGGCTCAGCGGGGATCGCGGATCGATCCCCGCTGAGCAACACGGATCCGCCTACGGAGGTGGACCGTGTGAAAGAGGCCTTAAAAAAGTGTTGTAAAGCCAGGAAGGTTTTATTTTTGATCATAATGCATTCTATGCATTAAGATGAAAAGCCTTCTGTGTGTAGCAGCCCCCCCCCCCCAGCACTTACCTGAGCCCCTTCTCTGTGCAGCAATGTCCACGAGTCCCTTGGCCATCCTGGGACTCTCCCTCCTGATTGGCTGAGATACAGCTGCAGCGCTATTGGCTCCCACAGCTTTCAAAGTCAGTAAGCCTATTAGGAGAGAGAGGGGGCGGGGCCAAGCAGCAGCTCCGTGTCTGAATGGACACACGGAGCTGCGGCTCTAACCCCCCCCCCTTCACACAGTACATGGTAAACGAGAACAGGTGTGAATATGAGTCGCAGGCTGTGTGCTGGGGCTCCCTCCCGGTCACCTTTTAAAAGGATAAGTTCACCTTTTGTATCAGGTTACACCCATATTCAGGGTGTAACATGTTACTGTTGCAGCAGCCCCCAATCCCTGTTTTGACAGTGATAAGGGGGATCTTCTCCCCCCCCCCCCCCCCAACTCGCTGTTACAATTGAAAAAAAAAAAATAAAGATGCAGCCGGGTTGGCCTTCGCGCTGTTAAGAGCTCTAGGTAGTTCATGGAGTCTTCCTGTCACTGTAACTGCCTAGCTGTATGAGCAGACCGCTCATACAGACTGTCTGCAAGAGCCCTGCGTTGAACCCACGATCTGCTGATTGCGGGTGTAATGCTTTCCAGGCTCCTGGGAAATTCTAGTGCGGTTGCGATGTGATTTGAGCCATAAAAAAAAATGTGGTGCGATTCCTGTGTGAATCACATGCGCTGCTTTGCATGCTCTATTGGAAACATAGGTTAATACAGTGATCCATATGCTAAAAATATACACTGTCACTGTACTAATGACACTGGCTGGGAAGCGGTTAACACCTAGGAAAACCAAAGGGTTAAACGTGTGCCTAACCAGTGCATATATGTGTATTGTGAGGTGCTTTTACTAAGGGATGTGCTGGTCCAGGAGTACTGGATGGAGGGGGTGGCTGAGATGAGTGCAGTGACGGCTGTGCAGGTACCCCTTGACCCTAGGATACTTTGGGCATGGGTGGTTTGGCGGCGCTGGCCAAATATCTGAAATTGTTACTGTTTTGTCTTTCTATGCCAGGAAGGCTCTGTTGCAGAACTGGGGGGGGGGGGGTCGGCTCCTCCGACGGTCGCCCAATGGCGGCCGTTGGTGGACTCGGCCCTCCTGCTGTATAAACTAACTTGTATGGGAAGTCAATGCCCACAGAAGTTTGGGAAGATATGGGATCCGTGGCTTGGGGCTAGGTCTCTACAGCTCTAGATCTCTGGGGCTTATCTTCGTGGCGGGGGTGAAGTTTTACTCCTTTATGTTCCTGGGCAATGTATTGATTATTCCCCCTGGGTGATTGAGAGGGAGGGGGGGAGACCCGGTGGTGGCACCCCCGGACCTCGGTCCTCTGCACCGGCCCCGCTCCTCCCTGGGAGGCCCCGGGTTTCGATGGCTTTGGGAATTGGTTAATGTTGGGTTTTACTTATGTCTGATGCTCTTTGACAACGTCCTATGCTAGTTCCTGCTGTTTGCACTGCATACTTGCTTTTGTGCACATGTTATAAGTTTCTACTGTCTGGTTTCCTTTTTGGGTAATGTACCTTGATGGTTGTATCTGATGTATTGCTGTTTTTTTATCAATAAAACTTTTCTGTTAAAAAAAAAAAAAAAAAAAGGGATGTGCTGGTGTTTATTCCCTGCTTTTCAGGGAAACAAAAACTGGCACAACCCCCGCCAACAGGACAGAGCTCTGTATTGTTTACATAGACATAGCTCTGTCCTGTCTTCCTCCTCACCAGCCAGCGGGTGCTAATGGTCATTTATTGGCTGGGACCCGCCAGGTCACGTGTGTGCCCCCTACCTGGAAGTGCTGGATCACGTACTAGGAACCGGTTTCGGCATGGGAGAGTTGCTCTGCTGCTAGTCATACATGAGGCAGTCAGAAAGCAGGTAAAGTGCAGTTCCAGTCATTTTTAGCTTTATTAAAGGGCAGCAGCTACAAAAAAGAAAACAAAATGTAGCTACTGACTTTTTAATAAACACACACTCACCTGTCTTATGATCCAGCAATGCGGCCACCCGAAGCCTCTGTTCTCTCCCTTTCCTCTCCCCAGCATTACTAGTGCTGGGCATGGGCACCCAGCTGTGACAGCTTGCGGCTACAAAGTTGGGTGTGCACTGCGCGTCCTAAGTGGACGGGCAATCTTCTGGGACCTGTGACGTGTCCCAGAAGATTGCAGGGAGAGAGGAGAGAGGGGGAGAGAACTTCTGCTTGAGCCACCTAGGCGGCCTGAGCGGAGGTGGGAGCGGGTACCTGTCAAAACTAGATACCCACTCCACCCCCCCCCCCCAAAAAAAATTGCATGCCAAATGTGGCATGTAAGGGGATGAGGAGTGTTTAAACTGGAAGTTCCACTTTTAGGTGGAACTCCGCTTTAAAATGAACACGTTGCTTTTTACGTGAAAACTGTGACTTGACAGGTAGAAAAGCTAAAAGATGCGGCAACCCAGCACCTTCAAATACAGTAATGGAAGCCCTGTAATTGTATTCCGTTAAAATCTTTCAATGAGACAAAAGCAGATTTTATGTGTTGGGAGTGAATGCAAAAATTGGGTTTATGCGAATTAAAAAACGTCATTAATTTGGTCTGGTCGGCATAGAAGAAATTATGAATAGTTCAACATGCTTCTGTACTCACTAGAGAGCATCCATGATCCAATGCCCTTAGGACAAGACTAAACCTACAGGACAGAAAAGATCAGTGTACCAATTCGTATCCTCACAAAATATCTATTTCCAAGAATCAAAATGGATTTTTACAAAATGAAGCTTATGGAGGTTGAACATGAAAAACGTATGAGCCATTTTAAAAGAACACAAAATGCCTGGTCTCAAAAATCTCATTAGGTGGTGCGAGTCTCTTCCTGTGACGTACCTAGATACAATGAGTCATTGCTGCATAATAAACTTCTCTGCATCTATGTTATCCAACTGACTAAACACGGATTTTTAAGGAGCTGAATAAAAGAAAATGGTAAGTTGGGACAGCTGTGAAAACTCTAAATAAAATGTATATATATATATATATATATATATATATATATATATATATATATATATATATATATATATATATATATATATATTTATTTATTATACACACACCATTTTGACCACCCACCTAATATTGAATATGAGCCCCTTTTGCTAACAGCCCTGACCCATTGAGGCATGGACACCAAAGTAACTTCCACATGAATGGCACGAACCAAGGTTTTCGCAGCAGAACATTGCCCAAAGCATTGCACTGCCTCCGCTGACTTGCCTTCTTATACCACATCCTGGTGCCATCTCTTCCACAGGTAAGTGACACACACGCACCGGACATCCACATGTAAACGAAAACGTGATTCATCAGACCAGGCCCCCTTCTTCCATTGCTCCATAGTTTAGTTTTTATGTTCATGTGACCACTGTAGAAGTTTTTGGCTGTGGACATGGGTCACCATGGGCTTCACAGCCCCATACACAACAAACTGCGATGCCCATTTTTTTTTCTGCTATCACTGATCGGTATGTATGTATGTATACACACACATGTATACATCTCACATAGTTTCTGCATCCAGGGCTCCATTAGCAGTAACACGATATACAGTATGACTACCTTCCATAGTGGATCAGTACAAAACTCAAAGGGAAACCTACTCTTTGAACACCCGTTTGCATATTAAGTATGCACATCAGCATTGCGGTTTCTATGGCCATACTGAATAAGCTAACCCAATCACCAAAACCTTATACAAGCTTTATTAATATAAACCTTATTTTCTATACTTAATCATCCGCAGCTCTCATTATACCACCTGGAGATCTCGCAACAAAGGTTCCTGCTATAGGGTGACAGCGCTCTGTCCCCATCTCTCACTTGGTTTCCTGTGTTGGTAATTAGGTTTCCCATAGAAACTACAAGTGGCTGTTTCAGTGTCCATGATGAAGGCATGGTCCACTATTGTCACCATCAGGAAACACCATGCAGCCAGTGCATGTAAAAAGGATGTGGCTGCAGAAGGTGAGCAGAACTAAAGTGCAACAAAAGAGAAGTGGTGAAGAAAAAAAAAGCAAGCGTTTTTTAGTGGCAAACCACTGCTGTCCTGTTAGGAGTTTACACTTACTTTCAGAAATCTAGTTATGAATAATCTCTCCTATTCTTGCAACAGTACACTATAAGACTATTTTGTTGCTATGGGTTACTGCACATTCCACATTGTTGCACTCACTCCTGCCTAAAACTCTATAGCAGTTATAGTCTGGACCTAGACTGAGTGACAGTACTATGCTGAGCACCAGCCAACCAATCCCCAACCCGGGATCCTCCCTCCTCTAGGGCCACCAGCATCCTAACATCCAATGATGTCACATTCATGCCCTGCCACCCAGCATCACAGGATGACAAAGCTGAACTTCCACCATCTGCATCTCTAATTTCTTGCCCTTCCCAGCACTAAAAGATACTGTGATGTTGGGGACACCCAATGCAGAGGGGGGCCCTCCGATGGGGATGCATGATGCAAAGGGGGGCACTCCGACGAGAACACCAAATGCAAAAAGGAGCACTCCGATGTAAAGCAGACGCTCCTGACGGGGACACATGATGCAAACCAAGAAACTTCGATGGAAAGGGGGGGCGTGCTTCAACGGGGACACCCAATGCAAAGGGGGGCGCGCTCCAACAGTGACGCCCTATGCAAAGGGGGTAACTCCAATGCAAAGGGAATGCTCCGTCTGGGACACATGATGCAAAAAAGGGAACTCCAATGGGGACACAAAAGATGCCAACGGCATGCTCCAACGGGATTCCCGATGCCAATGGGGAACGCCAATGCAAAGGGGGCGCTCCAACGGTGACACATGATACAAAAAAGGGAACTCCTATGCAAAGGGGCCGCTCCAATGAGGGACATCTGATGCTAATGGGGTGCCCTCCTACTGGAACACCCGATGCAAAATGGGGAACTCCAATGCAAAGGGGGCTGTCTGATGGGGACACATGATGCAAAACAGGGAACTCAGATGCAAAGGGGGGGGCGCTCCGATGGGGACGCCCGATGCAAAAAGGGGCGCACCGAAGGGGGGGTGGTCTATTTTTGGAGAAGCCCACAATGACTATATGTAATCCTGTGACACATATGTGTCTGTAGAGAGCAGCCATGTGTACGATGCTGGATGTATAATCTTGAAATGATGGAAGAACATTTTGGTGGCCCTCCTTGAGTTCAGCCCCCTGGGGCTCAATAAGGAGAAGTGACATGTATGTGCCTGTAGGGACCAGCCAGGTGTACAGTGCTGGATGTAGACTACTGGAATGACAGAAGAACATTTTGGTGGCCCTCCTTGAATTCAGCCCCCTGGGGCTCTATAGGGAGAAGTGACATGTATTGGCGCTTTTCTACTGCATCTAACCGAACGGTTCGGTATGGTACGGCGGCGCTTTTCCACTGCATGGAACCGAACGGTACGGTTCTCAAAAACAGTACCACCTCGATTGTGGTTCCAAGAGGTACCATATCCCACAATCCTTTGTATGCAGTCACTACTAGCCACCGATTGGTCAGAGAATCCCACCCCGTTGTTATCCCACCCACTTAACTTTAGTGGAAAAGCAAACCATACCGTACCGTACCGAACCGTTCCAACACCGTACCATGCGGTACCAGCAGTGGAAAAGCAAACCGGTCAAGCAGGGCCGAGTAGAGCCGAGCCGGTACTTGCAGTGGAAAAGTGCCATTAGTGCCTGTAGGGACCAGCAATGTGTACGGTGCTGGATGTAAAATCCTGGAATGATGGAAGAACATTGTGGTGGCCCTCAGCCCCCTGGGGCTCTATAGGGAGAAGTGACATGTATGTGTCTGTAGGGACCAGCCATGTGTACAGTGCTGGATGTATAATCCTGGAATGATGGAAGAACATTGTGGTGGCCCTCAGCCCCCTGGGGCTCTATAGTGAGAAGTGACATGTATGTGTCTGTAGGGACCAGCCATGTGTACGGTGCTGGATGTATAATCCTGGAATGATGGAAGAACATTGTGGTGGCCCTCAGCCCCCTGGGGCTCTATAGGGAGAAGTGACATGTATGTGTCTGTAGGGACCAGCCATGTGTACAGTGCTGGATGTATAATCCTGGAATGATGGAAGAACATTGTGGTGGCCCTCAGCCCCCTGGGGCTCTATAGGGAGAAGTGACATGTATGTGTCTGTAGGGACCAGCCATGTGTACAGTGCTGGATGTATAATCCTGGAATGATGGAAGAACATTGTGGTGGCCCTCAGCCCCCTGGGGCTCTATAGGGAGTAGTGACATGTATGTGTCTGTAGGGACCAGCCATGTGTACGGTGCTGGATGTATAATCCTGGAATGATGGAAGAACATTGTGGTGGTCCTCAGCCCCCTGGGGCTCTATAGGGAGTAGTGACATGTATGTGTCTGTAGGGACCAGCCATGTGTACGGTGCTGAATGGAAGAACAGAACTGGCCATCAATGTTCTCGGCCACGTCCCTGCCTTGCAGTAGGCTCTCAGGATTAGTTGTAGCCATGGACCCAAATACAGTGTAAACTGTCCGGGACACAGCGTGCACCTACCTCTCCTCTTCCTCCCCATGTCCCATTGTACACCCCGTCATTGTCTTCTCTCAGCCCCAGCTCTTTCAGCCAGGAATACTGCGGCTGGTGTATGAGAAGAGAAGACATCGCCGCCAGCCGCCTACAGCACGGAGACAAGATTCTCCTTTTCAGCAAAATCTGTCTGGAAAGAGGAAAGGTTATCTGTAGCATGGTGGGGAAGTCAGCCTGGCAGCTGGGACTGCTAATAAGAATTGGGATAGGAGACCCACCTCCAGCTTTCCCAGCGTCTGATTGGTCAGACGAAGGCTCGGCCCACACGTGTTGTGTCAGCACGGATTGCTAGTGTGAGTCACAGCTCCGGAGTACTGCCACCTGCTGGACACATCCTGCCTACCTTCTTCCTGATTTTATATAACAATCATAAATAGAATTGTTCAGTCCTCCAGCCAAACACATATCTTCATTCAGTTGACTAGTGACAAAGCCTGATCATTATTTAAAGTGCACCTTCACCCTCTCTAAGTACTTTAAAAAGTTTTTTCCTCCCCTCTCTAACATAATTGAAAGACCCCTGAAATGCCTGTGCCCATAGGTGAGATCTTGCCAGATCTGACCTGGAATTTAGATCTGGTTGTCTGTTCATTACCAGAATGACTGTCAACATTGATTATATTTATTCCTTATGCTGCTAGTATTAGTAAATAGATAGGAAAGTACAGTCAGGTGCATAAATATTGGGACATCAATACAATTCTAATCTTTTTGGCTCTGTACACCAACACAATGGATATAAATGAAACAAATAAGATGTTCTTTAACTGCAGACTTTCAGCTTTGATTTGAGGGTATTTACATCCAAATCAGGTGAACGGTGTAGGAATTACAACAGTTTGTATATGTGCCTCCCACTTTTTAAGGGACTAAGGGCTCTTTCACACGGAGCGGATCCGTTCCGGCACTTTTTTTTTTTTTTTTTTCATGGAGCGGATGACATTTGTGTCATCCGCTCCGTATGTCCGCATATCATCCCATCCGTTTGCGGATGATATATACGGACATAATGTAAGTCTATGGGCATTGCGGATTTCAGCGGATGACACCGCTGACATCCAATTTTGCTTCCTTTCCATTTTTTGAACGGAGGAAAAATAGGGTTCTGTTCCGTTCCAAAAAACGGAACAGAACTGAAAGGAGGCAAATCGGATGTCAGCGGATGGTATTCCGCTGACATCCGCAATGCCATTGACTTACATTATGTCCGTAAATCATCCGCAAAAAAATAGGATGATTTGCGGACATACGGAGCGCCCGTGTGAAAGGGCCCTAAAAGTAATGGGACAAATTAACAATCATAAATCAAACTTTCACTTTTTAATACTTGGTTACAAATCCTTTGCACCAACAAAGCGCACTTTATAGGCACAGCATGAGGCAGTATGTATTAAAAAGATACCAAATTTTATTAGAATTACATTAAAATATGACAAACAAAGCAAAAACATTTAAAATCACACCCTCCGTCTACAGTGTGTCAACAGATACCCAATCCTAATGTATGGAGAGGGAGAGCCACAGTGGATCGTAGAATATGTAGGAATCCAAAAAGTAGAATCAAATCGATGCAGTGTCAATGTAGATCACCAAGACGTGGCCCATTGTTACTCCATACTAAGACGTCCACGCATTTTGCAAAATATACTTGCTTCTTCAGGACTGATTGGGTGGGTGCTGATTGACTTCAGATGCGGAGGAGAGGGCGAACAGAGATCAGGGGGGCGTACATTGGGGGCAGGGCCGGTGCTACCACTAGGCGAACTAGGCAGCCGCCTAGGGCGCACTGTCACCTAGGGCAGTGGTTCTCAAATCCGGTCCTCGGGACCCACCAACAGGCCAGGTTTGCAAGATAACTAAATTACATCACAGGTGATCTCATTTGCTTCTCAGTGATTGCAGTATTCTAGTCTGCATCCCCCAAGGTAATACTTAAAATCTGGCCTGTTAGTGGGTCCCGAGGACCGGATTTGAGAACCACTGACCTAGGGTGCAGCCATGGCCAGTGCCACATTACTCTCCTGTCACCTCCTCATCTCCGGTAGGTGCCACCTATAGAGAGGGGGGCTGTGTTTACAGGAAGGGGGCGTAGCGTTCAAAGGGGGCAGTGTGTATAGGAAGGGGGGTGTAGGGTTAAAGGGGGGCAGTGTGTATAGGAAGGGGGAGTGTAGAGCTAATGGGGGGCAGTGTGTATAGAAAGGGGGGTGTAGGGCTAAAGGGGGGCAGTGTGTACAGGAAGGGGGTGTAACGTTAAAGGAGGGCAGTGTGTACAGGAAGGGGGGTGTAGGCTTAAAGGGGGAAGTGTGTACAGGAAGGGGGTGTAGGGTTAAAAGGGGGCAGTGTGTATAGGTAGGGGGTGTAGGGCTAAAGGGGGGCAGACTGTATAGTAAGGGGGGTGTAGGGTAAAAGGGGGCAGTGTGTATAGGTAGCGGGGTGTAGGGCTAAAGGGGGGCAGTGTGTGCAGGAAGGGGGTGTAGGGCTAAAGGGGGGCAGTGTGTATAGGAAGGGGGTGTGGGGCTAAAGGGGGGCAGTGTGTGCAGGAAGGGGGATGTAGGGCTAAAGGGGGGCAGTGTGTGCAGGAAGAGGGGTGTAGGGCTAAAGGAGGGCAGTGTGTATAGGAAGGGGGGTGTAGGGTAAAAGGGGGGCAGTGTGTATAGGTAGGGGGTGTAGGGCTAAAGGGGGGCAGTCTGTATAGTAAGGGGGTGTAGGGTAAAAGGGGGGCAGTGTGTATAGGAAGTGGGGTGTAGGGCTAAAGGGGGGCAGTGTGTGCAGGAAGGGGGTGTAGGGCTAAAGGGGGGCAGTGTGTATAGGAAGGGGGGTGTAGGGCTAAAGGGGGGCAGTGTGTGCAGGAAGGGGGGTGTAGGGCTAAAGGGGGGCAGTGTGTGCAGGAAGGGGGTGTAGGGCTAAAGGAGGGCAGTGTGTATAGGAAGGGGGGTGTAGGGCTAAAGGGGGGCAGTGTGTGCAGGAAGAGGGGTGTAGGGTAAAAGGGGGGCAGTGTGTGTGTATGAAGAGGGTGTAGGGCTAAAGGAGGGCAGTGTATATAGGAAGGGGGGTGTAGGGCTAAAGGAGGGCAGTGTGCATAGGAAGGGGGTGTAGGGCTAAAGGGGGGCAGTGTGTACAGGAAGGAGGGTGTAGGGTAAAAGGGGGGCAGTGTGTGTGTAGGAAGAGGGTGTAGGGCTAAAGGAGGGCAGTGTGTATAGGAAGGGGTGTAGGGCTAAAGGGGGGCAGTGTGTGCAGGAAGGGGGTGTAGGGTAAAAGGGGGGCAGTGTGTATCGGAAGGGGGTGTAGGGCTAAAGGGGGGGCAGTGTGTATAGGAAGGGGGTGTAGCGTTAAAGGAGGGCAGTGCTTGCAGGGAGGGGAGTGTAGGGTTAAAGAGGGGGGCATTATGTGCAGGAAGGGGGGCAATGTGTACAGTTTTTTGGGGGGGGTGCAAGTAGCTGGTCTTGCCTAGGGCGCGAAATAGTCTAGCACCGGCCCTGATTGGGGCCCTCTTGAAGGAAGGAGAGGGAGGTGAGGCACTCCCAGAAAGGGAGCCCCACTGGGGCCCGTGCATGAGCCAGCCAGGCGTAGTAGAATAGAGCTGATGGACAATTCCAAGAGGTACCTGTAGACTAAAGAATGCCATAGAGCAGTGAAAGCTCACAAAAATGGCTGGAAATGGATGCGTGGAAGATTGTGGAGGTGTCCTATAGGTATACAGTATCTGATCACCTAGAACTATAATCGGGATTGCAGGATCACATGGATGCCCCAGAGATATCATCGGGATTACAGGTATACCTAGTGAAAGTCTGTATGTAATCAAACTAGTGTTAAAGGTGGAGTTCCCAGCAGTAGGCTATCATGCCCCAATTAGCTGAATAGGCCTAGCGGCCGCCCAACTGCATGCGATCATGGAGAATGAATGTAGCCTCCATCAGAAAGTCAGATCACAGAAGAAAAAAAGACATGAGCACAATAGAAGGTACTTTTTTGAGCTAAAGTGTATCTATAGTCAAAATATAAAATCATATATTTGTTTCCACATTGTATTTCAGTTATTTCTAGCCTACTCCTATTAATCTGAATGATCTTGGAGTTTGTAAACTTACTTTGTGAAGATCCCAACACCCTTCCTTCCTTCAATTCAGTGACATGTATTCATTATGCCCTGTGAGTAGGCACTGCTGTGTAACACATTTCACAGAGCCTGCCTTCTAAACTACATAGGTGCTGAGAGGAGGAGTTTCAGGAGGCGGAGTCAGTACGATAATCACTGCTTGCAGGCAGTAAGGTATCATGGGATATGTAGTCTGTAGAAATTACAAAGTAAGTGACTTAGTGGTTAGCACTTCCCCCTAGCAGCACTAGGGTCATCAGTTTAAATCCCAAACCAGGGACTACCTGCCTGGATTTTGCATGTTCTCCCTGTACCTGCATGGGTTTCCTTAGGTTAATTGGCTCCTGTCTAAATTGGCCCTAGTATGTGTATCATGAATGTGATTTAGGGACCTTAGCTTGTAAGCTCCTTGAGGACAGGGGTTGATGTGAAGCTACAATATATATGTAAAGTGCTGCATAAAATGATGGCGCTATGTAAGTACCTGTAATAAACAAATAAAAAAAAAGTAAGCAGAAAAAAGAGAGGAGAAACTGCAAAGCATGTAGAGAATCCAGGAAGTTGTGGGAAGAGATGGCCAGCAGACAGGCAGAACTCACAACATGAAAGGAGTGTTTTAAACTATGCTTCTATTGCATTGTCAAAAATAACTATTGTTTGTATTGTTATTGTTATTACAGTACTGATGTTATACACTAAAAGTATGCGGTGACCATAGATCTGCTTTAAAGTGGTTGTAAAGGAAGATGGGTTTTTACCTTAATGCATTCTCTTCTACATGTAGCTCCCCCAGACCCCCATTATACTTACCTAAGGACTAGTTCACATTATAGAAACGCAGTCCAGATGCGTTCCGGATGGGTTTCTGCATGCATGTTTTTGATGCATCCCAGTTATTTTTTGATGCATTTTAGTGCATTCCCCCCCCCACCCCTCTCTTTTTTCTTAACCTCAAATAAGGACATGTGTGTTCCACTGCATTTTTCATGCGTTTAGGTGCGTTCCATGCATTTTTTAAGCGTTCCAGTACAGTCTAGTGCAGAAATAATGCAGCATGTTCTACTTTTTTTTCTAGAACTGGAACTGATCACACTGGTGTTTACTATGCCATTTAAAAACCCCATACAACCTACTATCAATGCATTTTTGATGCAGAAAAAAATGTACTGGACTGCATGTGGTGTGAAGTGGCCCTGAGCCCGATGTTAATCCAGCGATTTCCACAACAGCAGAGGGTCTCTCCGCTCTCTCCCTCCTCATTGGCTCAGATACAGCAGTAGTAGCCATTGGCTCCTGCTGCTGTCATTTAGAGCCAGTGAGGAGGGGGTGAGGCCAAGACATGCTCTGTGTGTCTCATGGATACATAGACCCAGTTCTGGAGCGAGCATGCACGGGTGCCTTCATAGCAAGCGGCTTGTTATGGGGGGCATTTGGTGGGGAGGAAGAACCAGGAGCCCGAGAACTGGAGGATGGGGGCTGCTCAGCGGAAAACTATTTCACGGAGTAGGTAAGTATAACAAGTTTGTTATTTAAAAAAAATATTTATACATACTTAAAAATATTTTTTTTAAAAACTAAAGTTTACTGTCACTTTATCCTTTCCCTATACATTTACATTAAAGTATAGCTCCCAACTGTTCCTGATTTCGACGGACTGTCCCTGGTTTAGAACAAAGTCCCTCTATCCTCCTCATTTGTTCCTCATTTTGGTCTGATCTATATACACTGCTCAAAAAAATTAAATGAACACTTTGAAAACACATCTGATCTCAATAGGGAAAAAAATAATCCTGGATATCTAAACTGATATGGACTGGGTAATGTGTTAGGAAATGAAAGGGTGCCACATCGTTTGATGGAAATTAAAATTATCGACCTACAGAGGGCTGAATTCAAAGAAAGTGAAAAAAAATGTAGCACCCTACAGGTAGGTGCTAGGTAAATGCATAGTGGGCCTTGTCTGCCTAACAGCAGGGCCATATTTCTTTTTGCTAGGTAGGTTGTCATGGTTTCCAAGTGTGTCTCCTGAGAGGGGAATCTCCCCACTGGCTCTATTAGAGGCTTCTGATAGGGCAGTGGAGGAAACCCAATCAGGGGACACATTCAAGCCTGTAACTACCCCAGAACACAGAATATGCTGCAAAGGATTCTGGGAGTGGGTATAAGTTTGGGGGAAGCACGTGACATGGTGTCTTTGGCGGGAGCAGAGTCCCAGGAGGGAGAGAAAGGCTGTCTCTCCTCCTGTCTGAGGAAGTGGATGTCTCGGGGTGTCGCCTGAGGATCCAGTAAGAGAGTGCTGAGTTGAGCTGAGGGGATCCGGTGTGCCGAGAACCAGTGGAGAGCGAGAGGGGTCCAGTCCCAAGAAAGCCTACGCAGGTCGTGAGTACTGAGGATTGCCCCTGGGGGTCTGCCTGAAGTGTTAGAGGAGACCACTGGGATCCAGTGTCAGCTAGCTGTAAAGGGGGTACCTAGGTTGAGGACCCTGAAGTAGCAAAGGGGGTACATAGTCAGTGGACCCTGAAGAGCTAAAAGAGTAAAGGGGGTGTCTGCAGATTGGGCCCTGAATTGTACAGACTATCAGTTGAGAGTTGCAGCCATACGGGAATTCACCACAAGCTACCTCTAGCCAGTGCCAGGCTGGAGGGGGTAGTCAGTGACTTTGCAGTGCAGCAGTGTAGCAGTTCTAAGCTCCTTAGTCCTCAGTCTTCTGTATCTAGAATCGAGGATTCAGCACTTCTTTCAAGTTACAATGTGTTCTAAGCATCAGGGATCGTTGGCTAGCGTCGGCTGGCGTCAAGGCAGCGTTGACAGACACTTTTCTGGATAAAGTCCTAAGTTGTACCTAGTTGAGCCTAAAGGAGTATCCCACTCTTTCCCTTCTCCCATCCCCTTTTCTACAATAATACCACAAAACAAAGATGCCGGAGTTGTCGATGTCTCAGTTCTCACACCCATGGTCCCAGCTCACATGGGCTGGAGGGGTAACCGGTAACTATGACAAACCCACATCAGGCCACAGGCCTGGAAACCTTGCTACAAAAATGATGCAACAGGCTAGTTAATTTCATTGCAGCAACTCAAAATAGTACTCGTTAGTTTTTAATGGCCCCCACATGCTTGAATGAATGCCTAACAACGTGCATGCTCCTAATGAGGATGGTGTCCTGTGGTATTTCCTCCCAGATCTAGACCAGGGCTTCACTGAGCTGCTGAACAGACTGAGGTGCGGCATTGGATGGACCGAAACATAATGTCCCGGAGGTGTTCTATTGGATTTAGTTCAGGGGAGCATGGGGGCCATTCAATGGTATCAATTCCTTCATCCTCCAGGAACTGTCTTCATATTCTCACCACATGAGGCCGGGCATTGTCGTGCACCAGGAGGAACCCAGGATCCACTGCACCAGCAAAGGGTCTGACAATGGGGCCAAGGATTTCATCCCGATGCCTAATGGCTGTCAGGGTGCCATTGCCTAGCCTGTGGAGGTCTGTGCGTCCCTCCGTGGATATGCCTCCCCAGATCATCCATGACCCACCACCAAACCTGTCATGCTGAATGATGTTACAGGAAGCATAACGTTCTCCACCTTTTCTCCTGACCCTTTTACATCTGTCACATGTGCTCAGGGTGAACCTGCTCTCATCTGTAAAAAGCAAAGGGTGCCAGTGCCAATCGAGCTCCGTGGTGCTGGGCAGTGAGCACAGGGCTCATTAGAGGATGTCGGACCCTCAAGCCACCTTCATTAAGTCTGTTTCTGATTGTTTGGTCAGAGACATTCACACCAGTGGCCTGCTGGAGATAATTTTGTAGGGCTCTGGCAGTGCTCATCCTGTTCCTCCTTGCCCAAAGTAGCAGATACCGGTCCTGCTGATGGGTTGAGGGCCTTCTACGGCTCTCTCCAGCTCTCTTAGACTAATTTCCTGTCTCCATTCTGGCAATGACACGAAGTGATGTGCCATCCTGGAGGAGTTGGACTGCCTGTGCAACCTCTATAGGGTCCAGGTATCATCTCATGCTTCCAGTAGTGACACTGACCTTAGCCAAATGAAAAACTATTAAAAAATAGTCAGAAAAGATGAGCAGGGAAAAAAATGTCATTTGCCTCCACTTGGAAAACCATTCCTGTTTTGGAGGTTGTCTCATTGTTGCCCATCTAGTGCACCTGTTTTTAATTTCATTAAAACTAAAGCAGCTTAAACTAATTAAAAAAAACATCTGCTACTTAACCACTTTAAGACCAGAGGATTTTCCTGCTTAATGACCAGGCCACTTTTCTCAACTTGACACTGCGTGACTTTAACTGACAATTGCGCGATCATGCAATGCTGTACCCAAAACAAAATTTATGTCCTTTTTTTCCCCACAAACAGAGATTTCTTTTGATGGTATTAGATCACCTCTTTGCTTTTTATTTTTCTTTGACGGTTAAAAAATATCAAATATATTACATTTTTGTCATATATTTAGGCCAAAATGTATTTAGCTACATGTCTTTGACAAAAACATTCTCAATGGGCATATTTTTATTGGTTTGTGCAAAAGTTATAGCGTCTACAAACTATGGTGTGAATACTGGAATTTACGCAGCTTTAATTTCTGACTGCCTATCTCAATTCTTGAAGTGCTAAAATGGCAGGGCAGTACAAAAACCCCCCAAATTACCACTTTTTGGAAAGCAGGCATCCTAAGGAATGTAGTGAGGGGCATGTTGAGCTCACTGAATATTTACTTTTTTTGTCACAGGTGTTTGAAAAATGACAAAAAAAAAAAATTTTATTTTACAAAAAGTTGTCATTGAAATGATATATTGCTCACGCATGCCATGGGCATATGTATATTTACACCCCAAAATATATTCTTCTCCTTCTCCTGAGTACTGGGATACCACATGTGTGAGACTTTTTGGGAGCCTAGCTGTGTACGGGACCCCGAAAACCAATCACCACCTTCAGAATTTCAAAGGGCGTGAATTTCTCATTGCACTTTCTCACTGCCTATCACGGTTTTGGAGGCCCAGAAATTTCAAGATAGCACAAAACCCCCCCAAATTACCCCATTTTGGAAAGTAGACACCCCAAGCTATTTGCTGAGAGGCATAGTGGGTCCATTGAATATTTTATATTTTGCCACAAGTTTTTGATAAATTACATTTTTTATTTTAATTTTTTTTAACACAAAGTTGTCACTAAAAGATAAATAGCTCACACATGACATGGGTATATGTGGAATGACACCCCAAAATACATTCTGCTGCTTCTCCTGAGTACAGGGATACCACATGTGTGAGACTTTTTGGGAGCCTAGCTGTGTACAGAACCCCGAAAACCAATCACCACCTTCAGGTTTTCTAATGGCGTAAATTGTGCTTTTCTCCTCCGCACAACCTGTCACAGTTTCAGAGGCCCTGAAATTTCAAGATAGCACAGAACCCCCCCAAATGACCCCATTTTGCAAAGTAGACACTCCAAGCTATTTGCTGAGAGGCATTGTGAGTCCATGGAATATTTTATATTTTGCCACAAGTTCCCGGGAAAATTATTTTTTTTTTTTGGTTTTTTTACACAAAGTTGTCACTAAATGATATATTGCTCACACATGCCATGAGTATATGTGAAATGACACCGCAAAATACATTCTGCTGCTTCTCCTGTGTATGGAGATACCCCATGTGTGAGACTTTTTTGCAGTCTAGCCGCGTACAGG
Organism: Pelophylax lessonae; assembly: GCF_965119305.1. NCBI lineage: Eukaryota > Metazoa > Chordata > Amphibia > Anura > Ranidae > Pelophylax > Pelophylax lessonae. Next base: position 202,246,478 of record NC_138768.1, read on the forward strand.
ACCCCGAAAACCAATCACCACCTTCAGGCTTTCCAAGTGTGTAAATTGTTGATTTCACTCCTTACTACCTATCACAGTTTTGAAGGCCATGAAATGCCAAGATAGCACAACCAGGGCCGGTGCTACCACTAGGCGAACTAGGCAGCCGCCTAGGGCGCACTGTCACCTAGGGTGCAGCCATGGCCAGTGCCACATTACTCTCCTGTCACCTCCTCATCTCCGGTAGGTGCCACCTATAGAGAGGGGGGCTGTGTTTACAGGAAGGGGGCGTAGCGTTCAAAGGGGGCAGTGTGTATAGGAAGGGGGTGTAGGGTTAAAGGGGGGCAGTGTGTATAGGAAGGGGGAGTGTAGAGCTAATGGGGGGCAGTGTGTATAGAAAGGGGGGTGTAGGGCTAAAGGGGGGCAGTGTGTACAGGAAGGGGGTGTAACGTTAAAGGAGGGCAGTGTGTACAGGAAGGGGGGTGTAGGCTTAAAGGGGGAAGTGTGTACAGGAAGGGGGTGTAGGGTTAAAAGGGGGCAGTGTGTATAGGTAGGGGGTGTAGGGCTAAAGGGGGGCAGTCTGTATAGTAAGGGGGGTGTAGGGTAAAAGGGGGCAGTGTGTATAGGAAGCGGGGTGTAGGGCTAAAGGGGGGCAGTGTGTGCAGGAAGGGGGTGTAGGGCTAAAGGGGGGCAGTGTGTATAGGAAGGGGGGTGTAGGGCTAAAGGGGGGCAGTGTGTGCAGGAAGGGGGGTGTAGGGCTAAAGGGGGGCAGTGTGTGCAGGAAGAGGGGTGTAGGGCTAAAGGAGGGCAGTGTGTATAGGAAGGGGGGTGTAGGGTAAAAGGGGGGCAGTGTGTATAGGTAGGGGGTGTAGGGCTAAAGGGGGGCAGTCTGTATAGTAAGGGGGTGTAGGGTAAAAGGGGGGCAGTGTGTATAGGAAGTGGGGTGTAGGGCTAAAGGGGGGCAGTGTGTGCAGGAAGGGTGTGTAGGGCTAAAGGGGGGCAGTGTGTATAGGAAGGGGGGTGTAGGGCTAAAGGGGGGCAGTGTGTGCAGGAAGGGGGGTGTAGGGCTAAAGGGGGGCAGTGTGTGCAGGAAGGGGGTGTAGGGCTAAAGGAGGGCAGTGTGTATAGGAAGGGGGGTGTAGGGCTAAAGGGGGGCAGTGTGTGCAGGAAGAGGGGTGTAGGGTAAAAGGGGGGCAGTGTGTGTGTATGAAGAGGGTGTAGGGCTAAAGGAGGGCAGTGTGTATAGGAAGGGGGGTGTAGGGCTAAAGGAGGGCAGTGTGCATAGGAAGGGGGTGTAGGGCTAAAGGGGGGCAGTGTGTACAGGAAGGAGGGTGTAGGGTAAAAGGGGGGCAGTGTGTGTGTAGGAAGAGGGTGTAGGGCTAAAGGAGGGCAGTGTGTATAGGAAGGGGGTGTAGGGCTAAAGGGGGGCAGTGTGTGCAGGAAGGGGGTGTAGGGTAAAAGGGGGGCAGTGTGTATCGGAAGGGGGTGTAGGGCTAAAAGGGGGGCAGTGTGTATAGGAAGGGGGTGTAGCGTTAAAGGAGGGCAGTGCTTGCAGGGAGGGGAGTGTAGGGTTAAAGAGGGGGGCATTATGTTCAGGAAGGGGGGCAATGTGTACAGTTTTTTGGGGGGGGGGGTGCAAGTAGCTGGTTTTGCCTAGGGCGCAAAATAGTCTAGCACCGGCCCTGAGCACAACCCCCTCCCCCCCCCCCAATGACCCCATTTTGCAAAGTAGACACTCCAAGCTATTTGCTGAGAGGCATTTTGAGTGTTTTGCAGATCTCACTTTTTGTCACAAAGTTTTGGAAATTTAAAAAAAGAGGGAAAAAATGCATTTTCCTTTTTTCTTCATTTTCCAAAATAAATGAGAGCTGCAAAATACTCACCATGCCTCTCAGCAAATAGCTTGGAGTGTCTACTTTGCAAAATGGGGTCATTTGGGGGGGGGGGGGGGCTTGTGCTATCTTGGCATTTCATGGCCTTCAAAACTGTGATAGGTAGTAAGGAGTGAAATCAACAATTTACGCCCTTAGAAAGCCTGAAGGTGGTGATTGGTTTTCAGGGTCCTGTACGCGGCTAGACTGCCAAAAAGTCGCACACATGGGGTATTCCTGTACTCAGGAGAAGCAGCAGAATGTATATTGAGGTGTCATTTCACATATACCCATGGCATGTGTGAGCAATATATAATTAACTGACAACTTTAAAAAAACAAAAAAAAAAAATAATAAAAATTTTCCCGAAACTTGTGGCAAAATATAAAATATTCCATGGACTCACCATGCCTCTCAGCAAATAGCTTGGAGTGTCTACTTTGCAAAATGGGGTCATTTGGGGGGGTTTTGTGCTATCTTGAAATTTCAGGGCCTCTGAAACTGTGACAGGTAGTGAGTAAGTAAAATAAGCAATTTATGCCATTAGAAAACATGAAGGTGGTGATTGGTTTTCGGGGTCCTGTACACAGCTAGGCTCCCAAGATTGGTGTGATAAGATCCTTTCCCAATGGCACTGTTTATTTCTGGCGAAACAGAAGTCATTAAATGCTCGTAGCTTCCGGGATCTTAGGCCATAGAGATGATTGGAGCCATTCTCGTTTTACAATCAGCTCTATGGTCAGATAATGGAACCACCGGCTGCACTCTCGGGTTAACCGGTGGGACAGGAAAGCCAGAGAAAGGCCGCGGAAGGTGGCAGGAGGGGGGGGAGTCCCCTCCCACTGCTTGTAAAAGCAGTCTAGCGGCCAATTATCCGCTAGGATTACTTTTACATGTAAGCTGGCTGTAAAAAAATGATACCAAGATGATGCCTAAATCTGCAGGCATCATCCTGGTATAACCACTCAAAGACCAGTACATTGCTGCTCCTTGTTTGGCATATAGTGTAGGTTTTTTTTTTTTTCATGCAGCCTGTGGGCTGAATGAAATAAAGAGAACCTAACAGAAATCTCTGCAAGAAAATTGTGTAGTATACCCACCATTAACTGCCCAAACATCCAAACCCACTTCTAAATGGCGGTTATACATGACAAAATTCCATGTATACCTAATGGTATTTTAACTGCAGTGGTGAAATCACCTACCACAGCACTGCCATCAGAGGTATATATATACATATATGCTGAGCGCAAACGCTGTTTGTGTCAGAATATATAAAATCGGTGTGGCAGCCGATGGGTACCTGAAAGGCAAAGTGAACAGTAAACATAAAACATTACATTGGTACCTGAAAAGTACCAATGAAAAACAGTAAAAGTAGGAAGAGTATAAGTAGTAGAGCAGAGTAAGAACAGAAAAATAAGTCCGACGACAACTATTTTTGGCTTTTTTATTTTATGTTTTTTTTGTCATTTTTATTTTATGTTTTTATGTTTTTTTTGTATTTTTTTTTTTGTGTGTGGTAGCGACGGAAACAGTCACCGTGGCAAAGACCAGGTCGGTCAGGACAGTCAGGACAATAATTACGGGTTTCACGCCTAAATCCGCACTTGCTGCAGACATGGCATGTTTTATGGGGGTATCTTTGGGTAGGGGTACTCGGGAGGATTTCCGGAAAATGCCCCTCATGCGGCCTGCTCACTGCATCTGGTTGGGGAAGTTGGGCAGGAAACAGATTATCTCTTCTTGGTAGTGTAGGAAGGATAATGTTCCGGCAGACGCTTTGTATAAGACAAAAGCGTTGTAAATAGCCAATTGAAATAAGTATACAGACACTTTTTTGTACCAGCGTCTGGCCTTACGGGCAATTAAAGCGGAGTTCCAGCCACAAAATCGACATAATCGATTTTGTGGCTATCCGCTTGCTTTTCTTCACCTGAAAAGGAATTGGATAGTTAGGATTTTTATTTTGTTTTTTACTTACCTTGCAATTGTAGAAAGAAATACTCACCTATCCTATCCTCCACTTCCTCCCTCGGTGGCCGCGGCCCGCGCCGTCACTTCCGGTTTGCAATGATTCCTGGGAGCTGAACGTCATCGCTCCCAGGAATCAATGCGACGGCACCGGCCCCGCTTGTCACTTCCGGTGCGACGCCGCATTCCCTGCTAAACAGCTTTTGGGCATGCCCAGAAGCTGTGGAGGAATGAGGTGCCGCACCGGAAGTGACGAGAGGGGCCGGCGCAGGCGCATTCTGGGAGAAGAAGACACGGAAGAGGACGCAGAGGAGGATCGCGCTGGCTTCAGCTGCCCACAACAGAGATGGCAGCGCTGGAGAAGAAATTTTAAAAGTGAGTATTTCTTCTTGCAGGTAAGTGCGAACCGGGACAGATCAGAGGCTAGCCATTGTGGAATGTACTAGCCCTGACTGTCCCGGGGGTATGTTCATTGAAATTTTTTTTTTTTGTGGCTGGAACTCCGCTTTAAGTACGGTCGCATCATCTGGTCGTTGAAGTCCACCCCTCCCATTTTACGGTTATAGTCGTGGACACAACACCAGTGACCGTAGTAATTTGGACTGCCGTGTCTGGGTGAATGGAGGACAGAACGAAAACGTTCTGTTTGTCCCTCTACTTCACTGCAAGCAATTCATCGCACCTCCAGCAGGCTCTCACCCGCGGTCTCAGTGGGGCATTTACTAGCCGTTGGGGGAAGGCCCGGCGATTAGATCACACGGTGCCACATGCGCCAATTTGTAATTGAAAGAGGTGTCAGAAAGTGACAAGCTTGAATAAAAATTGTCCACGTACAAATGGTACCCCTTTCCAAATAAGGGTGACACTAAGTCCCAAACTATCTTGCCGCTGCTCCCTATGTAGTCTGGGCAGTTGGGGGGCTCCACAGTGCCATCTTTTCCCTCATAGACACGGAAACTAACTGTACAGCCTGTGGCCCTGTCACACAGCTTATACAGCTTGACCCTGTACTTAGCACGCTTGCTGGGGAGATACTGTTTGATAGCAATGCGGCCAGCAAACTTAATCAGGGACTCGTCAATGCAGACATCTTGTTGGGGGATAAACAAGACTGCAAACCGCTAATTGATGTGGTCTACAAGGGGCCGAATTTTGTGGAGCCGGTCATATTCAGGGTCTCCCTGAGGACGACAGAGTTCATTGTCATTCTGGAATGCATGAACCAAAATATTTGTTCGTATCGAACCCTGGACATAGCAGCAGAGAACACGCGCATTTGGTGAATTGGGTCAGTGGACCAATATAACCGCAATTCACTCTTTTTTGTAATGCCCATGTTGAAGGATAGGCCCAGAAAGATCTTAAATTCGGAAACCGTTATAGGTTTCTAGCCAAATTCTCTGGCAAGGGGCGAATTTGGCAGTTGGCGGTAATAAATTGACAAGCCTACAAATTACTTTGATCCACAATAGATCTGTAAAGATCTTCAGTGAAAAACAGCTCAAAAAAATTAAGGGGATTAAAACCAGCTGTTTCCACTTGAATTCCGGGTTGGGCAGTGAATGGGGGAAGTACGGGTGCTGTAGTATCAGTGGGCTGCCAATTAGGATATGCCAGCGCTTCAGGGAGGGCACTATGGGCTATACGTGCCTGTCTTCGAATACGCGGTGGCTGCGGGCCACTACTTGTGCTAGCCACTGCACCAGCTTCAACTGCACTTATGGGACTCACCATGTCACCAAGTCTTACTGCAGTGCTGGTATGTCTAGGTCCAGGGTGTACTAGGCCGCTCGTGCTTGCCAGATCACGGGAAGTGTGAGCGGCACTAGTGCTGGCACTCTGCTGCATACGATAAACATCCTGTTCCTGCATCTCAGCAACTCCAGAATGGGGTCGGGTACGCCTGACCTTAGCAGGGACCCATCCGTCTTCAGAGCTATCTGTCAGGGAGCCGCTGTTTTCTAAAGGTTCGTATACTGACCCTGATTCTGCCAGTGAGGCTTCCCTATCGCTCTAATTTAACATGGTCAGTATACTGTAGGCCTCTGCCCTACTGTACCACCATTTGGACATTTTAGCAGCTAAATTTAAAGGTACAGTAGTGTGACTAACAGGTAAAAAAGCACCTAGTTGTCAAGGACTATTTGTTCGCTACAAAAAAAAACTGCTAGTGCTAGCAGAGATCAGGCCTGACTCTGCTAACGCAGCGGTTTTGTGTGATTTGTGTTTTTTGGAAGTGGCAGTAATCTATTGATTACTGCACTTGCCTGGGTAGGGTGGGCTGGGCGGACGGGCTAAACGCAGGTGCTGGCAGGAATCAGTGCTGATCGTGCAAACACCGCATTTTAGGAACATTAACTATGGGGACGCTAGTATAGTTCTGATCAGATATTGATTTGTTCAAACACTATACTAGTAATGGAGGTGTGTGTATGTGTGTTAGTGTAATTGACTCTAAATTATGCTAAATAACGGTGGTGTGGTGGGACCCTGACGCTAACTAGCCTAACTAGCATCACCCGTGACACTAATACAGTGATCGGTAATCACTGTAGATAGTGAACACTGTGACAGGGCAGTGAAGGGGGTTAACTGGGGGAGATCAAGGGGTTAAACCTTTTTAGGGGATGTATGGCGGGTGGCCTAAACCTATTTGGGCCTAGCGCAAGCGCAAACTGGGGTCATAAGTGACACTAATACAGTGATCAGTAGTTAGCTGATATACTGTATATATTAGCGCACAGTGTGATAGGGAGTGAAGGGGTAAACTGGGGGAGATCAAGAGGTTAAAAGTTTATTAGGGGATAGATGGCCGGTGGCCTAAACCTATTTGGGCCTAGCGCAAGCGCAAACTGGGGTCACAAGTGACACTAATACAGTGATCAGTAGTTAGCTGATATACTGTATATATTAGTGCACAGTGTGATAGGGAGTGAAGGGGATAACTGGGGGTGATCAAGGGGTTAAAACTTTATTAGGGGATAGATAGCGGGTGCCCTAAACCTATTTGGGCCTAGCGCAAGCGCGATTTAGGGTCACAAGTGACACTAAATACAGTGATCAGTAAAAGATCTGTATACCACTGTATATAGTGTACACTGTGAGGGGTTTGGGGGGTGATCAGGGGTGATCAAGGGGTCAAAGTGTGCCTATGTGTGGTGGTGTTAGTGTGGTGTTGGTGGAACTCACGTTTTAGATGTCTCTCCTTCTTCTCCTGGATCCGAAAGGGCTCCAGGAGGGAAAATTACATCACTTCCCCTGCCTGTGTTTACATTACAGGCAAAAATCATTGGTCTGCATCTGGTGACTGATTGGTTCTGAGCCCAATCACACCAGGATCGGCTGGCAGGGCGTGGAGCCATGAATGCGCTCGACGTAAGTCTACGTCGCCAGACCTAGCCGAGCCGCTCAGCTGCAGTAGCAGCAACGTGAGCAGTCGGCAAGTGGTTAACTGACCAGATCAATATCCCCGGAGTTTAATTGACTTGATGCTATACTCCGATTAAAAAGTGTTCCTTTAATTTTTTTGAGCAGTGTAGTTGTTGATAAAAATGCACTATTTATCTATCATAAAAGCTAATATAAAGGAAAATTTGTAGTAAAAAAGCACTTGTTGGTTTAAACAATTGTTTTTTTGTTTTTGTTTTTTGGACAATTCTCCTTTAAGGGGGCGTGGCAAGGGATGTTTCCTATGCCTACATACTTTTGCTAATAGGTGTCCCTCATTCCCATCTCAGAAAGTGAACTTCTCTTATTGTTGTTATACAAATTGACATGTCGGATCTTTTGAAATCAGATTTATAGTATATACATTTCTTCATTGTAATTAACAGTTGCCTTTAAAATCCCACAAAATAAGGGAAAATTTATTATCAAATACTTACCGTAATTTTCCTTTTACGATGGACTCCATGGCAGCACACGTCCTCTCCTACCCTATAGGACCCCACTCCCATAAATTTTTGCTCCGAGCCAGGAGCCGTGTTCCATAAATAGACTACTCTAGCAGATGGGAGGGAACTCCTGCTGCCATGGAGTCCATCAGGAAAGGAAAATTACGGTAAGTATTTGATAATAAATTTTCCCTTTTCCTGACAGACTCCATGGCAGCACACGTATGGGAAATAACTAGCCATGCACAGCCGGGTGGGCAACTGCTGGTCAAACAGAAAACAGGTTTAATTTGTACAATCAACAGACAAAATTTTTAAACCAAAATTGACTGAAGACAAAGAAGCCGGTTCAACACAATAATGCGTCATGAAGGTATTAATCGAGGACCATGAGGCCGCTCTGCAAATGACTTCAGGTGCAACATGCAGGGAAGCCGCTCAAGACGTGGATATCCCTCTGGTGGAATGTGCAGTCACCGCTTCCGGAGGAGCCAGTCCCTTGACTCTATATGCCCACTGGATGGTCTGAACTATCCAACTTGCTATTGATCTAGAAGATGCCCGCTTGCCTTTGTTTTTTCCCGTAGAAGAGCACGAATAGGTGGTCCGACTGGCAAAATGGGGCCGTGACTCCCAGATATGATTGTAAGGTCTCACCCACATCTAATTGATGGTTATTAAGGTTATCCTGAGATCTGAACTTGGGTAAAACAATTTCCTGGTTAACGTGAAAAACCGACGTTACCTTTGGAATAGAACCCAGCATTGGAATTAACACTACTCGATCAGGGAAAAAGGTTAGGAATGGTTCCTTGCATCCCAAGGCACTGATTTCAGATACACGTTTGGCTGATGTAATAGCCACCTGGAAAGCCGTCTTCATGGAAAGATTTTTGAGGAAAGATGGATCTTCATGCACCAAACTGGTTGAGGAAAGAAAATCCAGGACTAATGAAAGGTCCCATTTGGGGAACCTGGGCTTCCTAGGAGGTCTCAGCCTAGTAGCACCTCTGAAAAACTGGCGAACCATAGGATGTTTAGCCCATGCAGTCCCTGTGAAGGCAGAGATGGCTGAGATTTGGACTCGGAGAGAGCCAACCGCTAAGGATGGATCCAGTCCTGTCTGTAGAAAACGCAGGATATCATGAATTTTTGGATCAGTAATAGTACCAGAAACACTAACCATGTAATCCTTGAATTTGGACAGAATTCTCTCTTAAATCCCGTTGGTACCTGGTCTTCTAGCACCCATCATTGTGGGAATTGCCACATTTGGACCACCGAGAGCCTTCAGTCTTTCCCATTCAAGAACCAGACCATAAGATGAAGCTGTGCCAGGCAGGGATGAAGTACAGGACCCTGAGACAGAAGGACTGATCGGCAGAGGAACAGGATCCCGACAGCTCAGTTGCAGCAACAGAGGGAACCATGGTCTCCTCGGCCAAAACAGAAGAATTGCCACGATCTCTACTCTCTCCCTCTTGAGTCTCAGCAGGAACTTGAATATGACTGGTACTGGGGGAAAGGCATATGCTTTGTGGAAACTCCAGTGATCTGTCAGAGCATCTACCCCGTAAGCCTGGGGATAACGCCATCTCGTGTAAAATTTCTTCAGTTTGGCATTGTTTGGTGAGGCAAACAGGTCTACCTCTGGAAGGAGTCCCAGAGAGATGACCCACCTGAAGATCTCTGGATGAAGGGACCACTCGTTGTTGTCCAGGTCGGTCCTTGACAGGAAGTCCGCCTGGACGTTTTGGACTCCAGTAAGGTAAACAGCTGACAGGTCTGCCAGATTCCATTGAGCCCATGCCATAATTGGTTTTACCTCCCTCAGGAGGGAGGAGCTGTGGGTACCCCCTTGTCTCTTGATGTATGCAACAGCCGTCATATTGTCCAGTCTTAGGAGGACCGAGGCTCCGGTCACCAGATGATGAAAGGCCCGGAGAGCACAGAATGCTGCCCGTAGCTCCAGAACATTTGAAAAAGATCCGGACCTGGAGTGCTCCCCAACAGGAGTCCGGCGCGTGCATCAGGGCCTCCCGCTAGTAGCAGGGATGTTTGGCCAAACATGCAGCCCACCTTTTATTCAGGATTTATGGCGTCTTCAAAGCATCAATATTGCCCGGGTCCACCCAGTTAATACTGAGATTGCTAGACTGACATAGAAAGGCACCGTCAGGAAACAACATGCTACACGCCACCAGGTCGTTTGAAGCTGACATATATCCTATTAGGTAAGACTTCTCTTGCAGGAGAAGGACAAAAAAGGAACACGGCTCCTGGCTTGGAGCAAAAATTTATGGTAGTGGGGTCCTATAGGGTATGAAAGGAGGCGGAGCTACCCATACGTGTGCTGCCATGGAGTCTGTCAGGAAAGAGTATTTAATTTATTTTCAATTTTTTCCTTGTGGTTTTATATTTTGATCATATCTATTATTGTTGGGTATTTTTAAGGTTTTTTGATAATAAACTTTTTTACATTTCTAATACAGGGTAGGCTGAGTTGGTGCCGCATTTTCTTCTCTTTTGTTGTTTACTGTAATAAAGGGTCTGGCGATGAGAGTTATGGGCCCTTGGACCGATGCAAAGGGACCCATCATGATTTCTAGCACAGGGGCCCTGAAGGCTCTAGATATGCCTCTGATGACAGGCCTTAATAACTGCCCTCATAGCGGCTGTAATGCCCCGTACACACGTGCAGATTATCTGCAGACTTTTGTCTGCAGACTTACCTTTTCTATGTAGTGCAAGGGCCTGCCTGATTGCATACAAATTGAAAGTGTTTAGGTTTGACCTCATATTATATGGTTTTGGTAAGTCTGCAGACAAAAGTCTGCAGATAATCTGCACGTGTGTATGGGGCATTAGGGGCAGGTGAGAGACTCTCAGACCTCTGTAGAGGAGATTGCAGAGGGTCTCATAGGATCCTGAATGCGCAGCTTCTATAGATCACACACCTAATAAAATACTTTACAAGCTGACCTGCAAGCATACAGCTTGAAAAAAATGATTTACCAAGGAAATATTTGATCCAGGGATTGAACTTGCTTTATTAGCAGTAAGCTGTAAACAGTTTATTAAACCAGCCAAAAGACAAATTGGCTTAAACATTGCAGCCACAAAATTTCAAGAAACGGAGCACAGAACAAATACTTTTGCCAAAAAAGTTAAATATTTATTGCTGCCCATGCAAACTGGCAACTCCAGCTAGCTGTATTATTCTTGCAGTATACCAAAGTACACCTACTACATAAAAAAGACAGGAAACATTGTCAGTGTTCAGCAGTGTCATGTCACTTACTTTATTCCTTAACTATTCAGATGTATTGTGTTCTTTATCACAGTGCATGCAAAGTTCCTTGAAGTACCAGAGCCTTTGTATCCACCATGCTCAACCATTTAGCAGTATCATGTCCAATGTCTTCTCTGTCCTCCTGTAGTACCATGTCCCTCATATCCACCTTCCTCCACTGTTCAGCAGTATAATGTCCCTTGCCTCCAAGGTACCATGTCTCCCTTTCCTCCTCCAATTAGTAGTGCTGTTTTTCTGGTTTCCTCATCTCTCCAGCACTATGTTCATTGTGTACTTCTTTCTACACTATTCAGCAGTGTCATGTTGCCTGCTTCTTCCTGCCTCCACAGCAAGGGCATAACTATGAATTATAGGGCCCCATCACAAAACATTGATGGGGTGCCCCGGGGTTAAATCTGTCTGTAGCAGCTGACAGTGTCAACTGTGACAATGCATGTCACTGATCTTAACCACTTGCCATGCAGAAGATTTAGCCCCCTTCATGACATGGGCATTTTTTGCTTTTTGGTACTGCAGGACTGTGATAGTATGGCGGGCAATCTGACACTGACACTTTGTGAGAAGCAGTGACACTAATACAGTGATCAGTGCTAAAAATATGCACTGTCACTGTACTAATGGCACTGGCTGGGAACAGGTTAACATCTAGGGCGATCAAAGGATTAAATGAGTGCCTAACAGTGCTTGGTGCATTCACTGTGAGGTGCTTTTACTAAGTGATGTGTTCGTTTTTATTCCTTACTTTGCAGGTATTACATTGACAGGACAGAGTTCTGCATTGTTTACATTTACAGAGCTCTGTCCTGTCATCCTCTTCGCCAATCAGCGGGTGTCGGGGGTCAATCATTGGCCGGCATCCACAGAGCGGCATGTGCTATGACTAATCACAGCACAGCCAGCGCACCCCCTACCTGGTGGTGCTGGATCACATGCTAGACAGGTGATCCAGCACAGGAGAGCCGCTCTGCCGCCATACTCTTAGGTGAGGCGGTCATCAAGTGGTTAACATAGTATTGCTGAATCAAGAGAAGGTAGCTGGAGAGCTCTCAGCATACTCAGTACCCTTCTAGAGACCAGTGTCATGGATAAAAGTTTTAGTTATACTAGTAATATTATAATAACTATAAGGATATCAGCTGTCCTATTAGACAGATTTAGAAACTTTGGGATTCCTTTTTAATGTATTTATTCATGGTACACATAGAAGTTGGATATTATACAAGAATTGTTGATTCATCATTGGCCCAGTACAAAACAAGTACAAAAACTGAGAAACATATATGTACAGTATCTTTACGCTCAGAACATTGGGCTATATAGCCTTGTCTCATAAGCCCCAAATGGGGTTATTCACACACACACACAAAATGAATTCATAGTTCTATATGAACAGGGAACATTTATGAACCCCAATTTGAACATTTCCACTTTTGTGTATCATACAAATGTGTATCATACAAAACATATCCCAAGTTCACCACCTTAACAGTGTACATGAATAAACATAAAATAAAATAAAAAAAATTTGTCCATGTGTGACATCAAAAAAAGTTCATATTGGTGAAAGATATCTAAACAAGGTGAAGAGACACAAGTGTATTGAACTTCAATATTGATAGAAGAAAAAAACCTTGCTAACCCGATCAAGAGAATACCCTGGCGTGTGATCCGCCACCGATAAGGGATTTAGAAGCACTTACCAGATTGTATGGACTCAAATGCTATTAACATTGAGTCAAAAAGGCATCAGGAGAAAAAGCTCTCCCACACTTAGTGCTTCTTTAGATCCAACATCCGATTCCACATCAATAAGGGTGAAAACTTCTCTCTCGTTTAGTAGGTCAGTCGTCATAAAAATAAAGAAATTCTCCACATAGTGTAAAACAATTTAGGGAAGTATTTATTAAAAAGGAAATATTGCACTTACATCATGCAGGAATTAGGCATATCGTTAAAATCCAGTAGAACTCCATATTGGAATGCAGTGGTTAAATGAGCGTCAAGCTGACATGTTTAGTCTCAATAGACATTATCTGGGGTTTGAGCAACCTATCTAACACTGCGCTTAAATAGAGGTACCAATCTAAAAACTTTATCAAACCCGTGGTTCAAATCTAGTAATGTTCCCTATCCAGGAAGCTACTTCTGAGATGGCGTTCAGGCGTGCATGTCGCGCTTCCAATAGGTTTGAGCAACTGTGCATGCATGATATCTCAATCTCATAACCAAACAGGATTGGTTGAAGCTGTGCATATGATTCTATGTCTGCAGTGCATACACCGGAAAGACTTAGCATAGGACCCGGAAAAGGTCCACTTGCGTTCCTAGCAACGCATTGACAGCAGATGTGTCCCGCACTGTTGTAAATAAATACCTTCCGCTGCGGGGACTCATGCTTATCAGATTAATTGTTAAATAACATGTATTTATAACACTATGTTTCTATGTGGAGATATTTATGCTGACCTACCTATAGTCGATTATACCGACATGTTACTAAACCTTATTTTATTATAAAGTATAAGGTGGTATTTAATACAAAAAACAGTACACCCTATCTACCTTTACAGGACAAGGGTAAAGTGAACAAAATAAACAAAATGTGATTAATCCCCCCACATTCTTTCACAACATGCCAGGTTATTACCCTTCCCCGTAAGTGCAATGTGTGTTGTTATAAAAGACTGATACTTTTGAATCCACAGTAACCAAACAAAGATACCAAATGAAACATTTTACCACATGTTCTACCAAAATATTGTTTACCTACTAACCTGTCCATGTGGTAAGCAGTATATAGGTAGAACCATATGTGCGAGTATACGAACATATCACAAATATAAAAAAGGGGGAAACAAATCACAGCGTACCCAAACATTATTTAAAGGGAAACTCCAGTCAAAAATGAAATTTTTCCTATTAAAGCGGAGTTCCGGGCACAAAAACAACCTTTTTTTTTGTGCCCATCCGCTTGGTCTCCTTCACCTGAAAAGGAATTGGATAGTTAGGCATTTTTTTTTCACTCACCTCGTATTTGTAGATTTAAAATACTCACCTCAGTGGACTTCCTCCCTCTGAGCCGCGGCTCCGCCGTCACTTCCTGTCTTGCGATGATTCCTGGGAGCTGAACGTCATCGCTCCCAGGAATCAATGCGACGGCGCCGGCCCCGCTCGTCACTTCCGGGGCGACGCCGCATTCCCCCGCTAAACAGCTTCTGGGCATGCCCAGAAGCTGTGGAGGAATGCGGCGCCGCACCGGAAGTGACGAGAGGGGCCGGTGCAGGCGCATTCTGGGATAAGAAGACGCGGAAGAGGATGCCGAAGAGGATCGCGCTGGCTTCAGCTGCCCACAACAGAGATGGCAACGCTGTGGAAGAAATTTTCTAAGTGAGTATTTCTTCTAAAAGGTAAGTGCGAACTGGGACAGCTCAGAGGCTAGCCATTGTGGAATGTACTAGCCCTGACTGTCCCGGGGGTATGTTTGTTGAAAAATGGTTTCTGTGCCCGGAACTCCACTTTAATAGTATGGTAAATATCTTTGTCTGTGATATTATTCATTCTCTGGCTAGCTGCTTGTGTAGTTTAGAAAGTCTTATCTAAGCTAGACAAACATCTTCTTCCTGTTCTTCACCGACAACGCGATCTCACTTTATCTGAATTTGCTAAGCTGTCTTTCACTTCCTGAAAAGGTTGTCGGTCTTTCTTAGAAAGGCAGGCCTGGACCTGGCCAGCCCTGCCCCCATCCCTCCTATCCTTCACAGAACATGATCTCCTCCTGTCTTCATAGCCTTGTTTAGGCAAGCAGCTTCTCCTGAGAGAGGGGGGATGGGGCACATGACCGGGGCAATATATGAAAGAAATAAGGTACAAAGGAACATTTTTGAAAGTTTAGTAGGATAAAGATCCATTTCTATTGCTCATTACATGTGAGTAATTATTTTAAGGCTCTGTTTCCACTATTGCGACTGATCATGCAACTTTGGACACAAAGTCACATGACAAGTCACAGCCCCATGATTTCAATAGCACCGGTTCCCATCTATGCCACTTTGAAAATCAGCAACTTTGAAAAGGTGCCTGCACTACTTTGATACAACTTTTATCCAGAGAGTGTAAAGTTGGGTCAAAGCTGCACTCAAAGTCGCACAACTTAAGAGTTGCACTAGTGGAAATGTAGCTACTAGGCTAGAGTGCGACTTTGAGTGCAGCTTTAATCCAAATTTACACTCTCTAGATCAAAGTTGCATCTTTTTATATTCTTCATTTTCTCTTGAATTAAGATGTACAACGCATCCTTACTGATGAGAGAACACTGGTAGGGAACCTATGTTTATCTCCCCCCATTCTGTATACGCCCACTAGCTACACAGGAACAGTGTCCCTCCCTGGAAGTGATGGCACTAGCTTTCAGTAACCACACCCACTTTCTGCTCTTGGACTCAGCAGGAAGTCATGTGACAGCACTAAATACTACAAAAAAAAAAAAGGTAGAAAAACAGTTTTTTAAAATTTTGACACATAAGGCTGAACTCCGCTCACATTAATTATTGCAGGGGAGAATTTAAGGTATTAGGCTGTACTTCTGCTTTAAGATAACACAACAAGAATCCTACTGGCACCCAATTCCAAATCATAGACACATATTTGCCACCATTAGTGATGAGCTGAACACCCCCCCCCCCCCCCCGGTTCGGTTCGCACCAGAACACCACGAACAGAGGAAAAGTTTGTCCGAATAAACGAACCCCATTGAAGTTAATGGGAGTCGAACCTATAAAATCAAACTGCCTCATTTTAAAGGCTTAAATGCTAGTTATTGCCCCAAAAAAGTGTATGGGGGTCCGGTTCTGACCTGGGGAACATGTATCAATGAAAAAAAAGTTTTTTAAAACAATCGTTTTTAAAGGAGCAGTGATTTACTGATTTTAATGAGGCTTAAAGTGAAACTATAAAAATGAAAAATTCCTTCAAATATCGTGCCTGGGGGGTCCCCTGAATGTGCCTGTAAAGTAGTGCATCTCTACGATGTATGTAGCCTGCTGCAGCAATACTGACATTTCTAAAGTTAAAAATGTCATATATAAATATACATACACATTTCACATTGCATGTATTTGTCACACTAGAGCAGAAAAATTGGGCCTTGGTTGTTGGTGGTGACTGAACATTGTAACCCCTCGCAGTTACTCTTGCTGGGTGCAGGAACGGGCCCTGCTGCTAAAAAATCCATAGAAATATGAAATCGCATGTACTTGTCATACAGGTGCCAAAAATTGGGCCTTTGGTGTTCGTGGTGCCTGAACACCGTAACAAACCCCTCAGTTACTCTTGCTGGGCGCAGGAATTGGACCTGCTGGTAAAAAGTCCATACAAATTTGAAATTGCATGTACATGTCATAGAGGTGCAGAAAAATTGTGCCTTTGGTGTTGGTGGAGCCTAAACACCGCAACCCCTCGCAGTTACTCTTGCTGGGCACAGAACCCAGCATTGGAATTAACACTACTCGATCAGGGAAAAAGGTTAGGAATGGTTCCTTGCATCCCAAGGCACTGATTTCAGATACACGTTTGGCTGATGTAATAGCCACCTGGAAAGCCGTCTTCATGGAAAGATTTTTGAGGAAAGATGGATCTTCATGCACCAAACTGGTTGAGGAAAGAAAATCCAGGACTAATGAAAGGTCCCATTTGGGGAACCTGGGCTTCCTAGGAGGTCTCAGCCTAGTAGCACCTCTGAAAAACTGGCGAACCATAGGATGTTTAGCCCATGCAGTCCCTGTGAAGGCAGAGATGGCTGAGATTTGGACTCGGAGAGAGCCAACCGCTAAGGATGGATCCAGTCCTGTCTGTAGAAAACGCAGGATATCATGAATTTTTGGATCAGTAATAGTACCAGAAACACTAACCATGTAATCCTTGAATTTGGACAGAATTCTCTCTTAAATCCCGTTGGTACCTGGTCTTCTAGCACCCATCATTGTGGGAATTGCCACATTTGGACCACCGAGAGCCTTCAGTCTTTCCCATTCAAGAACCAGACCATAAGATGAAGCTGTGCCAGGCAGGGATGAAGTACAGGACCCTGAGACAGAAGGACTGATCGGCAGAGGAACAGGATCCCGACAGCTCAGTTGCAGCAACAGAGGGAACCATGGTCTCCTCGGCCAAAACAGAAGAATTGCCACGATCTCTACTCTCTCCCTCTTGAGTCTCAGCAGGAACTTGAATATGACTGGTACTGGGGGAAAGGCATATGCTTTGTGGAAACTCCAGTGATCTGTCAGAGCATCTACCCCGTAAGCCTGGGGATAACGCCATCTCGTGTAAAATTTCTTCAGTTTGGCATTGTTTGGTGAGGCAAACAGGTCTACCTCTGGAAGGAGTCCCAGAGAGATGACCCACCTGAAGATCTCTGGATGAAGGGACCACTCGTTGTTGTCCAGGTCGGTCCTTGACAGGAAGTCCGCCTGGACGTTTTGGACTCCAGTAAGGTAAACAGCTGACAGGTCTGCCAGATTCCATTGAGCCCATGCCATAATTGGTTTTACCTCCCTCAGGAGGGAGGAGCTGTGGGTACCCCCTTGTCTCTTGATGTATGCAACAGCCGTCATATTGTCCAGTCTTAGGAGGACCGAGGCTCCGGTCACCAGATGATGAAAGGCCCGGAGAGCACAGAATGCTGCCCGTAGCTCCAGAACATTTGAAAAAGATCCGGACCTGGAGTGCTCCCCAACAGGAGTCCGGCGCGTGCATCAGGGCCTCCCGCTAGTAGCAGGGATGTTTGGCCAAACATGCAGCCCACCTTTTATTCAGGATTTATGGCGTCTTCAAAGCATCAATATTGCCCGGGTCCACCCAGTTAATACTGAGATTGCTAGACTGACATAGAAAGGCACCGTCAGGAAACAACATGCTACACGCCACCAGGTCGTTTGAAGCTGACATATATCCTATTAGGTAAGACTTCTCTTGCAGGAGAAGGACAAAAAAGGAACACGGCTCCTGGCTTGGAGCAAAAATTTATGGTAGTGGGGTCCTATAGGGTATGAAAGGAGGCGGAGCTACCCATACGTGTGCTGCCATGGAGTCTGTCAGGAAAGAGTATTTAATTTATTTTCAATTTTTTCCTTGTGGTTTTATATTTTGATCATATCTATTATTGTTGGGTATTTTTAAGGTTTTTTGATAATAAACTTTTTTACATTTCTAATACAGGGTAGGCTGAGTTGGTGCCGCATTTTCTTCTCTTTTGTTGTTTACTGTAATAAAGGGTCTGGCGATGAGAGTTATGGGCCCTTGGACCGATGCAAAGGGACCCATCATGATTTCTAGCACAGGGGCCCTGAAGGCTCTAGATATGCCTCTGATGACAGGCCTTAATAACTGCCCTCATAGCGGCTGTAATGCCCCGTACACACGTGCAGATTATCTGCAGACTTTTGTCTGCAGACTTACCTTTTCTATGTAGTGCAAGGGCCTGCCTGATTGCATACAAATTGAAAGTGTTTAGGTTTGACCTCATATTATATGGTTTTGGTAAGTCTGCAGACAAAAGTCTGCAGATAATCTGCACGTGTGTATGGGGCATTAGGGGCAGGTGAGAGACTCTCAGACCTCTGTAGAGGAGATTGCAGAGGGTCTCATAGGATCCTGAATGCGCAGCTTCTATAGATCACACACCTAATAAAATACTTTACAAGCTGACCTGCAAGCATACAGCTTGAAAAAAATGATTTACCAAGGAAATATTTGATCCAGGGATTGAACTTGCTTTATTAGCAGTAAGCTGTAAACAGTTTATTAAACCAGCCAAAAGACAAATTGGCTTAAACATTGCAGCCACAAAATTTCAAGAAACGGAGCACAGAACAAATACTTTTGCCAAAAAAGTTAAATATTTATTGCTGCCCATGCAAACTGGCAACTCCAGCTAGCTGTATTATTCTTGCAGTATACCAAAGTACACCTACTACATAAAAAAGACAGGAAACATTGTCAGTGTTCAGCAGTGTCATGTCACTTACTTTATTCCTTAACTATTCAGATGTATTGTGTTCTTTATCACAGTGCATGCAAAGTTCCTTGAAGTACCAGAGCCTTTGTATCCACCATGCTCAACCATTTAGCAGTATCATGTCCAATGTCTTCTCTGTCCTCCTGTAGTACCATGTCCCTCATATCCACCTTCCTCCACTGTTCAGCAGTATAATGTCCCTTGCCTCCAAGGTACCATGTCTCCCTTTCCTCCTCCAATTAGTAGTGCTGTTTTTCTGGTTTCCTCATCTCTCCAGCACTATGTTCATTGTGTACTTCTTTCTACACTATTCAGCAGTGTCATGTTGCCTGCTTCTTCCTGCCTCCACAGCAAGGGCATAACTATGAATTATAGGGCCCCATCACAAAACATTGATGGGGTGCCCCGGGGTTAAATCTGTCTGTAGCAGCTGACAGTGTCAACTGTGACAATGCATGTCACTGATCTTAACCACTTGCCATGCAGAAGATTTAGCCCCCTTCATGACATGGGCATTTTTTGCTTTTTGGTACTGCAGGACTGTGATAGTATGGCGGGCAATCTGACACTGACACTTTGTGAGAAGCAGTGACACTAATACAGTGATCAGTGCTAAAAATATGCACTGTCACTGTACTAATGGCACTGGCTGGGAACAGGTTAACATCTAGGGCGATCAAAGGATTAAATGAGTGCCTAACAGTGCTTGGTGCATTCACTGTGAGGTGCTTTTACTAAGTGATGTGTTCGTTTTTATTCCTTACTTTGCAGGTATTACATTGACAGGACAGAGTTCTGCATTGTTTACATTTACAGAGCTCTGTCCTGTCATCCTCTTCGCCAATCAGCGGGTGTCGGGGGTCAATCATTGGCCGGCATCCACAGAGCGGCATGTGCTATGACTAATCACAGCACAGCCAGCGCACCCCCTACCTGGTGGTGCTGGATCACATGCTAGACAGGTGATCCAGCACAGGAGAGCCGCTCTGCCGCCATACTCTTAGGTGAGGCGGTCATCAAGTGGTTAACATAGTATTGCTGAATCAAGAGAAGGTAGCTGGAGAGCTCTCAGCATACTCAGTACCCTTCTAGAGACCAGTGTCATGGATAAAAGTTTTAGTTATACTAGTAATATTATAATAACTATAAGGATATCAGCTGTCCTATTAGACAGATTTAGAAACTTTGGGATTCCTTTTTAATGTATTTATTCATGGTACACATAGAAGTTGGATATTATACAAGAATTGTTGATTCATCATTGGCCCAGTACAAAACAAGTACAAAAACTGAGAAACATATATGTACAGTATCTTTACGCTCAGAACATTGGGCTATATAGCCTTGTCTCATAAGCCCCAAATGGGGTTATTCACACACACACACAAAATGAATTCATAGTTCTATATGAACAGGGAACATTTATGAACCCCAATTTGAACATTTCCACTTTTGTGTATCATACAAATGTGTATCATACAAAACATATCCCAAGTTCACCACCTTAACAGTGTACATGAATAAACATAAAATAAAATAAAAAAAATTTGTCCATGTGTGACATCAAAAAAAGTTCATATTGGTGAAAGATATCTAAACAAGGTGAAGAGACACAAGTGTATTGAACTTCAATATTGATAGAAGAAAAAAACCTTGCTAACCCGATCAAGAGAATACCCTGGCGTGTGATCCGCCACCGATAAGGGATTTAGAAGCACTTACCAGATTGTATGGACTCAAATGCTATTAACATTGAGTCAAAAAGGCATCAGGAGAAAAAGCTCTCCCACACTTAGTGCTTCTTTAGATCCAACATCCGATTCCACATCAATAAGGGTGAAAACTTCTCTCTCGTTTAGTAGGTCAGTCGTCATAAAAATAAAGAAATTCTCCACATAGTGTAAAACAATTTAGGGAAGTATTTATTAAAAAGGAAATATTGCACTTACATCATGCAGGAATTAGGCATATCGTTAAAATCCAGTAGAACTCCATATTGGAATGCAGTGGTTAAATGAGCGTCAAGCTGACATGTTTAGTCTCAATAGACATTATCTGGGGTTTGAGCAACCTATCTAACACTGCGCTTAAATAGAGGTACCAATCTAAAAACTTTATCAAACCCGTGGTTCAAATCTAGTAATGTTCCCTATCCAGGAAGCTACTTCTGAGATGGCGTTCAGGCGTGCATGTCGCGCTTCCAATAGGTTTGAGCAACTGTGCATGCATGATATCTCAATCTCATAACCAAACAGGATTGGTTGAAGCTGTGCATATGATTCTATGTCTGCAGTGCATACACCGGAAAGACTTAGCATAGGACCCGGAAAAGGTCCACTTGCGTTCCTAGCAACGCATTGACAGCAGATGTGTCCCGCACTGTTGTAAATAAATACCTTCCGCTGCGGGGACTCATGCTTATCAGATTAATTGTTAAATAACATGTATTTATAACACTATGTTTCTATGTGGAGATATTTATGCTGACCTACCTATAGTCGATTATACCGACATGTTACTAAACCTTATTTTATTATAAAGTATAAGGTGGTATTTAATACAAAAAACAGTACACCCTATCTACCTTTACAGGACAAGGGTAAAGTGAACAAAATAAACAAAATGTGATTAATCCCCCCACATTCTTTCACAACATGCCAGGTTATTACCCTTCCCCGTAAGTGCAATGTGTGTTGTTATAAAAGACTGATACTTTTGAATCCACAGTAACCAAACAAAGATACCAAATGAAACATTTTACCACATGTTCTACCAAAATATTGTTTACCTACTAACCTGTCCATGTGGTAAGCAGTATATAGGTAGAACCATATGTGCGAGTATACGAACATATCACAAATATAAAAAAGGGGGAAACAAATCACAGCGTACCCAAACATTATTTAAAGGGAAACTCCAGTCAAAAATGAAATTTTTCCTATTAAAGCGGAGTTCCGGGCACAAAAACAACCTTTTTTTTTGTGCCCATCCGCTTGGTCTCCTTCACCTGAAAAGGAATTGGATAGTTAGGCATTTTTTTTTCACTCACCTCGTATTTGTAGATTTAAAATACTCACCTCAGTGGACTTCCTCCCTCTGAGCCGCGGCTCCGCCGTCACTTCCTGTCTTGCGATGATTCCTGGGAGCTGAACGTCATCGCTCCCAGGAATCAATGCGACGGCGCCGGCCCCGCTCGTCACTTCCGGGGCGACGCCGCATTCCCCCGCTAAACAGCTTCTGGGCATGCCCAGAAGCTGTGGAGGAATGCGGCGCCGCACCGGAAGTGACGAGAGGGGCCGGTGCAGGCGCATTCTGGGATAAGAAGACGCGGAAGAGGATGCCGAAGAGGATCGCGCTGGCTTCAGCTGCCCACAACAGAGATGGCAACGCTGTGGAAGAAATTTTCTAAGTGAGTATTTCTTCTAAAAGGTAAGTGCGAACTGGGACAGCTCAGAGGCTAGCCATTGTGGAATGTACTAGCCCTGACTGTCCCGGGGGTATGTTTGTTGAAAAATGGTTTCTGTGCCCGGAACTCCACTTTAATAGTATGGTAAATATCTTTGTCTGTGATATTATTCATTCTCTGGCTAGCTGCTTGTGTAGTTTAGAAAGTCTTATCTAAGCTAGACAAACATCTTCTTCCTGTTCTTCACCGACAACGCGATCTCACTTTATCTGAATTTGCTAAGCTGTCTTTCACTTCCTGAAAAGGTTGTCGGTCTTTCTTAGAAAGGCAGGCCTGGACCTGGCCAGCCCTGCCCCCATCCCTCCTATCCTTCACAGAACATGATCTCCTCCTGTCTTCATAGCCTTGTTTAGGCAAGCAGCTTCTCCTGAGAGAGGGGGGATGGGGCACATGACCGGGGCAATATATGAAAGAAATAAGGTACAAAGGAACATTTTTGAAAGTTTAGTAGGATAAAGATCCATTTCTATTGCTCATTACATGTGAGTAATTATTTTAAGGCTCTGTTTCCACTATTGCGACTGATCATGCAACTTTGGACACAAAGTCACATGACAAGTCACAGCCCCATGATTTCAATAGCACCGGTTCCCATCTATGCCACTTTGAAAATCAGCAACTTTGAAAAGGTGCCTGCACTACTTTGATACAACTTTTATCCAGAGAGTGTAAAGTTGGGTCAAAGCTGCACTCAAAGTCGCACAACTTAAGAGTTGCACTAGTGGAAATGTAGCTACTAGGCTAGAGTGCGACTTTGAGTGCAGCTTTAATCCAAATTTACACTCTCTAGATCAAAGTTGCATCTTTTTATATTCTTCATTTTCTCTTGAATTAAGATGTACAACGCATCCTTACTGATGAGAGAACACTGGTAGGGAACCTATGTTTATCTCCCCCCATTCTGTATACGCCCACTAGCTACACAGGAACAGTGTCCCTCCCTGGAAGTGATGGCACTAGCTTTCAGTAACCACACCCACTTTCTGCTCTTGGACTCAGCAGGAAGTCATGTGACAGCACTAAATACTACAAAAAAAAAAAAGGTAGAAAAACAGTTTTTTAAAATTTTGACACATAAGGCTGAACTCCGCTCACATTAATTATTGCAGGGGAGAATTTAAGGTATTAGGCTGTACTTCTGCTTTAAGATAACACAACAAGAATCCTACTGGCACCCAATTCCAAATCATAGACACATATTTGCCACCATTAGTGATGAGCTGAACACCCCCCCCCCCCCCCGGTTCGGTTCGCACCAGAACACCACGAACAGAGGAAAAGTTTGTCCGAATAAACGAACCCCATTGAAGTTAATGGGAGTCGAACCTATAAAATCAAACTGCCTCATTTTAAAGGCTTAAATGCTAGTTATTGCCCCAAAAAAGTGTATGGGGGTCCGGTTCTGACCTGGGGAACATGTATCAATGAAAAAAAAGTTTTTTAAAACAATCGTTTTTAAAGGAGCAGTGATTTACTGATTTTAATGAGGCTTAAAGTGAAACTATAAAAATGAAAAATTCCTTCAAATATCGTGCCTGGGGGGTCCCCTGAATGTGCCTGTAAAGTAGTGCATCTCTACGATGTATGTAGCCTGCTGCAGCAATACTGACATTTCTAAAGTTAAAAATGTCATATATAAATATACATACACATTTCACATTGCATGTATTTGTCACACTAGAGCAGAAAAATTGGGCCTTGGTTGTTGGTGGTGACTGAACATTGTAACCCCTCGCAGTTACTCTTGCTGGGTGCAGGAACGGGCCCTGCTGCTAAAAAATCCATAGAAATATGAAATCGCATGTACTTGTCATACAGGTGCCAAAAATTGGGCCTTTGGTGTTCGTGGTGCCTGAACACCGTAACAAACCCCTCAGTTACTCTTGCTGGGCGCAGGAATTGGACCTGCTGGTAAAAAGTCCATACAAATTTGAAATTGCATGTACATGTCATAGAGGTGCAGAAAAATTGTGCCTTTGGTGTTGGTGGAGCCTAAACACCGCAACCCCTCGCAGTTACTCTTGCTGGGCACAGGATCGGGCACTGCTGGTAAAAATTCCATACGAATTTGAAATTGGCAAAGATTAAGTGTGGTATGTGTTCTTATCAGTGATCTAGTGGGAGCGCTGTGCTGTCATCTGACCTGGCCAAGGTTGGGTGGCGGCTATGCAAACTGGCTGGAGTAATGGGCACCTGGAAGGTTAGTATCGGCAGGAACTGAAACTGAAATTAGGTCTTGGTTGTTGGTGGTGCCTGAACATTGCAACCCCTCGCAGTTACTCCTGGACGCAGGAATGGGACCTGCTGGTAAGAATTCCATACAAATTTGAAATTGCATGTGCTATACAGGTACCAAAAATTGGGCCTTTGCTGTTGGTGGTGCCTGAACACTCCGTAACCAACCCCTCGCAGTTACTCTTGCTGGCCGCAGGAACGGGACCTGCTGGTAAGAATTCCATACAAATGTGAAATTGCATGTACTATACAGGTGCCAAAAATTGGGCCTTTACTGTTGGTGGTGCCTAAACACCGTAACCAAACCCTTGCAGTTACTCTTGCTGGGTGCAGCAACAGAACCTGCTGGTAAGAATTCCATACAAATTTGAAATTGCATGTGCTATAGAGGTGCCAAAATTTGGGCCTTTGCTGTTGGTGGTGCATGAACACCGTAACCAAGCCCTCGCAGTTACTCTTGCTGGATGCAGGAATGGGACCTGCTGGTAAGAATTCCATACAAATGTGAAATTGCATGTACTATACAGGTGCCAAAAATTGGGCCTTTGCTGTTGGTGGTGCCTGAACACCGTAAACAAGCCCTCGCAGTTACTCTTGCTGGGTGCAGGAACGGGACCTGCTGGTAAGAATTCCATACATAATTGAAATTGCGTGTGCTATACAGGTGCCAAAGATTGGGCCTTTGGTGTTGGTGCCTGAACACTGTAACCTCTCACAGTTAGCAGAGAACAGGGACAGGACCTGCTGTTAAAAATGACATACGACATTTAAATTGTATGCACCTGTCATACAAGTGCAGAAAAATTAGGCCTCGGGGGTTGGTAGTGACTTAAACCAAAAACATTGTTGGAAGCTAGCAGAATCAAGGTAGAGGAATAGGATAGGCAGCATATGCAGTCTTCAAGGGATGGCAGACCCCTAGCAAATTCAATCAGTTACATCGGCATCAGGGGCTTGATAGCTCCTGTTGATCCAGGACTGGTTCATTTTGATAAAAGTCAGCTGGTCAACAGAGTCTGTGGACAGATGCACTCTTTTGTCCGTCACAAAACCTCCAGCAGCACTGAACGTCCGTTCGGAAAGCACGCAGAAAGCAGGACAGGCCAGAAGCTCCATTGTATATTGAGCAAGTTCTGGCCAGTGGTCCATCCTCAAGACTCAGTAACCCAGTGGATGCTCAGCTGGAGAGGTCTCAAAGTCTGCCCTTGCGCCTAGATAATCATGCACCATATGATGGAGACGCTGCTGATGGTTGCTTAAACCTGACAGCCCTGGGTGCTGCTGAGGACAAAAGAACTGTTTAAAGGCATCAGTCAGCCGGCCGCCTTCTCCACTGCTCCTCCTTTGGCTGAACAATGCCTCAGAAACAATTCCAGAGAATGTTGACCTCCCAGTGTCTGGAAAGGTGGTACACAAATTTGTTTTCAAGGCCTCCTCAAGATGTTTCATCCTCTGCTCCCTCTGCGAAGGCAGGGTGAGCTCTGCATCTTTACCCTTGTAACGTGGATCAAGAAGGGTTGCCAACCAGTAATTATCCCTCTCCTTGATAGCACGAATCCTTGGGTCCTTTCGGAGGCTTTGCAGAATCAGGGAGCCCATGCAACGTAAGTTGGAGGAGGCATGAGCTTCTGAGTCCTCTGGGTCACTATGGATGACATTGTCAGCAGGAGCAACCTCTCCCCAACCACGTACAACTCCTGGGGTTTCTGGGGAATCAAAACCATCCCTTGAAGACTGCTGTATGCTGTCCTCTACATCCATGCTGCCGAAATACTCATTCTCCTCCTCTTCCTCCTGTGTGTTTTGTGGCCCTGCAGGAATGATATCTGCATAAAGGGGGCCTTGTGAGGACAGGGAGTCCTCCTCTTCCTGCCGCTGTTCTGCCTCAAGTGCCCTGTGCATGAATCCACGCAGCGTGTGCTCCAGCTGGTAGACTAGAGGGAATGGGACCTGCTGGTAAGAATTCCATACAAATGTGAAATTGCATGTACTATACAGGTGCCAAAAATTGGGCCTTTGCTGTTGGTGGTGCCTGAACACCGTAACCAAGCCCTCACAGTTACTCTTGCTGGACGCAGGAACGGGACCTGCTGGTAAGAATTTCATACAAATTTGAAATTGCATGTGCTATACAGGTGCCAAAAATTGGGCCTTTGCTGTTGGTGGTGCCTGAACACCGTAAACAAGCCCTCGCAGTTACTCTTGCTGGCTGCAGGAGCGGGACCTGCTGGTAAGAATTCCATACAAATATGAAATTGCATGTGCTATACAGGTGTCAAAAATTGGGCCTTTGCTGTTGGTGGTGCCTGAACACCGTAACCAAGCCCTCGCAGTTACTCTTGCTGGGTGCAGGAACGGGACCTGCTGGTAAGAATTCCATACATAATTGAAATTGCGTGTGCTATACAGGTGTCAAAGATTGGGCCTTTGGTGTTGGTGCCTAAACACCGTAACCTCTCACAGTTAGCAGAGAACAGGGACAGGGCCTGCTGTTAAAAATGACATACGACATTTAAATTGTATGCACCTGTCATACAAGTGCAGAAAAATTAGGCCTCGGGGGTTGGTAGTGACTTAAACCAAAAACATTGTTGGAAGCTAGCAGAATCAAGGTAGAGGAATAGGATAGGCAGCATATGCAGTCTTCAAGGGATGGCAGACCCCTAGCAAATTCAATCAGTTACATCAGCATCAGGGGCTTGATAGCTCCTGTTGATCCAGGACTGGTTCATTTTGATAAAAGTCAGCTGGTCAACAGAGTCTGTGGACAGATGCACTCTTTTGTCCGTCACAAAACCTCCAGCAGCACTGAACGTCCGTTCGGAAAGCACGCAGAAAGCAGGACAGGCCAGAAGCTCCATTGTATATTGAGCAAGTTCTGGCCAGTGGTCCATCCTCAAGACTCAGTAACCCAGTGGATGCTCAGCTGGAGAGGTCTCAAAGTCTGCCCTTGCGCCTAGATAATCATGCACCATATGATGGAGACGCTGCTGATGGTTGCTTAAACCTGACAGCCCTGGGTGCTGCTGAGGACAAAAGAACTGTTTAAAGCATCAGTCAGCCGGCCGCCTTCTCCACTGCTCCTGTCAGGGCTTACCTTTGTTGGGAGTCATTCAGGCAGAGATTTATGCTCACCCTTGCAAACAAACACAGACCAGGGTGACCAGGTAAGAAACCACCTGGCCTGTGAGTTTGTGCACGGGGGCTGTTCAGGATCACCAGGTCCAAATACAGGCAAGGACTAGAGCAGGAGAACCGTCAGGTGAAGCCAGGGGTCAGATGCCGGAAACAAACAGGAATGCAGGAACTCAAACAACAGGAACCAAACCAGGAAACCAGAATCAATGAACTGACACTGCCCTTAGGGAGGGGCAGTGTCTTATACCTTGTTAATTAGGTATCAAATACAGCTGGAGAGTTACTGACAGGTCTGAGCCTCTGGTGAAATCCAGCCCCCTAGTGCTGCAGGCAATACAGGAATAAACAGGAGTTCTCCAAAGTCCTGAAGTGGCTCAGAGGCTAGTTTGCAGACTGGGAAGCCAGAAGGACACAGGTTCAATACCTCTGAAAGGCACCAGTGGGGTGGCCACGCCTAGCCGTCTGGTGGGTACGACTAGAACCCTGACAGCTCCTCCTTTGGCTGAACAATGCCTCAGAAACAATTCCAGAGAATGTTGACCTCCCAGTGTCTGGAAAGGTGGTACACAAATTTGTTTTCAAGGCCTCCTCAAGATGTTTCATCCTCTGCTCCCTCTGCGAAGGCAGGGTGAGCTCTGCATCTTTACCCTTGTAACGTGGATCAAGAAGGGTTGCCAACCAGTAATTATCCCTCTCCTTGATAGCACGAATCCTCGGGTCCTTTCGGAGGCTTTGCAGAATCAGGGAGCCCATGCAACGTAAGTTGGAGGAGGCATGAGCTTCTGAGTCCTCTGGGTCACTAAGGATGACATTGTCAGCAGGAGCAACCTCTCCCCAACCACGTACAACTCCTGGGGTTTCTGGGGAATCAAAACCATCCCTTGAAGACTGCTGTATGCTGTCCTCTACATCCATGCTGCCGAAATACTCATTTTCCTCCTCTTCCTCCTGTGTGTTTTGTGGCCCTGCAGGAATGATATCTGCATAAAGGGGGCCTTGTGAGGACAGGGAGTCCTCCTCTTCCTGCCGCTGTTCTGCCTCAAGTGCCCTGTGCATGAATCCACGCAGTGTGTGCTCCAGCTGGTAGACTAGAGGGATAGTGTCACTGATGCATGCATCGTCCCGGCTCACCATCCTTCTGGCCCCCTGAAATGGTGACAGGATGATGCATGCATCCTTAATCAAAAGCCACTGGCGTGGCGAAAAAAAGCCAGGCTCCCCTGACCCTGTCCTTGTGCCATACTCGCACAGGTACTCATTGATGGCCCTCTGCTGCATGTGCAGCCACTGCAGCATTGCCAATGTTGAGTTCCACCTGGTGGGCATGTCACAAATGAGGCGGTTGGTTGGCAGGTTGAATTCCCCTTGAATGTCAGATAAGCGAGCACTGGCATTGAACGAACGGCGGAAATGGCCACAGACTTTTCTGGGCTGACTCAGGAGATCTTGGAAGCCCAGGTATCTGCTCAAGAAATGCTGAACCACCAGATTTAGAACATGTGCCAAGCATGGAACATGTGTCAAGTGTCCCTGTCGGAGAGAAGGTTGGTGCCATTGTCGCATACAACCATTCCTGGCTCAAGCTGTCGTGGCGTCAACCATCTCTGAGCCTGCCCCTGCAGAGCTGACAGAATCTCTGCACCGGTGTGACTCCTATCCCCTAGACAGACCAACTGAAGCACAGCATGGCATCTTTTAGCCTGACTCATTGCGTAGTCACTTGAAAGATTAGGGAGCACTGCTGCTTCAGAGGACAATTGAGCAGAAGAGGACATGGAGGAGGAGGAGGAGGTGGTGGAGTAGCCAGATGTGGCAGAACCAGCACCAGCTTTTTGAAAGCGTGGTGGCAAAACAAGCTGCAACACCGAACCCTGTCCTGCATCCTTCCTAGCTGCGCACAGAGTTACCCAGTGCACCGTGAAAGAAATGTAATGTCCCTGTCCATGCCTGCTGGACCAAGAGTCAGCAGTAATGTGCACCTTCCTGCTGACCGCTTTGTCCAACAAGGGCAAAACACTACCTTTCACATGACGGTAGAAAGCCGGAATGGCCTTATGCGAAAATAAATGCCTTTTTGGGACCTGCCACTGTGGTGCAGCACATTCCACAAATTCGCAAAAGGGAGCCGAGTCTACAAGATGAAAAGGCAGCAACTGTAATGCTAGCAATTTGGCCAAGCTAGCATTAAGATGCTGAGCATGTGGATATGGCTGGCACAGTATTTCTTTCTACGGTTCAAAAACCGGGGTCGTGAAATTTGCCTGCTGCTCAAATCAAGCGGTGGTGCACTGCTAGCAGATTGGGTACAAGTCTCTGTGCCACTCACTGCTATACCATCATCCCTCCCAATGCTGGTATTTGAGAAGGCATGAGATAAAGTAGGGTTAGAGATCACAGATGAGGAGCAAGGTGATGTATGCTTGTTTTGATCTGGTGCCTCTTTCAGGTGCTATTGCCAACGGACTGCATAGCAGGTCGTCATATGACTTGTCAAGCATGTGGTGCCCAAGCGGCTGGTGTTCTGGCCACGCTTGATCTGCTTTAGACAGATGTAGCAACGCTGCAGTCTACTGCACAGGTACTGAAAAAAGCCAACACTAAAACTTTTGAGAGTCCACTGGGAGTTTGCAGCACCCTGCACCTGTGGAGCTCTGTGCTGTGACGCAATAGGTTGGCTACTGCTATTGTTGTGCGTCCTCCTCATCCTCCCCCTCCTCCTACTCCTCCTCCTCCCCCTCTATCCTGTCAGGCACCCAAGTACAGTCAGTGTCCTCATCATCCCCTCCCTCCTTGTCACTGGAGCAAACTTGGCAATATGCTTCAGCTGTAGCAACATGACTGCTGGTTTCTTGTCCGTCATTGTCACCTCCTCTCTCTAAACTCACGTTATTCCCCTCATCAACCTTCGAACCAACATCACAGCTTTCAAATTGCTGCGCATCCTCCAGCAGCATGTCACTGACACTATGATCAAATAGTTCAGATGACTCCTTCATGCATGATGGTGGGGCGACAGAAGAAGTAGCTGTGAAGAAGGAGCCTGTGGAACAGGCCGCTTTGGCAGCTGCGGTGGAAGGCAAACTACTATGAGCGTGGGTGTCAGAGGACGAGGAGGATGAGGACAGCTTATTGATCAACTCCACCAACTCTTCCACATGTTGTGACTGAATAGCACGGGCAGCATCAGAAATAAAGGATGGGCGTGCCCCGCCTGCAGAGGATGCACTATGTCGACTGTGACCACCACTTTTTACAATGGACACAGCCTCTCCTTGTCGACCTTTTGGACATGATTTTGATACAGATCAATATAGGGTATAAGCAACTGACCAATAGATAGTCAATGTCCTGATATGATGTAATTGATAGCCCTATAGATGAGCTGTGCTGCTTATAGGATGTACGCAAGTGACTGATTAACAATACTCTCACAGATGTGATGTGTGATGTAATCGATAACCCTATAGATGAGCTGTGCTGCTTATAGGATGTACGCAAGTGACCGAATAACAATACTCTCACTGATGTGATGTGATCTATAGCCCTATAGATGAGCTGTGCTGCTTACAGGATGTACGCAAGTGACTGATTAACAATGCTCTCACTGATATGATGTAAACTATAGCCCTATAGATGAGCTGTGCTGCTTATAGGATGTACCCAAGTGACCGATTAACAATTCTCTGACTGATATGATGTAATCTATAGCCCTATAGATGAGCTGTGCTGCTTATAGGATGTACGCAAGTGACCGATTAACAATACTCTCACTGAGATGATGTAATCGATAGCCCTATAGATGAGCTGTGGTCCTTATAGATGTACGCAAGTGACCGATTAACAATACTCTCACTGATATGATGTAATCAATAGCCCTATAGATGAGCTGTGCTGTTTATAGATGTATGCAAGTGACCGATTAACAATACTCTCACTGATATGATGTAATCGATAGCCCTATAGATGAGCTGTGCTGCTTATAGATGTATGCAAGTGACTGATTAACAATACTCTCACTGATATAATGTAATCTATAGCCCTATAGATGAGCTGTGCTGCTTATAGGATGTACGCATGTGACCGATTAACAATACTCTCACTGATATGATGTAATCTATAGCCCTATAGATGAGCTATGCTGCTTGTGGGATGTACACAAGTGACCGATTAACAATACTCTCACTGATATGATGTAATCAATAGCTCTATAGATGATGAGCTGTCGTGGTTATACTATGTACACAAGTGACTGATTAACAATACTCTCACTGATGTCATGTAATCGATAGCCCTATAGATGACATGCTGTTGTGGTTATAGTATGTACCCAAGTGACGATTAACAATACTCTCACTGATGTGATGTAATTGATAGCCCTATAGATGAGAAATCTCTCTCCCTCCCTGCTAGGAATTAATGACTGGCACTGCACTGTCTGACAAACTGCAAAGAAACTATTCTCTCCCTGCCTAAAACACGTTCCTAGGCCGTCCCTACACTGCTAGGAATGTCTCACTGGCAGTGCACTGTCTGAAAAACTGCAAAGAAACAAATCTCTCCCGGCCTGAAACACGTTCCTGGCCCTCCCTGCACTGCTAGGAATGAATCACTGGCACTGTCTAACAAACTGCAAAGAAACAAATCTCTCCCTGCCTGAAACACGTTCCTGGCCCTCCCTACACTGCTAGAAATGTCTTACTGGCACTGCACTGTCTGACAAACTGCAAAGAAACAAATCTCTCCCTGGCTAAAACACATTCCTGTCCCTCCCTACACTGTTAGGAATGTCTCTCTGCACTGTCTGACAAACTCCAAAAAAAGCTACTCTTGCCCTGCCTCACACGCATCCCTCTCCCTGTCTCCTCGCCCGCACAATCACATATCATGCTGAGGCTGCACGTGCAGCCTTTATGTAGTGTGGCCCCTGAGCCATGATTGGCTAAAGGCAGCCTGCCTTTAGTCCAATCATGGCAGAGATCATTTGATTGGCCAAAGCATGAGGTCAGGGTGCATGCTTTGGCCAATCACATAATGTGCTGCACGTGCGGTGTGCGTGCAGTGCATTATGGGAATCTCAAATTTCCCGCAAAGAAGCACATTTGTTCGTCATTCGACGAACGATCGAACGAACAATGTTCAAGTCAAAGTTAGCTTCGACTCGAACTTGGAGCTCATCCCTAGCCACCATGGAGGAGAGGATCAAATGCCAGGGGTGTCTCCAAATTAGAAACTTTCTGGATTTATGAGTTGAGGTCCTACTCCCCACATGGAATGAATGTGGAGTGAGACATCAACTCTTCTTTAAACACTTCTTAGGTTGAGAAAAATACAATTCCAAGATTTCTTCTAAGTTTTCTAGTTAATATCTACTATATGAATGTTTGTTAAGTTTAATGAGGAGGGGGATAGTGAAATACTACCACTTATTTCATTTTGTTCACTTTACCCTGTGTCAGGGCTGACCTTTGTTGGGAGTCATTCAGGCAGAGATTTATGCTCACCCTTGCAAACAAACACAGACCAGGGTGACCAGGTAAGAAGCCACCTGGCCTGTGAGTTTGTGCACGGGGGCTGTGCAGGATAACCAGGTCCAAATACAGGCAAGGACTAGAGCAGGAGAACCGTCAGGTGAAGCCAGGGGTCAGATGCCAGAAACAAACAGGAATGCAGGAACTCAAACAACAGGAACCAAACCAGGAAACCAGAATCAATGAACTGACACTGCCCTTAGGGAGGGGCAGTGTCTTATACCTTGTTAATTAGGTATCAAATACAGCTGGAGAGTTACTGACAGGTCTGAGCCTCTGGTGAAATCCAGCCCCCTAGTGCTGCAGGCAATACAGGAATAAACAGGAGTTCTCCAAAGTCCTGAAGTGGCTCAGAGGCTAGTTTGCAGACTGGGAAGCCAGAAGGACACAGGTTCAATACCTCTGAAAGGCACCAGTGGGGTGGCCACGCCTAGCCGTCTGGCGGGTACGACTAGAACCCTGACAGTACCCCCCCTTTAGGGACGCCCGCCGGGCGTGAACATTTTCCTCAGCAGGAGTGGAGCGTCTGGCACGCAATGCCTCCTCAAATAGACCCAAGTCTTTTTTGCAGACTACAGTACCATCAGAAGCATAGGTACAGTCTGGTGGTATATCTTCTTCGAGCAGGCTTGAAGTAGTGTTGGTACTAATAAGAACTGCATCTTTAGGAGACAGCGTTGCCTCTTCTGGGGCTTTAGACAGAAGTGTCACAGAGGTCCCGTTATCAGGTACCTGAAGGACATTGGTGGTTTCAATCACAGTGGTCTGAGTACCTTTGGCCATAGACGAACATGAACTTGTGTGACAACAATGTTGGCAATTCACAGACAGAGGTGTATTGCTGACTGGGTATAACTGAACAGCACCCAAATGGAGAGCCCGAGGTCTAGGAGGGCGCGTAGGGCACAGAGAGATAAAGTGCCCTCTTTCTCCACAGTAAAAGCAGAGACCACGGCCTCTCCTCCGGTCTCTTTCATCAGGTGTCAATTTGGTCTTTATCTTTATGAGACCTATCTCCATGGGTTCTTCAGAGTCGGCAGGAACATGGGAAACCTCTGGAGTTTCTCTATGAACAGGTTCACAAGATGGCAACATTGACGTGTGGTGTTGGTATTCTCTGTCTCTGGGTATCTTGGATTCTCTGAAAACTGACCTTGGAGTAGACGGTTTTCTAGAGGTCTTACACTGCGAGTCCAATGCAGTCAAGAAGGACACCCAGCTGTCAAGGACAGGATTCTGAGCAAGCAACATCTGGTGTGCCCATGTCTTGATCCATCCAGACAGCAGATTGATAGCCGCACGGACCTTGATAAAGTCACTGGCATATGTCCGAGGCTTTAAGGCAAATAAAATTTCACAGTCCACCTTAAAGCACTGGAAAGAAGCACGACTACCATTGAATCTCTCAGGCATGACAACAAACGGCTCTGAATATGCAGGTTCCGAGACTGGGCGTACTGTGCCTTTAAGTAACAGAATTTCACGCTGCAGCTCTGAAACAGTCTGGGCCAGGCTGGACACTTGCAGGGTTAGCATCTTGCACATCTCTGCTGACTCCATGTTTGTTCAGTTCATTCTGTCAGGGCTGACCTTTGTTGGGAGTCATTCAGGCAGAGATTTATGCTCACCCTTGCAAACAAACACAGACCAGGGTGACCAGGTAAGAAGCCACCTGGCCTGTGAGTTTGTGCACGGGGGCTGTGCAGGATAACCAGGTCCAAATACAGGCAAGGACTAGAGCAGGAGAACCGTCAGGTGAAGCCAGGGGTCAGATGCCAGAAACAAACAGGAATGCAGGAACTCAAACAACAGGAACCAAACCAGGAAACCAGAATCAATGAACTGACACTGCCCTTAGGGAGGGGCAGTGTCTTATACCTTGTTAATTAGGTATCAAATACAGCTGGAGAGTTACTGACAGGTCTGAGCCTCTGGTGAAATCCAGCCCCCTAGTGCTGCAGGCAATACAGGAATAAACAGGAGTTCTCCAAAGTCCTGAAGTGGCTCAGAGGCTAGTTTGCAGACTGGGAAGCCAGAAGGACACAGGTTCAATACCTCTGAAAGGCACCAGTGGGGTGGCCACGCCTAGCCGTCTGGCGGGTACGACTAGAACCCTGACACCCTGGTCCTATAAAGGTCGATAAGGTGTACTGTTTTTCTGAATTAAATACACTACCACCTTATACTTTATAATACAATAAGGTTTAGTAACATGTCGGTATAATTGACATGAATTTATTTACTATAGGTAGGTCAGCATAAATATCTCCACATAGAAACACAGTGTTATAAATACATTTTTCAATAGAGCTGGTTCACACACCTCCGGGGCAGCTGCGGTCCGAATTACAGAATCCGTGTGTCTTCTGATCCATTTCAGGTGAAAATTCAGCCAACAATTCGGAGCTGATTTGCACCTGAAAGAGTGAACAGGGACACACCGGACCCCTGCTGTAAGCTGTGGCCGCAGCTAGTGTGAACCCAGCATTAGTATCACTTTAAGTTAAAACGGAAACTGTGAAAAGGCGCTTGTGTAACAGCAAGGGGAAGGAAAATCAAAGTCCAAAAGGACAACACATTTTGAGTAAAGCATTATATAGTTCACTGTTGAATAAGTAACCACAGTTTTCTTTCCATTTGCCAATTAACTATTCCTTTTTTTTAATCAGAAAATATTTTATTAAGCAAATAGACAGTACAAAAGAGAAATATAACATTTTTCCAGTATAAACGATCAACCCAGTGATGCGTGACATAGCCGTATAACATACGCAACTAACTATTCTTAATTAGAACAAAGCAAACAACAAAAAATAAATTTTACTGTACAATAATGGAACACACTGGGCCGGATTTAAAGAAACTGCAGCTTCAAACCTCTATGACGTGTTTCAGTTTCGCCGCGTTCAAATCAATTAACTGGCGCTGCGGCGAATTGGCGAGTAAAACAGCAATAATGAATTCCGCCGTCAGCGGGATTCACTTACGATCGCGGCTTCGCCAATTCGCAAACTTATGTCTTCGTGCTTATAGCAGTTTCACATAGCGATGTGGGCTAGTGGATTAGTGCACACATCACATGT
Organism: Pelophylax lessonae; assembly: GCF_965119305.1. NCBI lineage: Eukaryota > Metazoa > Chordata > Amphibia > Anura > Ranidae > Pelophylax > Pelophylax lessonae. The sequence continues at coordinate 202,282,972 of NC_138768.1, forward strand.
CTGTAATTCATCTCCCTCTGCTGTAGGTTCGAGGCTTACCATCTCCACCTACTTTTTTTATTTTCTTTTTTTGTTTATATTGCTAAAATGTAACGGATTACATCATATATATTGCTAAATAATGTTACACTCAGAAGCGCTTGCAAGCTTACACCATTTTAAGTGTTTTTTTGATCTTGTCTGTGTGTCGAATCGATCTTATGAAGGAAAGTACCAAAGGCAAGTGACCAAACCCCTACCCTACTTCAGGGCAAGATGAAACCTCACAATTTTACCATGGTCTTCTTCCCACATTCCATACAATGTTTAGTTCTTTAGCTATATGTGCTTTTTAGCCTTAACACACTCCATTTTTTCCACCATACAGCTTTATTCTGCACAATAGCTAAGTGCTTTGCAACTTCACTGCAGTTCACAACGTCATGGGTTCAAATCACATCACTACACTTGGGATCTCTTTTCACTCTCATTTTTTTAAACAGTTTTTTTAAACTATCTTGAATTTGGGGGGGGAGGGGGGTGTCCTACCCAAATTTCAAGCACATCAATGGAAACAACACAATTTTGATTTTATGAGTGTGGTCCTAGTTTTATCGAGATGCAATTCTTTACATATTTACCATGGTTCTTACAATTTCTTGACCAATAAACATAGGTGTCTGATATTGGACTCTCTCCATATTTCAACAACACAGGCCCTCATAGTCCAACACTACATTTGCCTCACACCTCAACACAACACTGATACATCCCTACTCTACATTACAACCCCTCACATCACCAGTACAAGCAGCATGCAAAGTGCAAAACTCCGGCCTTGGCAGCTTAATGGGCCATACACTAACAATTTGTCTAGACTTTTTCCTGTAGACTTAACCAAACCATATAATAGAAGCTCAAACCTCAACACTTTCAATTTGGATGCAATCAGGCAGGCCCTTGCACTACATAGAAAATGTCAATCGGAAGGATAAAGTCTTCTCTAAATCTTACAGTGTGGATGGCCCTTTTGTCTGTAGGCACCCACACAAAACAAAAAAACACATGTTCAATTCTAATGTATTTATTTATTTGAGAATGACAGCAGAAGGAGGGATGCAGCAAAAGAATATTGTCACTCTCCAGTCCGTGTGCCTTTACAGCGCCAGACCACGATCTTTGCTCCATGGCTACGGGATTCTGATGTCTTCCACAACTTCCGGCAGAGTTCAGAATCCATTCTGCACCTCTACCAGCTCATAGGGGACAGGCATGGCAAGGTTGCTGGGCAGCTTCCAAGCCACTTTCGAAGTTCCAGGGTGTTCATGTTGGTCATTGGCCATGTGCCTTACCAAATATCCACTGACCACAAAAGAAAATGAGTGGAGTCCATCAAGGTGGGTTTCTACCACCTACACCCGCAAGCAGTACCACTCCTGGAAAAATAAAACAAAGGATAAGACATTTCATTATGAAAATCACATCTTAATGCCTGTTTGCTTCATTCTGAACTTCATTTAATTTCGACATCACGAGTGAAATAACACATTTTATGCCAACTTACACAAACCAGAAATCATTAATGTAAACATTTGAATACACACCTGTGACGCCAGACAGCCCATCACCACAGGCTTCCCATGGTACGTGCCATGATTCCAAGATGTTGATGTTCTGGAAAATTACAACACCATAAGATACCAAGCAGCCGTTCATGTTATCAATAACTACACAGGTGGCATAGACACAAATAAACACCTGCCAGCTCTTCTCAGCCCTTTACACTATTCACAATACCAACATGTTTATGGTTAGAGGTGCATGTTTTTGCTCAAGTAACACAATTTTACCAATGTTGACTACACTTTATCTACAATGGCAAGTGTCATTGGCAGATGATAATCACCCTCTGTCTCCCTGTGAGTGGCACCTCTGCTAACTAGCTAATTAATACACATGCCCTATCTTGACCGGTTACAGTACTTACATGTAAAGTGGCTAGCAACCAGGGTATTCCGGGTGGCCATACCGGCAGCGGTGCTCCGCCGCCTGGGGGCCGCCGGCTGACGGACCTCTGGCTCCCTCTCCTCCGTCAGCTCCCAAGAATCATCCCGGGCAACGCACATGTTGTGCAACACGCAGCACGCCAGGATGATCTTGGAAGCCTTTGTAGGAGAGTACAGGAGTTCACCCCCAGGCCGGGCCAAGCAGAGAAACCGGGACTTGAGAAGACCTATGGTCAACTCAATGATACTCCGGCTTCTCCGCAAGGCCCTGTTGTAATTCCTCTCTGCTGGGCCCTGGGGGTACCTGATTGGAGCCATCAGCCACGTCAGCTGCGGGTAACCAGCATCCCCTGAAAAATAAGAAAAATATACATTAGTTCTTCCTATCATGTGACTTTAGATGACTCCTCAAAATGGGAGACAATTAGGCATTTTACTAAACAACCTGCTCGTCTGTTTGCAAAAAATCATATGAAACATCTCAACTCTGTCTAACTGCCTAAATCACTAATACAAATGGGAAAAAGGACACACAAAGTGGTGGGTTTCTCTTGCAAGTTACAACTTGGCCCCTATTCTGTTCCTATTACATTAGCCTAGGTCTTACTTCTGGAATATATCTGCAACTAGAGTGAGGAAACCAATATTGACTCACTTATGCAAAGTACTTTGGGGATATGGCAATACCATTGGAATCATTTGTAGGTTTTCTTTGGGTGGCTAGAGGACACCATTTACACATTGGTTAACCACCTTCATTGGACTCAAAGACAACTTTGCAAATCTTTCTTTTGTGAGCTGCTAAGCTGCTGATCTGGTTGTGTGTGAACAGCCTGACAACTAATAACACATCCATTTTAGGTAGGCTTTGCTTAAATCAGGGTGTACACCGATGTAGCTTATTCCTATGTCTATGTAATCTTACAGTTTATGTTGTTAAGACAAAATACTTTACCAATAAGCCACCCTTCGGGCATTTGTCCACTTTCAAACACCTCGTACAGAGTACTTGTTCTTAACATACTGGAATCATGGCACGACCCTGGGTGACCAGTGTTGACACTCATGATGCGCTGTTTGGCGTCACACACTAATTGGACGTTCACAGAGTGGTACTGCTTGCGGTTCCGGTATTCACTTTCGTGGCTCCTTGGGGGCCTAATGGCTATGTGGGTGCCATCGATTGCCCCTAGGATTTGCGGCATGTGTGCCCGCCGGTAGAAACCCAACTTGACTTCATTCCACTCATTTTCATTCTGTGGCCAGTGGATAAAATTGGGCACTATATCCACTATGGCATTAATGACCAACATGAACACCCTTGAAACTGTGGGCTGGCTAATGCCCATGATACTTCCCGAAGTGGCTTGGAAGCTGCCACGCCCTAAAATATACAAAGTGGCCAGCAATCTGGCCATGCCGGGCACCGCATGGCCGCGCTGTGTGTCCGGGTCAATTTTCTCTGCTATGAGCTGGTAGAGGTGTAGAATAGTTCCTCGCTCGAGCCGGAACTTCCTCCTGACATCAGAATCCCGCAGCTTGTCCAAATAGATCCTTGGAGCAAAAATGCGTGGCTGGCGAGGTAAGGGCACACGGACTGGAGGTGCTGCTGCTGGAGGTGCTGCTGCTGCTGCTGCTGCAGCTTCCCCACCTTCTGCTGCCTCCTGTGCCAGGGCCTCCTCAAACAAGGCACCAATAAATGCCAGCATTGCACCATCTAATGCGTCTGGGATATCGTCCTCCATTTTGAACGCGCAAATTCGCGAATGCGCAGATATATATAGAAACGGCCGCTAATTATCACACCTGTGAGCCAGCTATAAAAGGAGCACATGGCCAATATGGCTGCTGGATGTTATAGATCGATGTTTCTTATGTGCTAGCAAGACCCTGTGACCCACAACCTACATTATCTGGAGGTAAGACAATTGTATCTCTCTCTCCCAAAAAAAAGGAAGGAGACAATTTGTACTTATCTTGGGTGTGCTTAAGTTGTCTATGGTGAATCCCCTCCAACCCACAATAGCTTGGGAACCCCTCAAGTGTCTTTTAATCATTGGCAGTTGGCCCCATGTGCATGTGGTTTGGACATGTGTTTTCTCATGTTTGTTAAAGGTGTGCAGTCTAGATTTGGCATCTAAACCTGCCCCCTTACCTTCCCAGCTTCCAAAGACACCATTTTTGCTTTCCTGATAACTGTAATTTATTATGTGCACGTATGTAGGTCATGCGATTTCTCATGTATGTTTAATGTTTGCAGCCTCCTTTTGCCTATAAAGGATTACACCACCACCACCACCACCACTGTGTTTGTGACATTAGGTAAGTGTTTGGAGGGCCTCGTGTGATTTGTACCCCTATGCGTTTTCTTATGTGTTTTTTTTTTACATTTCTTTGCAGCCTCTTCTGCTCTTTAACACCACCACCACCACCACCACCACCACCACCACTGTGTTTGTGCCATTAGGTAAGTGTTTGGAGGGCCTCGTGTGATTTGTACCCCTATGAGTTTTCTTATGTGTATTTTTTGTACATTTCTTTGCAGCCTCTTCTGCTCTTTGCCACCACCACCACCACCACCACCACCACCACCACTGTGTTTGTGCCATTAGGTAAGTGTTTGGAGGGCCTCGTGTGATTTGTACCCCTATGCGTTTTCTTATGTGTTTTTTTTTTACATTTCTTTGCAGCCTCTTCTGCTCTTTAACACCACCACCACCACCACCACCACCACCACCACTGTGTTTGTGCCATTAGGTAAGTGTTTGGAGGGCCTCGTGTGATTTGTACCCCTATGAGTTTTCTTATGTGTATTTTTTGTACATTTCTTTGCAGCCTCTTCTGCTCTTTGCCACCACCACCACCACCACCACCACCACCACTGTGTTTGTGCCATTAGGTAAGTGTTTGGAGGGCCTCGTGTGATTTGTACCCCTATGAGTTTTCTTATGTGTTTTTTTTTTACATTTCTTTGCAGCCTCTTCTGCTCTTTGCCACCACCACCACCACCACCACCACTGTGTTTGTGCCATTAGGTAAGTGTTTGGAGGGCCTCGTGTGATTTGTACCCCTATGAGTTTTCTTATGTGTTTTTTTTTTACATTTCTTTGCAGCCTCTTCTGCTCTTTGCCACCACCACCACCACCACCACCACCACCACTGTGTTTGTGCCATTAGGTAAGTGTTTGGAGGGCCTCGTGTGATTTGTACCCCTATGAGTTTTCTTATGTGTATTTTTTGTACATTTCTTTGCAGCCTCTTCTGCTCTTTGCCACCACCACCACCACCACCACCACCACCACTGTGTTTGTGCCATTAGGTAAGTGTTTGGAGGGCCTCGTGTGATTTGTACCCCTATGCGTTTTCTTATGTGTTTTTTTTGTACATTTCTTTGCAACCTCTTCTGCTTTTTTTGCCACCACCACCACCACCACCGTGTTTGTGCCATTAGGTAAGTGTTTGGAGGGCCTCGTGTGATTTGTACCCATATGCGTTTTCTTATGTGTTTTTTTTTTTTCCTTTTCTTTGCAGCCTCTTCTGCTCTTTGCCCACTACTACCACCACCACCACGACCAAGTCTGTTTGTGCCATTAGGTAAGTGTGTTCTGTAACTGTTCACTAATTATACTGTATATGAAGAGCAATCTGCAAATCCTGTTTTTTCTGTTTTCTCTTTTGTCATTTCAGATTTAGGAGTTTGGGGCTCTTTGCTGCTGCTGGACAGCCAGATTCTCTGCCCACCTCGTGCTCCCATGGCCCCACCCACTGGAAGGATGAGAAGGGCCAGGGGGGCCAGGGGGGCCAGGGGGGCCAGGGGGGGCAGGGGGGGCAGGGTGGGCAGATCGTCTGGCTCTGGTGTGAGGGAGGCTCCAGCTGTATCCATGAGGGAGTCCACCATCCCCATCCCGGAGGAGGAAGCCGGGGGAGGTGTTAACACACCAAGTGGACAAGCTGGCTCTTCTGACAGTAGTCCTGGAGCGGGTCCGTCCACCAGAGTCAGCTTGTCCACATTACCCCGGCTTCCCCGTTTCACCCACAATCAGTGCTGTGCCCTGGTCCACGCCTATATGGCCAGATATCAGGCGATACATGGGACCAGGGCCGCGTCTTACTCAGTAACAGAGAAGAACAGATTGTGGGATGAAATCCGGGATGCTGTAAATGCACTGGGTGAAGCACCTCGCCACCGTGACAGTGTGCGGAAGAAGGTCAACGACATCTGTGGGTCCGTTCGGAAGAAGCTAATTGCATGGGCTGCGGAGGGTCTTTATGACCGTCAAGGTCGGCTGGATGAACGTGCACGAAGTTCTCTCTGGGATTATCAATTACCTTTCTTGAACATCATAGGACCCGATACCATCTTTCCCAGAGAGGACTTAGATTCGGATGCTTTGCACCGAGGTAGGATATTATCTTGGATGTCAATTGTGTGAGTTGTTTGGAAAAGATTAACTACTATCCTATGTGTGACATTAAGAGAATGTGATACTTGCCCTTCCAATTGTCCTTTTTTTGTTTTCCCCAACCTGCAATTTGTTCATCTGTAGCACGGATCTCAGCCCCTCCACAGCCCATGCAGCTTGGCGAACCAGACGGACTCACAGGTGTTGACATCAGTGCTGACCCTCCTCCTGGTAGGTCCAATATCATACTGTGCCAAACAATGTAGATGTTTTTTTTTGGCCAAGATAGCTCATATTGCTATGTCCTTTACAGAAGATCCGCAGCAGGGAACACACCCAGTGCAGCTAGGCCTGGAGGAAGGTGTTGGTATGTCTAGTCAAATAATGTTTTTTTGAATCTTATTAACCCCATTAACACACATGTTTTTTCTTAGGAAAGAGTGTTGCCTTTTAGATGTTTACCCTGCAAAACACAGTTGACAGCATTAATGGGTGCCGTCATTAGTAGGCAGACCAAGCCTTCTTAACCTTTGGGAGGGTTTAGCAAGTGTCCTATGAGCCCAGGAAAGCACTTTTGAATGTTTGGCCTCAATGCTTCATTCATGAAGCTAGGAGGGCAATCTGGCCATAATCATTACTGACTAAGGTTATGTACTAAACATGTTTTTTTTTTTTTTTTTTTAAAAGAACATCAGGCCCCTCTTGACGTTGCAGCTGGAGTTGGATCAGGAGCTGGCGACGATTCTGCATCCAGTGCTGTGGTATGTGATATAAGGGAACAAGGTGCACATGTAACATTTCAATGGTAGCATTGATTTTGGACTAGATGTGGCTTACATTGTGTGTGTTAAATTAGTGCTATGACATTCTGACGATGCACCAGCACAACAAGAGTTCTATCTTGAACATCAGGGAATTATGTTATAATTTGGTGTGCCACTAATGTTCCAAAAACATCCAGGATCTTTAAAGTCCGGCCCGTCTTTGATTTTCCAGGTCCAAATTCATGGGTATCGTTTGGTTGGGTTGTCCTGTAGCCGATTGATGGCAAGATTTTAGACAACATACGTAGATGTATAAACTCATTGGTGTAGTAACAGATTTACCAAAAGCATAAACAACCTACCACACCAGGGTTAATTGGGAACACCTTCATGTTGATTCTTTTTTGCCTTTGTCATATTAGTCACACCAATATAATATGTACCCATTATCAGAAGTGTTGCTAGCTTGGATAATCTTACAATGAACAAGTACTCATTAGAAGCACATCAAACTTTTCAACGTTCTGCTTGGGGTGTTAAGTTGTCAAACTAATCTGAAATATTTAGTCATGATGTTTGATAATGATTTGGTCTATTTCTTCTGCTTTCAGGTAGCCTTAGATGCAGAGGGATTGTCACCTACCCAACTTCGTCCATCTATGCTGGATGTAGCCGAGAGGCTGCTTGATGAGTATCAGGTCCAAAATGAGTTAAGGAGGCGTACTCAGCAATCTACTGAGGCAGTACGTCTGCTCGGGCTCATACAGGAATCTGTAGCAACAATGGTACAGGTTCACCAGGATATGTTACAGGTTCAACAGGATATGCGTAACAGCTTGGTAAGTTTAGCAGACCAGCATCAACGGGATCGGCAAAGTGTTGACACTCAGGTGCTGGCCACACGCCAATGCCTGTTTGGATCTGAAGATGCCCCATTGGCAGAGCCCTCCCAAACATCTCACTCACCTGCCACTGCAGGTTGTGGTAGTGGGAGGGTAATGCCAGTGTTGGCCACTTGTCAGGCAGCTGGGGATGGGACAATTCCTCCTGTAGCCACTCCTAGCACTTCACACTCCGTTCGGACTCCCACACCCCTCAATGAGCAATCCTCCTGCACAACCTCAATGCGCACTGGTTCCACAGTACCCCTTCCACCTGACTACATTCCCTCCACACCTTTATCACTTCACTCCTCCCCAGGCCGTTCTTCTTTTTTGTCACCAATGCGACATGTCGTTTGCCCCCGCACCGTGGACCACAACAAACAATCAACCACCACTCCCCACACATCTTCACAACCCTTGCACCACCAGCAGCATCAAATAGCCTTGGAGCAGCAACGATCCCATCTCATGGTAATGGCACACGTTGCCCAAATGCTTAGGCTGACCCCAGAGCAGATGACACTATTGGCCGAACATCTTCTGTCTGGGACATTTCCAACGTTCAACACCCTGCATCATCAGCAGCCTCAGACAGAAGATATGATCCTAATGGGCCACTTGAGCACAACTCTACAGTTAACCCCAGACCAGATGGAACTCTTGGCACACCATTTGATGGCAGGAAACTTAACAATGCTCACCACACTGCTTCAGGCACGACCACCAACTTGATTTTTTGTTTTTTTGTTTAATTTGGTTTAGTTTTGTTAATGATTTACATTGGCCAATTTTTTGGGCCATTTTTTTTTTTAATTTGAGGGTGGCACAATATGATTTATTATAGTGCTTCTTTTGGGGATGAAATAAAATTTTATGCAAAATGATTAGTTTGTGTTTGCTCTTTGGTTTTTTAGGAGTGTTGGTGGCCAAGTAATGGCCCTGGTTAATGTAGGCATTTATACACACGTGCTTCTCTATCTCCAAACATATGATTTCATGTAAATTTAGATAACTCAATGTTCACATAACGACCCAAGAAAAGGTCTCCCTTCAAATGTAGCTTCAAAACAAGTCTCAAGGCTAACATAAACCAAAGCCAACATACTAACAATTACAGACCACACCACTCAAGTAAACAAATACAACACAAAAGACATTCGATGTGTACACCAAAAAGAAAACTTGGGTAATAAAATAAATGTTTTAATAACACATGTGGGTGTCTAACAACTGTAGCGTACAAAAAATATATTACAATATATAATAGAATGAACTAAATTGCCAATGTAACATTTGTGTTGCAAAGAGCAACATACTTAAATTTAATTTAGATAAACATTTTAAACATTTTTTATGTTTTGACATCATTTTTTGGAAGGTTTTCACAAAAACAATTCTTTTTTGTAAACATTTGTGGTTTTTTCCGTTGCCATAAAAACAACAAGGCTTATTTGTAAACATTTTTGGTTTTGTCGGTTGCCATAAAAACAACAAGGCTTATTTGTAAACATTTGTGGTTTAGTTTGTTACCAAAAACAACAAGGCTTTTTTGTAAACATTTTTGGTTTTGTCGGTTGCCATAAAAACAACAAGGCTTTTTTGTAAACATTTGTGGTTTTGTCCGTTGCCATAAAAACAACAAGGCTTATTTGTAAACATTTTTGGTTTTGTCGGTTGCCATAAAAACAACAAGGCTTATTTGTAAACATTTGTGGTTTAGTTTGTTACCAAAAACAACAAGGCTTTTTTGTAAACATTTTTGGTTTTGTCGGTTGCCATAAAAACAACAAGGCTTTTTTGTAAACATTTGTGGTTTTGTCCGTTGCCATAAAAACAACAAGGCTTTTTTGTAAACATTTGTGGTTTTGTCCGTTGCCATAAAAACAACAAGGCTTTTTTGTAAACATTTGTGGTTTAGTTTGTTACCAAAAACAACAAGGCTTTTTTGTAAACATTTTTGGTTTTGTCGGTTGCCATAAAAACAACAAGGCTTATTTGTAAACATTTGTGGTTTAGTTTGTTACCAAAAACAACAAGGCTTTTTTGTAAACATTTTTGGTTTTGTCGGTTGCCATAAAAACAACAAGGCTTATTTGTAAACATTTGTGGTTTAGTTTGTTACCAAAAACAACAAGGCTTTTTTGTAAACATTTTTGGTTTTGTCGGTTGCCATAAAAACAACAAGGCTTTTTTGTAAACATTTGTGGTTTAGTTTGTTACCAAAAACAACAAGGCTTTTTTGTAAACATTTTTGGTTTTGTCGGTTGCCATAAAAACAACAAGGCTTATTTGTAAACATTTGTGGTTTTGTCCGTTGCCATAAAAACAACAAGGCTTTTTTGTAAACATTTTTGGTTTTGTCGGTTGCCATAAAAACAACAAGGCTTATTTGTAAACATTTGTGGTTTAGTTTGTTACCAAAAACAACAAGGCTTTTTTGTAAACATTTTTGGTTTTGTCGGTTGCCATAAAAACAACAAGGCTTATTTGTAAACATTTGTGGTTTAGTTTGTTACCAAAAACAACAAGGCTTTTTTGTAAACATTTTTGGTTTTGTCGGTTGCCATAAAAACAACAAGGCTTATTTGTAAACATTTGTGGTTTAGTTTGTTACCAAAAACAACAAGGCTTTTTTGTAAACATTTGTGGTTTTGTCCGTTGCCATAAAAACAACAAGGCTTATTTGTAAACATTTTTGGTTTTGTCCGTTGCCATAAAAACAACAAGGCTTTTTTGTAAACATTTTTTTTTTGGTTGCCAAAAACAAGGCTTTTTTTTTTTTTTTTTGGTTTTTTTGGTTCCCAAAAAAAGGGTTTTTTCTAAATTTTTATATTTTTTTTGGTTGCCAAAAACAAGGCTTTTTTTTTTTTTTTTTTTTTTGGGTCCCCAAAAAAAGGGTTTTTTATAAATTTTTATATTTTTTTTGGTTGCCAAAAACAAGGCTTTTTTTTTTTTTTTTTTTTTGGGTCCCAAAAAAAGGGTTTTTTTTAAATTTTTATATTTTTTTTGGTTGCCAAAAACAAGGTTTTTTTTTTTTTTTTTTTTTTTTGGGTCCCCAAAAAAAGGGTTTTTTATAAATTTTTATATTTTTTTTGGTTGCCAAAAACAAGGCTTTTTTTTTTTTTTTTTTTTTTTTGGGTCCCAAAAAAAGGGTTTTTTTTAAATTTTTATATTTTTTTTTGGTTGCCAAAAACAAGGCTTTTTTTGTTTTTTTTTGGGTCCCAAAAAAAGGGTTTTTTTTTAAACTGTTTTTGATTTTTTTGTTAGATTTTTGTTTATAATGGGCAACAATTACAAATGTGACATTTCTTTGTGTTGCAACGTGCAACATAAGTAAACAAACCACAAAAATAAAATACTAGGATCTTTTTAAAGGTGTGACATTCCTAACGAATGGCTCCTTAGGGTCTGGATCCACGCCACAAAGGTGTTCCAAATATAGAATTCGGTCTCCGCACCACCTCATATAATCCAGGAGGACCTCGTAGGTGAGGTGGGTGTGCCCTGGGTAGAAAAAAACATGACAATTAGTTTTAGGCAAAATGATCCAAACAAGGATTGTAATTAATGTGCCTCAACAAATATGCTTAGGAGTCTATTGGTTGGCTTTTATCAACACTCTGAAGCAAATATGCTAAATTGCTGTTGTAAACCTTAAACTCAAACTTTCACAGCAAATTGTTCAAAAGGTTACATAAGATGGCTTGGAATGTTAGTAGCAGTTCCACCAAAGCTAAGTAAAATGCTTTTCTGCATGTAAACACAAGCAATCATTTTGAAGAATGTAAGGTGTTTTGGGTTCAATTGGTCAACACGATACATGTGCACACATTTATCTCTATCACCATTGGAATCTGTGGAGCGTTCTCTCTCACTCTTACTGTCTATAGATTGAACCTGACACATAGTAGAGACTCACCCTTAGGAATTTTGAGGGCCAGTTCTGGACGGAGCAGATGTGTCTGCTCCCCTGATCTCCTTTCCGCCATCCCAGCTGTGTTAAGAGAGAAGAAAAAGTTTATCAACAAATGGACTCACGCTAACTGTAGGTTACGCAGTCATGAAAACGCTCTAACACCCACTCATTACCCCTCCACATTTCCCTGAAAGTTTTATTTAGACATTGATATGGTGGTGATGCAGATTTGTACAGTGCAAGCGTCATTCTTCTGGGTGAAGCTTGTAGCGTTAAGGATACGTACTCCCTGCTTTTGTGCTGATTGTGTTTTTCTGATGTTTTTGGTGCCTCAGCCCTGCCTGTTCTAAGTGTTGGAAACATATCATTTTGGGAGGGCTGCGGAAAACTAATCAGGTTAGACTTACACTCTCTAGGTTTTTGGGGACAAGAGAAATAACAATCCTCCTTTTTACATGGCCCCTGTACACACCTCTAGGCACCTCCCTCCTGTTGTTTGACCCCACAGCAGGCAGCTTGCTATGGAGGCACATGAGATGAAGCCAAGCACCCTGTGCCTGTTCAGGCACTAGGCTGTGAGCCAGCCTTGCCCCCCTCCCTTCCAATGGTCTCAATGATTAGGAGTGACAGCATCAGGAGGCAATATTGGCATGCTGTCACCTCAGTTAAGGAGGAGGGGGAGTCTGTTCCAGACAAGTATTAGTGCAAAAATTTGGACCGTAAAAAATGGTCCCAGTAAGTCTTAGGGGGAATATGCACACCTATCACTTGGAATACTAATGCATAGAATGCATTCACATAAAGAACCCGCTGCCTTTAGAACAACTTGAAGCCTGAGCGGGGACATACACAGTTAGCATTTCTCCACTTACTAAGTAGACACATTACTGGAAAAGCACACAACTTACCATCATCAGGTTTTTTTGGGGCCCCTGAAGTGGATGGCGTGGCTGGCTCTGGAGAAACTGCACAAAAAGAACACAAATTGTGAACTGGAATGTGGTACATTACCGAGGAAGAGTATTTATGAAAGATTGACAAACACACATTTTCAGTGTTGACTAAATCAGGACATGATTAAATTACAATGTCCCCTAAAAATTTACAAGTACAAAGCACACCATTTCCAATGTAGAGAAACTAACACCAATTTAGAATAGGGTGGCTTGAGATAACTTACAAAAGATAACATGTCCTGTAAAGCTCCCCAAAACCACCTTTCAAACATGAAGGTTAAGCAAGAGTGTTTCATGACCAACCTTCCTGTCACATATAGCAAAACTACACTTGCTTTGACTCCAACTTAGATTATCCTAGATACACATCATCCTAGCACACACAATTCATGTGAGAATCTAATTTTAGGTACTTACAGACTAGTTCAGGGGAGCCTGGAGTGGGGGAGGATGGGGGAGACCCTACATGGGGGGATGGTGTCCCTTCATGGGGGGATGGCGTTGTATCTCCTAGAAACACAAAGACACAAATACAATCCTTGAACAAAAGCTATTTGATAAAGGCACACAGAAAGTAGTCTGGAAACATTGAAGGTAGTAGTTACAGTGGACTGGGTAAGCAGTGGCCCCTCTTCCCCAGTCCTCCACAACAAACATCCTCAATGTCAGCTGCTACAAAACCCCAATGTCAAAATATATATATTACAGCCCTTATATTTACCAGGACACATTGAACACACAAACACATGTAGAATACTTACTTCCCCTTTGAGGAGAGCCCAGGTCCTCATCCGAGTCGGACCAATTGGCCTCTTCTTGGCCAACAGTTTGTTCCTGGCCCGGATCCAGGCGACTTGGCCCTGCCTGAGGCTCCTCTCTTGCTGAAGTTACATCAACCACAAAAGAAAACAAAACAAACAATCATTCCTCCAAGTTCGACCTAATACACAACACACCAGCACATCCACATTACTTACAGGGGGCCTGAGAAGGCTGAGCCGCAACATCCTGATCACTGGTTTCTAAAATAAAAGAAAAACATTATATATTATTTATGGACACAAATAGGCAGTAACCTCTCATCATGCTAGCACCATACTCAATGCCCCTACAATTCAGAACATAGAAGTGCACTTACACCAATGAGATGCATTGACCATGTTTTAAAACAGGAGGGCACCATGCAAATTAAGCGGGCGCCTAAGGCCTCGCACCTACAGGGGCCTTGCGGCCAGTGGCGGAGCACCAACATTTCGAAGGGCGCAGTCAGGGAAATCTCCCAAGTAAAAGATTGCTTTCAATCCTCGGATCAAAAAGTTGCAGCAGTGTGCTGCAGTCCCTTCACTGCGTCTGCCAGGTGTCTGTTGTCCGCTGACACTTACTCCTCCTTCTCTGCCTGGGGATTGGCCGTCTGATCATGTTATCCTAAGATGTGGAGGAATCGGTAGGTGTGTACCTGCACCAGTAGGAAGTGACTGGCCGGTCAACTCACTCTGCTATCATCAGTTGTTGCTCTGGGAGGAGAGCTCCGCCCTGGACCCGGAACATACAGGTAACCAGGCCCAGACTTGATATTTTGCAGGCTGGTCATAGATTTGTTGTGTCCACTATGCAAAGTGGTTGAGTAGCCCCAGGGAAGTTGGAAGAGTCTGAAAATGGTTGGTGGAGGAGGAGGAGAAGAAGGCCCTGGGTGGCTGGGGGACAAGGAGAGGGCCCCTGGGGGTTTTCTAGAGGAGGAAAGATCCACAATGACGCCAGAGTCAATTGCCAAGGAAGAGAGTGGAGCTGAGCAAGTCCTGCCTATCTGACATGAAAGCCAAACATGGTGTAGATGGAGCCCTTTGCCCTACACAATGACAGCACCAGAGGTGGAAGGTGAGTGGTAGCGGGTCTTTGACATTATAGAGCATATGGACTCTGTCCATTATTGGTAGTTTTGTTTGGAGTTGTCCTTTAGATGTTTAACTGTGTTGTTTTTGACCCGAGCTGTGAGGGACTGAGGTATGACAGCCCACTATGCTGAGACTTATAGTGCCCTAGAATGTTGAGGACTGAGGAATCCTTAGTCCCTAACAGAGGGCACTACAAGTCTTAGCATAGCAGGCAGTATTTCCTCATTCCCCTACAGAGAGGATTACAAGTCCAAGCAGGTAGCCTTCTGCAGTGGGACTTGTTGTGCCCTTGACTGTGGTGGACTGAGGAAGGGAAGTGTAAGAGGGTCTCTGTAAGCTCAGATGTATGGGGGAGCTTTGGGGAACACAGAGTTCCCTTTTACACCAGAGTCCCCAGCTTCCCCCCTCAAATAATGGTTCCCAAACTCTCCTTATATCAGAGTCTTCACACTTCCCTCTTACAGTGTAGTAAGTCTGGAGACTCCGATGTAAAGGGGGCTCTGTAAAATGTGATTAGAGATTAGAAATTTCTAACATTTTTATTTTCTACTTACGATCCACAATTTTCAGCTGCTCAAATGGCTCGCTGCCTCTGACTGCATATTGGAGTGTGGCCGTCCTCCTCCTCCCCTTCTGTGGCCGTCCTCCTCCTCCCCTTCTTCACCAAAAGCACAAGAGGGTGCCGTCCGTCCGCTTTGGCTAGAAGCAGAAGAAAAAAAAAAACATAAAAAATACGAATGTACATAGTAGTATTAAAGGTTGTGAAGAGACACTTGATGGAGGTAGGAAAGGTAGGAGCGAGAGGGAGGGGGGGGGGGGGTGTTGGTATTAGTGTTGTTGCATAGCTAAACACATGTCCACCTACCCAAAAAATTGTAACCTATCTGGTCACATGTAATGTATATTTTTACTTACCGGAGATTTGCTCCACAGCCTTTAGCAGGAGCTTGGGTGAGCGCCTTTTGGCATCACTCCAGGCCCGCTGCAGATCCACTATCTCAGGCAGAAACTGAAATCTCCGCTGCAGCCTCATCCGGAGACGACACATCATCTTGTGCTTTTGGTGAAGATGCGTATAAACTTTATCATACCCCCAGAGGAGGAGGAGCTGTGGAAAGAGCAGTGTATGTTTGAGTCCAAGTATGTCCAAAATAGTACAGTCTTCAAATAACATGCTAGGTCGTCTTTGAGATATTGTAGAACAAAGAATTCCATTTCTGGTGATACATATACATCGATGTCCAAATCTACCTCCATGACATAGGTTGCCCCACACTGGTGATTTCCTCTACATGATATAGCCATTTTCTCAATTGGCCTTTCATGACACACCCAGGGCCGCCATCAGGGGGGGACAGGCAGTCACTGTATTTACAACCTTATTGCTGTCCATTTAGCAGGGTGCAAGTAACTTTACACACATGTAGCATAGGTATCAACTTTTGTCACCATGTTAAAAGGACAGCAGTATGGGTAGCATTACAGTGACTGTTATTAGTCCAGGCTCACTAAACTAGCCAATGCTTGGAAAAGCAAGCCATGCAGATTGCTTTTCAGGTCCCTTTTAACACGAGCTGTCTGATTGGGTGTGGCTGTTAATTTTTGACGCAG